>NC_090185.1:6612068-6942068 GCF_024679245.1 Pseudorasbora parva | reverse complement strand
CTGCGAGTGTGTGCGCGTGAGTGTGCGTGTGCAAGTGCGTGTGAGTGTGCGTATGCAAGTGCGCGTGAGTGTACGTATGCAAGTGTGCGTGCGAGTGTGTGCGTATGCAAGTGTGCGTGCGAGTGTATGCGTATGCAAGAGTGTGTGCGTATGCAAGTGTGCGTGCGTGTGAGTGCGCGTATGCAAGTGAGTGTGCAAGTGCACGTGAGTGTGCGTGCGCGTGAGTGCGTGCACGTGAGTGTGCGTATGCAAGTGCGCGTGAGTGTGCGTGAGTGTGCATATGCAAGTGTGCGTGCGCGTGAGTGTGCAAGTGCGCGTGAGTGCGAGTGTGTGCGTATGCAAGTGTACGTGCGAGTATGTGCGTATGCAAGTGTGCGTGAGTGTGTGCGTGTGCAAGTGTGCGTGCGAGTGTGTGCGTATGCAAGTGTGCGTGCGAGTGTGCGCGTATGCAAGTGTGCGTGAGTGTGCAAGTGTGCCTGCGAGTGTGTGCGCGTGAGTGTGCGTATGCAAGTGGGCGTGAGTGTGCGTGCACGTGAGTGCGTATGCAAGTGCGTGTGAGTGTGCGTACGCGAGTATGCGTGTGCAAGTGCGTGTGAGTGTGCGTATGCAAGTGCGCGTGAGTGTACGTATGCAAGTGTGCGTGCGCGTGAGTGCGTATGCAAGTGCGTGTGAGTGTGCGTACGCGAGTATGCGTGTGCAAGTGCGTGTGAGTGTGCGTATGCAAGTGCGCGTGAGTGTACGTATGCAAGTGTGCGTGCGAGTGTGTGCGTATGCAAGTGTGCGTGCGAGTGTGCGCGTATGCAAGCACACTCGCACGCACACTTGCATACTCGTACGTGCGAGTATGTGCGTACGTGCGAGTATGTGCGTATGCAAGTGTGCGTGCGCATGAGTGTGTGCGTGTGCAAGTGAGTGTGCGTATGCAAGTGCGCGTGAGTGTGCGTGCGCGTGAGTGTGCGTGCGCGTGAGTGTGCGTATGCAAGTGTGCGTGCGTGTGAGTGTGCGTATGCAAGTGCGCGTGAGTGTGCAAGTGTGCCTGCGAGTGTGTGCGTATGCAAGTGTGCGTGCGAGTGTGTGCGTATGCAAGAGTGTGTGCGTATGCAAGTGTGCGTGCGTGTGAGTGCGCGTATGCAAGTGAGTGTGCAAGTGCACGTGAGTGTGCGTGCGCGTGAGTGCGTGCACGTGAGTGTGCGTATGCAAGTGCGCGTGAGTGTGCATATGCAAGTGTGCGTGCGCGTGAGTGTGCAAGTGCGCGTGAGTGCGAGTGTGTGCGTATGCAAGTGTACGTGCGAGTATGTGCGTATGCAAGTGTGCGTGAGTGTGTGCGTGTGCAAGTGAGTGTGCGTATGCAAGTGCGCGTGAGTGTGCGTGCACGTGAGTGTGCGTGCGCGTGAGTGTGCGTATGCAAGTGTGCGTGCGTGTGAGTGTGCGTATGCAAGTGAGTGTGCGTGCACGTGAGTGTGCGTATGCAAGTGTGCGTGCGTGTGCGTATGCAAGTGCGCGTGTGCAAGTGTGCGTGCGCGTGAGTGTGCGTATGCAAGTGCGCGTGAGTGTGCAAGTGTGCCTGCGAGTGTGTGCGTATGCAAGTGTGCGTGCGAGTGGGTGCGTATGCAAGAGTGTGTGCGTATGCAAGTGTGCGTGCGTGTGAGTGTGCGTATGCAAGTGAGTGTGCAAGTGCACGTGAGTGTGCGTGCGCGTGAGTGTGCGTGCACGTGAGTGTGCGTATGCAAGTGTGCGTGCGCGTGAGTGTGCAAGTGCGCTAATGTGCGTGAGTGTGCATATGCAAGTGTGAGTGCGCGTGAGTGTGCGTATGCAAGTGTGCGTGAGTGTGCGTGTGCAAGTGCGCGTGAGTGTACAAGTGTGCGTGAGTGTACAAGTGCGCGTGAGTGTGCGTGTGCAAGTGCGCGTGAGTGTGCGTATGCAAGTGCGCGTGAGTGCGTATGCAAGTGCGCGTGAGTGTGCGTATGCAAGTGTGCGTGCGCTTGAGTGTGCAAGTGCGCGTGAGTCTGCAAGTGTGCCTGCGAGTGTGTGCGTATGCAACTGTGCATGCGTGTGAGTGTGCAAGTGCGCGTGAGTGTTCAAGTGTGCCTGCGAGTGTGTGCGTATGCAAGTGTGCAAGTGTGCCTGCGAGTGTGTGCGTATGCAACTGTGCGTGCGCGTGAGTGTGCAAGTGTGCCTGCGAGTGTGCACGTATGCAAGTGTGCGTGCGCGCGAGTGTGTGCGTATGCAAGTGTGCGTGCCCATAAGTGTGCAAGTGTGTGTGGGTGTGCGAGTGTTTGTTCATGTTTTTTCTATCCCAGTGGGCACTTCAACCTGAATGCACATACTCATGGGGACTCGTGTCGCCTATATTGAGGTCCCTATGATGAAAAAAGCTTATAAATCATATTGAATGTGTGTGTGTGTTTAAATATAAAGGTGCAGAAGGTTTTGTGTAATGAGTATTCCGAATCATTCAAATCTGTGTGTGCAGTATTTCTGCCGCTGACCCAGAGAAGGTCCTGGGATAGAAGTTCAGATATAATCACTGATGTGTGAAGCGAGCCGTGGTTCTCAAACCTGTCCTGGAGTAACACCGGCCCTGCACGTTTGCTATTTCTCCCTCATCTGACACACACATTTAAGGTCTTGCAGTCTCTCCTAATGAGCTCATGAGTTGATTCAGGGACGTGGACGACATGTGCAGGGCTGCTGGTGCTCCAGGACAGGTTTGAGAACCACGGAAATAGAGCAAATCACCTTTTGAAGTTACTTGACGCTTCAAATAAAGATTGTAGGGATTACATTGTTACACCAGTAGGTGGCGACAAGTGACTGTTTAATGTATGTCATTGTATCATTCATTTAAAAGATTTGTTAAAAAATGCTGATTCATCCATTAATTGAACTAGTGGAATCTTTGAGTGAATCATTGAATCATTTATTTAAAAGATTTGTTCAAAAATGCTGATTCATCCGTTAATTAAACTAGTGGAGTATTCATGAGTGAGTCAATTAATCATTTAAAAGATTTGTTCAAAAATGCTGATTCATTCAGTAATGAAACAAGTGAAGTATTCATGAGTGAGTCAATTAATCATTCAAAAGATTTGTTCAAAAATGCTGATT
This sequence comes from Pseudorasbora parva, assembly GCF_024679245.1. Classification (NCBI taxonomy): domain Eukaryota; kingdom Metazoa; phylum Chordata; class Actinopteri; order Cypriniformes; family Gobionidae; genus Pseudorasbora; species Pseudorasbora parva. Next base: position 6,938,960 of record NC_090185.1, on the reverse strand, counting down.
CATTCATAATGAAACAAGTGAAGTATTAATGAGTCAATTAATCATTCAAAAGATTTGTTCAAAAATGCTGATTCATTCATAATGAAACAAGTGAAGTATTAATGAGTCAATTAATCATTTAAAATATTTGTTCAAAAATGCTGATTCATCCAGTGAGTCAATTATTTATTTAAAAGATTTGTTCAAAAATGCTGATTCATTCAGTAATGAAACAAGTGAATTATTCATGAGTGAGTCAATTAATCATTTAAAAGATTTGTTCAAAAATGCTGAATCATCCAGTAATGAAACAAGTATTAATGAGTGAATCATTGAATCATTATTTTAAGAGTCTTTCAAAAACGCTGATTCATCCACTAATATAACAGTATAGTTTGGGACGTTATTCCAGTGATGATGGGACCGTAATGACAATATGGCCACTATAAGAAGCTTGTGAAAGAGAAAATGATTAAATTAGTCATATCTGCATTCCCGGTTTCCTTGTTTCGGGAGCTGGGAAGACGTTTCTTCTCCGCGCTTCGCGTTTTACTGAAGTCAGGGAAGAACGTCGTGTTCAGATTTTAATGGTCAGATGTACTTGAGTTTCTATATTCAGTTGTTTCTCTCTTCTTCTTTTCCGTTGTTTGTGTTGGTTACTGATGTGTTTGTAATTTGTTTCCTGTGCTGCTTTTTCCTGTGGCTTTTTTATTTTTGGAAACCAAATAAGGTTATTAAAATGAAAGATTGGGCTTTTTGTCCTGAAACTAGGCTCTGGCTCCTAACTAGCAGCAGCACTGCCCTGGTGGAGAAGGGTAGAGTAACCGTGTGTTTTTGGCTGTTGCAGGATCCTGAACACGACGCTGTTCGAGAGCTGGGACATCATCGGGCCGTACCCGTCCTGGTGGCTCTTCAACTTCCTGCTGCTGGTGCTGCAGGTGCTACACGTCCTCTGGTCCTACCTCATCGCCCGCATCGCCTTCAAAGCCGTCATGAGAGGAAAGGTCTGCACAAACCGTCCCCATATCCTCCTCCTCATCCAGATGATCTCATGTAGTTACACGCGTGTCCCTCCTTTTTCTCTTTCTCTCCTGCAGAACTGGTTTGTCTTTTCCTTCTCTCACTGGCTGGGAGGCTGTTCCTGTCTTTCTGCTTCTGTCCCGATAGAAACCTTCTTTCGCTCTTTCTGCTAAACCCGCTCGCTTTAGAGTCTTTAGCTCTCTGTATCTTCTTCGACTGTAAGTTTGCTCCTTTACTTGTTTTCTGTGATTGTTCTTGTAGTCGTTTGGTATGACCCCAGACTGTGTTTAACCCTTCGGCCACACTCAAACTTGGGCCTAAGTTTAAGATTTTGAAACCCAAAAAAGTGCCTCCATCCATCATAAAAGTGCATCTGTCCATCATAAAAGTGCATCTGTCCATCATAAAAGTGCTTCCGTCAATCATAAAAGTGCATCTTTCCATCATAAAAGTGCTTCCGTCCATCATAAAAGTGCATCTTTCCATCATAAAAGTGCTTCTGTCCATCATAAAAGTGCATCCGTCCATCATAAAAGTGCATCTGTCCATCATAAAAGTGCATCCGTCCATCATAAAAGTGCATCCGTCCATCATAAAAGTGCATCTGTCCATCATAAAAGTGCATCCGTCCATCATAAAAGTGCATCTGTCCATCATAAAAGTGCATCCGTCCATCATAAAAGTGCATCCGTCCATCATAAAAGTGCATCCGTCCATCATAAAAGTGCATCTGTCCATCATAAGTCCATCCGTCCATCATAAAAGTGCATCTGTCCATCATAAGTCCATCCGTCCATCATAAAAGTGCATCCGTCCATCATAAAAGTGCATCCGTCCATCATAAAAGTGCATCTGTCCATCATAAAAGTGCATCCGTCCATCATAAAAGTGCATCTGTCCATCATAAAAGTACATCGGTCTATCATAAAAGTGCATCCGTCCATAAAAGTACATCGGTCTATCATAAAAGTGCATCCGTCCATAAAAGTACATCGGTCTATCATAAAAGTGCATCCGTCCATAAAAGTACATCGGTCTATCATAAAAGTGCATCTATCCATCATAAAAGTGCATCTGTCCATCATAAGTCCATCTGTCCATCATAAGTCCATCTGTCCATCATAAAAGTGCATCTGTCCATCATAAGTCCATCTGTCCATCATAAGTCCATCCGTCCATCATAAAAGTGCATCCGTCCATCATAAAAGTGCATCTGTCTATCATAAGTGCATCGATCCATCATAAAAGTGCATCCGTCCATCATAAAAGTGCATCTGTCCATCATAAAAGTGCATCTGTCTATCATAAGTGCATCGATCCATCATAAAAGTGCATCTGTCTATCATAAGTGCATCGATCCATCATAAAAGTGCATCCGTCCATCATAAAAGTGCATCCATCCATCATAAAAGTGTATCTGTCTATCATAAGTGCATCGATCCATCATAAAAGTGCATCCATCCATCATAAAAGTGCATCCATCCATCATAAAAGTGCATCCGTCCATAAAAGTACATCGGTCTATCATAAAAGTGCATCTGTCCATCATAAGTCCATCCGTCCATCATAAAAGTGCATCTGTCCATCATAAAAGTGCATCTGTCCATCATAAATGTCCATCTGTCCATCATAAAAGTCCATCTGTCCATCATAAATGTCCATCTGTCCATCATAAAAGTTCATCTGTCCATCATAAGTCCATCTGTCCATCATAAGTCCATCTGTCCATCATAAAAGTCCATCTGTCCATCATAAAAGTCCATCTGTCCATCATAAATGTCCATCCGTCCATCATAAAAGTTCATCTGTCCATCATAAGTCCATCTGTCCATCATAAGTCCATCTGTCCATCATAAATGTCCATCTGTCCGTCATAAAAGTGCATCTGTCCATCATAAAAGTCCATCTGTCCATCATAAAAGTGCATCTATCCATCATAAAAGTCCATCTGTCCATCATAAAAGTGCATCTGTCCATCATAAAAGTGCATCTATCAATCATAAGTTCATCTGTCCATCATAAAAGTGCATCTGTCCATCATAAAAGTGCATCTGTCCATCATAAAAGTGCATCTGTCCATCATAAAAGTGCATCTGTCCATCATAAAAGTGCATCTGTCCATCATAAGTCCATCTGTCCATCATAAGTCCATCTGTCCATCATAAAAGTGCATCTGTCCATCATAAGTCCATCTGTCCATCATAAGTCCATCCGTCCATCATAAAAGTGCATCCGTCCATCATAAAAGTGCATCTGTCTATCATAAGTGCATCGATCCATCATAAAAGTGCATCCGTCCATCATAAAAGTGCATCTGTCCATCATAAAAGTGCATCCATCCATCATAAAAGTGCATCTGTCCATCATAAAAGTGCATCCATCCATCATAAAAGTGCATCTGTCTATCATAAGTGCATCGATCCATCATAAAAGTGCATCCGTCCATCATAAAAGTGCATCTGTCCATCATAAAAGTGCATCTGTCTATCATAAGTGCATCGATCCATCATAAAAGTGCATCTGTCTATCATAAGTGCATCGATCCATCATAAAAGTGCATCCATCCATCATAAAAGTGCATCCATCCATCATAAAAGTGTATCTGTCTATCATAAGTGCATCGATCCATCATAAAAGTGCATCCATCCATCATAAAAGTGCATCCGTCCATCATAAAAGTGCATCCATCCATCATAAAAGTGTATCTGTCTATCATAAGTGCATCGATCCATCATAAAAGTGCATCCATCCATCATAAAAGTGCATCCATCCATCATAAAAGTGCATCTGTCCATCATAAAAGTGCATCTGTCCATCATAAGTCCATCCGTCCATCATAAAAGTGCATCTGTCCATCATAAAAGTGCATCTGTCCATCATAAATGTCCATCTGTCCATCATAAAAGTCCATCTGTCCATCATAAATGTCCATCTGTCCATCATAAAAGTTCATCTGTCCATCATAAGTCCATCTGTCCATCATAAGTCCATCTGTCCATCATAAAAGTCCATCTGTCCATCATAAAAGTCCATCTGTCCATCATAAATGTCCATCCGTCCATCATAAAAGTTCATCTGTCCATCATAAGTCCATCTGTCCATCATAAGTCCATCTGTCCATCATAAATGTCCATCTGTCCGTCATAAAAGTGCATCTGTCCATCATAAAAGTCCATCTGTCCATCATAAAAGTGCATCTATCCATCATAAAAGTCCATCTGTCCATCATAAAAGTGCATCTGTCCATCATAAAAGTGCATCTATCAATCATAAGTTCATCTGTCCATCATAAAAGTGCATCTGTCCATCATAAAAGTGCATCTGTCCATCATAAAAGTGCATCTGTCCATCATAAAAGTGCATCTGTCCATCATAAAAGTCCATCTGTCCATCATAAAAGTCCATCTGTCCATCATAAAAGTCCATCTGTCCATCATAAAAGTCCATCTGTCCATCATAAAAGTCCATCTGTCCATCATAAGTCCATCTGTCCATCATAAGTCCATCTGTCCATCATAAGTCCATCTGTCCATCATAAAAGTGCATCTGTCCATCATAAAAGTCCATCTGTCCATCATAAAAGTCCATCTGTCCATCATAAAAGTCCATCTGTCCATCATAAAAGTCCATCTGTCCATCATAAGTCCATCTGTCCATCATAAGTCCATCTGTCCATCATAAGTCCATCTGTCCATCATAAAAGTCCATCTGTCCATCATAAAAGTGCATCTGTCCATCATAAAAGTCCATCTGTCCATCATAAGTCCATCTGTCCATCATAAAAGTCCATCTGTCCATCATAAAAGTGCATCTGTCCATCATAAGTCCATCTGTCCATCATAAAAGTCCATCTGTCCATCATAAGTCCATCTGTACATCATAAAAGTGCATCTGTCCATCATAAGTCCATCTGTCCATCATAAGTGCATCTGTCCATCATAAAAGTCCATCTGTCCATCATAAAAGTCCATCTTTCCATCATAAGTCCATCTGTCCATCATAAGTCCATCTGACCATCATAAAAGTCCATCTGTCCATCATAAGTCCATCTGTCCATCATAAAAGTCCATCTGTCCATCATTAGTCCATCTGTCCATCATAAGTCCATCTGTCCATCAGAAGTCCATCTGTCCATCATAAGTCCATCTGTCCATCAGAAGTCCATCTGTCCATCATAAAAGTCCATCTGTCCATCATTAGTCCATCTGTCCATCATAAGTCCATCTCCATCAGAAGTCCATCTGTCCATCATAAAAGTCCATCTGTCCATCATTAGTCCATCTGTCCATCATAAGTCCATCTCCATCAGAAGTCCATCTGTCCATCATAAAAGTCCATCTGTCCATCATAAGTCCATCTGTCCATCATAAGTCCATCTGTCCATCATAAAAGTCCATCTGTCCATCATTAGTCCATCTGTCCATCATAAGTCCATCTCCATCAGAAGTCCATCTGTCCATCATAAGTCCATCTGTCCATCATAAGTCCATCTGTCCATCATAAAAGTCCATCTATCCATCAGAAGTCCATCTGTCCATCATAAGTCCATCTATCCATCATAAGTCCATCTGTCCATCATAAAAGTGCATCTGTCCATCATAAGTCCATCTGTCCATCATAAAAGTGCATCCGTCCATAAAAGTACATCGGTCTATCATAAAAGTGCATCTGTCCATCATAAGTCCATCCGTCCATCATAAAAGTGCATCTGTCCATCATAAAAGTGCCTCTGTCCATCATAAATGTCCATCTGTCCATCATAAAAGTCCATCTGTCCATCATAAATGTCCATCTGTCCATCATAAAAGTTCATCTGTCCATCATAAGTCCATCTGTCCATCATAAGTCCATCTGTCCATCATAAAAGTCCATCTGTCCATCATAAAAGTCCATCTGTCCATCATAAATGTCCATCCGTCCATCATAAAAGTCCATCTGTCCATCATAAAAGTGCATCTATCCATCATAAAAGTCCATCTGTCCATCATAAAAGTGCATCTGTCCATCATAAAAGTGCATCTATCAATCATAAGTTCATCTGTCCATCATAAAAGTGCATCTGTCCATCATAAAAGTGCATCTGTCCATCATAAAAGTGCATCTGTCCATCATAAAAGTGCATCTGTCCATCATAAAAGTCCATCTGTCCATCATAAAAGTCCATCTGTCCATCATAAGTCCATCTGTCCATCATAAGTCCATCTGTCCATCATAAGTCCATCTGTCCATCATAAAAGTCCATCTGTCCATCATAAAAGTGCATCTGTCCATCATAAAAGTCCATCTGTCCATCATAAGTCCATCTGTCCATCATAAGTCCATCTGTCCATCATAAAAGTGCATCTGTCCATCATAAATGTCCATCTGTCCATCATAAGTCCATCTGTCCATCATAAATGTCCATCTGTCCATCATAAAAGTGCATCTGTCCATCATAAAAGTGCATCTGTCCATCATAAATGTCCATCTGTCCATCATAAAAGTGCTCCACACAGCTCCAGGGGTTAATAAAGGCTTTCTAAAGCGAATCGATGGATTCTTACACAAACCTATATTTCTTCCATAATAAACGATAACCTCTGGCTTTGTTACGGCTGCATGCGAGTCTAGTTCCGGCAGAAGCGTGACCTCTGACCCGACACACAGCGTAAGATTACACCTCCCGCAGTTCAACCAACAAACTCAAGCCCCTCTTCTCTTATATCGAAATCCTCCGCCATTTCTCATTAAAAAATTCTCGTTTTAGACTCAAATTCATGACCGGTGTTTTGTTTCACTCCATCTCTGCGCTTACGTGAAGAAGTCATGCATCGGGTCAGAGGTCACTCCTCCACTGGAACTAGACTCGCATACGACCGTTACTGGCAGCCAGTGATTATAGTCTATAAAGTTTTGAATATGGATATTTGTCTTCCACAAACACATCACTTCGCTTCAGACGGCCTTTATTAACCCTTGGAGCTGTGTGAAGCAGTTATATGATGGATAGATGCACTTTTATGATGGATGGATGGATGGATGGATGGATGGATGGATGGATGGATGGATGGATGGATGGATGGATGGATGCACGCACTCTTTTGGGTTTCAAAATCTCAACCACCATACACAGACATTATAAAGCTTGGAATAGCCAGGACATTTTTAATATAACTCTGAAAGAAGAGTGTCATACACACCTAGGATGACTTGAGGATGAGTAAATCATGGGCTAATTTACTTTTCTTTTCTTTCTTTTTTTGGTGAACTGTCCCTTTAAATGTGATGCATATCAGTACTACTAATAAACTGAATGTGTTTTAAATACACAATAACCAGGTTTATTATTAGTTTGTTGTCGTATATTTTAACGAATTCATTCTTCTTGTTTTAAAGGGATACTTCACTGCCTTTTCATATTTAAAGGTGTACTTCAGCACTGGGAAGATGAATCTGTATTTAAACTGGGTCATCAATTAGTAGAAATGTGAAATTATTTTTTAATTTGGTGTCTTCTAGACTGAGAAAAGACAAAAAATGTATTTTTGTCTCATGGGGATGAAAGACTACAATTCCCAGAATGCTTTGCTCCATTCCCAAAGCCACCAACTTGATTACAGTGACTGAGTTAGAGAAGACACTACAATTAAAAACTGAACGTGTGTGTTCAATATAATGAGTGAGTCACCACGCGAGTCTCACAGCACTGAGCACTAACTGCAGGAGTGATGAGAGCTGAGGTAATCGCGACTACACTCGCGGCATACATTCACACTCGCGGAGTTCAGTCTGGCACGTTTCAGTTCATGCCTTTGCAAGCTTAACTTTCATAGAAATTAATTTGAGAAGTTAAAAGACTTCCATTGCTCAACATAGCTCGGTTTAAATGAGTGCCTGTAGCTGAGCTCTCCCTGCAAGCTGTGAGTGTGATCTCCATCCCCCATGCGCAGATTCAAAACATGCGGAAATGGCTCCCTCTGCTGGCTGTAGTCTTTAGCCTTCGGGCAAACATTCCTCCTATGATGCAAATATCGTCAATTTGCGTCATAGGAGGAATTTTTCCAGAAATAAAATGCATAAATCTCTTGTCTCAGGGGGATATGAGGGGGGAAAGCACAATCATTTGAATATACTCCAGGGTTTCTACTGATACAAAGCCATATGCTAATCGCTGAAGTAACCCTTTAAACTATGTTATTCCCTTAACTTAAACGAGTTGATACATCCCTCTCTCGTCTCAGTGTGTGCTCTTAATCTCTCTGACGCGCGGTGACGATCTGATAGCATTTAGCTTAGCCCACTAAGCCCAGTTCATTCACTATGGTACCAAACAGAGATCAAGTTAGAAGCGACCAAACACCTCCACGTTTCCCCTATTTAAATACAGTTACACTAATAGTTGAACAGCCTAGTATGGTGACAAAATAAAACGTGGCGCTTTTCTAATCGGATTAAAAAGGAGAACTATAATGTATGGCGGAATAGCACTTCTGAGAGTACTTCGGCTCGGCGCAGTAAAAACTCCCGGCCGAAACATCTTCCCTCACATCTCCCCCTATTGACAGAAATGAGAGAGTGAGGGGGAGGTGTGAGGAAAGATGTTTCGGCCGGGACTTTTTACTGCGCTGAGCCGAAGTACTCTCAGAAGTGCTATTCCGCCATACATTATAGTTCTCCTTTTTAATCCGATTAGAAAAGCGCCACGTTTTATTTTGTCACCATACTAGGCTGTTCAACTATTAGTGTAACTGTATTTAAATAGGGGAAACGTGGAGGTGTTTGGTACTTCTAACTTGATCTCTGTTTGGTACCATAGTGAATGAACTGGGCTTAGTGGGCTAAGCTAAATGCTATCAGATCGTCACCGCGCGTCAGAGAGATTAAGAGCAAGCACTGAGACGAGAGAGGGATGTATCAACTCGTTTTAGTTAAGGGAATAACATAGTTTAATATGAAAAAGTGGTGAAGTAGCCCTTTAAGGCTAACCATGTTTTATGAATAACTTTGTTTTTGCAAGAATATTTGCTGATTCGAAGCATTTTCGAAATATGATTAAGTAAAATCACTGCAAATAATTAATAATGAACTATGCCATTTTCAATTACGTATGACTAACAAATAAGCATCACATTATGTTTATTAGTTTAATGTTTCAATCGTGTAATCCAAAAGGGCGTACTTTTCATATGCAATTCAAATTTGAAATTTAGGCCTAAATGTTTTTGGAGTGAATTTTAGACAAAATGTTTGTTTTTTGGCTTCAGCCGAATGGTAAGAAGTGCATTTTGGGCACTTGCTGTATAACACACTTAAAGGGACAGTACACCTAAAACGTACAATTCTGTCATCCTTTCCTCACCCTCAAGATCAAAACCTCTACGAGTTTTTTTTTCTGTTGACCAGACAGTTGATGGACCCCATTGACTCCCATAGTAGGAAAAAAGTACCATCCAATGGGTGCTTTCAACTGCTGGGCACCAACATTTTTCTAAATATCATGTTTGTTTAGCAGAAAAAAGAAACTCGTACAGAACTTGAGGGTCACTTTTGAGTGAACCATCCCTTTAAAAAAAATCATGGACATCATTATAAAAGGTGAAATGCTCTTGAACAAAATAATTGCACTTGTGATCGTCGCAGTCCCAAAAATGTTGCCGTAGTAAATGAATGGAAAATATGAAATTACCAAACCTGAAAGTACAACCTACAAAAAAACAGTCTTTTATTATATCTTAAGAATACCAAATGGTTAAAGAAATGATTTGGACTCAAGTAGGATAAAAACATTAATATTTGAGTGCAAATTTGGAGGACTTCTAAGGCTTTTAAAGCACCAAAGCGCCCCCTTGAGGAAGGACGCCAAGAGTGTATTGAACCTAAATAACAGTACAGTTATTTAAATCAAACCCGCCCATGATTGGCCACAGTACATCTAAACCCTTAAAAGAGCCACAGCTAACAACCCAAATGTCATTCCAGGTGTCCAAAGACGACCGCAGCGACATCGAGAGCAGCTCGGAGGAAGAATCTGACACAACCTCCAAAGAGCGGCTCAAAACGACTGCTCGCAAAGGAGAAAATGGCACAAACGGCCATTTTGGCTCCAAATCCTGGAGCCAGAACCACAGCGACTGGTGACACTCCCTCCATGTGGCCTTCGCGCGCAAAGAACTCGCGTCCCAGAAATATCACAACGGGACTGTTTCTCGTCCCGGTACCTCACTCCAACACCAAAAACCAAAAAACACCAACAAAACCATCCTGCTGTGGGACTTTATGAGACTGGACGACGAGTTTGGGACGTTATTCCAGTGATGATGGGACCGTAATGACAATATGGCCACTATAAGAAGCTTGTGAAAGAGAAAATGATTAAATTAGTCATATCTGCATTCCCCGGTTTCCTTGTTTCGGGAGCTGGGAAGACGTTTCTTCTCCGCGCTTCGCGTTTTACTGAAGTCAGGGAAGAACGTCGTCTTCAGATTTTAATGGTCAGATGTACTTGAGTTTCTATATTCAGTTGTTTCTCTCTTCTTCTTTTCCGTTGTTTGTGTTGGTTACTGATGTGTTTGTAATTTGTTTCCTGTGCTGCTTTTTCATGTGGCTTTTTTATTTTTGGAAACCAAATAAGGTTATTAAAATGAAAGATTGGGCTTTTTGTCCTGTAATGAGATGCTTTTCACCTTGCATTGATGATCGGGGTAGATTTCATGAAATAAATATTCTAATAAATATAATTTATAATATTATCAGTCAGCCTAGAAATGTAAGCGGATCTTGAAAGGGTGATTTCAAGGCTTGGGTTTTATTTCCTGTAGCGTACGATAGTTCTCAACTGGAGGAAAATGGGTCTCGATCACTAAGGGAATGGGGAAGAAAAACAACGCTGAATGCAAATTATAATTCATAATTACACTGTGCAACTATGTAGGTTATCCGAATTAATATCTATAACCTGAAGCAAAACCAGCTGAGATCTACTGGTACGGTGAATATAACCGTTTGTGTTTCTAGATTTTAATTTTTTAATTTTAGTAATTTTTTGGTGTACTTCCGTAATTTTATTTGTTTTTTTTTTAGATATCTAATATATTATATATCTATTTTTCCAGGCTTCATTTTAGTTTTAGTAATTTTGTTGGGTACTTAAGTCATTTTTAGTAGTTTTCTATATATCTAATGTGTTATATATCTATATTTCCCATTTTTAATTTTAGTAATTTTTGTGTTTTGACTATTTTATTCAATTTTATATATATATATAATTTATACTATACATACTTCCCGTTTTTAATTTAAAAATCCATAATCATTTTGTTGTGAACTTTTTGTGAACAGTCATTTTAATTCTCATTTAAATTATATTTCTGTTTATTATGCTGATTTCCCTTTTAGCGTTACGTTTTTGTAATATGTTGTGTACTTTTATCATTGTTTTCTTTTTCTTTTCTTAAATTATTTTATTTCAGCTTTCATTTTAGATTTTTTAATTCAGTTACTTGTAGATGCAACATTTCAAATGTTTTAAGGTTTTTAAAAAATCTAATATTTTATTTCAGCTTTAATTCAGTTAACGAAAAATACTTTTTAATTGCTTGTATGTTTACACGACAACAATGAGCTAAGGCGACAATATTGTTCACTAGGGATGTAACGATTCGTTTTAACAACCATTCGATTCGGTTGAAATAAAAGTCACACTGATTTACATTTTTGGCTAAAAAGTTACTGAATTGATTTCAAGTCACTGAATCGTTTTGGATCATATCGTTCTAAATGAACCAATATCGTCCTTAAATCGTATCGACAACCTCAAATCGTGATACGAATCGAATCATTGTTAAACGAATCGTTACACCCCTATTGTTCACACACCGATCCGTGAAAACGACTAAAAACGGCATATTCTTCTGCCAGGCCAGTAGATGGCGATGATACTTTGTAAAGAGACGCCGCGCCTATAGACTGAACAGGTAATACTCTTGCGCTTGACGTCACCGGTTTCACCAATTCACGTTTTTGTAGTTTACACGGAGACGATAATATCGTTTTTTAACAATCGCAGTTTGCATTTTCAGGAACCAAAAATGCCACTTTTGTGTAAATGTACGGCCAAAAAGTTTGTCATTGAAAACAGTGTTGTGTATACGGCTCCTTAGTTAACAAAACAACGCTGGAATATAATCATTTCAAAGTTTCAGCTCGAAAATATCATGTGAACCATTTGAAATCATTTTTATAAGTAAAAAAAAAACAATGCAAATTGAATAGGACATGCACAAACACTCATGATAGTAGGAATATTTAATATATTACAACACATAAATCACTGTTTCCACCTCATCCAGAGCCATTGAACTAGACCAACGAACCCTTTGAGGGTCATTAAACGCAGGTGTTTTCTGTTGACACGCCACACACTGCAGGGTCACATCCCGTCCCACCCGTGTGACATTATCAGTGTCCGGTTTAGTGATTATTTTAGCCCGTGTCTTCAGTCTTTAATGGTCTCCGGAGCCGTGCTCTCGCTCTGTTCCGCCAGCTTGAGCTGTTTCTGTTTCTGCATGTAGCGTTGAGCCCGCAGGACACACAGGTATCCGCCGTACACCGTCAGCAGCATCATGGAGCCCGAAAAGAGCTTATAACCTGCATCTGCAATGCGCTTCCCGATGAGCATGACGGATCTGGGAAAACAGGCCACAAACTCAGGTGAGTTCAATTACCAGCAGACGCTGAGCGTTCCTCTCACGCTCCCATATTTTGGTTATTTTAGGAGAATGCTCTGCAAACCTAAACATAACCTATTTATGTAAAGAAATCTTTACTGGGTAACCAAAAAAACAAACCTTAATATGAATGTTTTGTATGGCAAGCCATTTTAACATTCATTCTCTTGAAATTATTTTTGATATCAACTAGTTAAAATGTTAATTCTTGATAACAATGACAATTAAATATGAATTCTTGATATCAGGAATGAAATTTTAACTACAAAAACATTCTGTAATTGTAGAGAACGGCCATTTAAATTCAATTGTTGCTATCAAGAATTTCTTACTAGTCTCACATATCGGAAATACAATTCTTATTTGTAAAAAACAATTTTTAGTTACTTGGTTATATAAATTCCTAGTATCAATAATTCAGTTGTCACTAGTTGTAATAGGGGTGTAACTGTACAAGTATTCGTACCCAACCGTTTCGGTACAGGGCTTTCGGTTCGGTGCTCGTGTCTACTGAACGTTACGAATGCAAACTTTAACAGATAACTGTCGGCTTCACACTTCAATCAGAGATCCCTCATGAACATAACATAGACTGAATACTTAATATCATGAAATTCAAATGATAAATGCCGTTTTTACACTTTAATGTGACGTGACTGATCATTATATGCGCGTCAGTTTAAACGGCGGCACGCAAGTAAACGTGGTCATCTCTTCCTAAAGAATAAACATGAATTAATATCTGTTAAGGTAGGCTATGTTGAGGGTACATTACAACTTACTGAAATGTATCATATGTGGTGTAATCGCTCAATCTGTGTTTCAACCGTGGAAAGACAAAACAGTTTGCAATGTCCCGTAGCATCACATTTACCTCAGGCAAGTCATTTAGTGTGCACATCTGTGTTAGTTCACTAGAGAAACAAACTCTTTCGCTAAATATATGCACTATATATTAGCCTATATATTCATTATATTCTACTTAACCTGTTATTGATATCTTGTTTGTTTAAATAAATCTGTCATGATTTGACAGCCATTTATAAATAATTATATTTCAGCAACGAACTGGAGAAGAAAAAATATTTAATTAGATTTAGAAGTTAATACAAAAACGGCCTTATGTGAAGCTTATGAGTGTTGATTATTATATCTAAAAATAACTAAATTGAGGCATATTTGGGCTCTGTTGTTAAACTTTAATATTACAATGTGTAGCCTAAGTAAGGACTCCCAGCATTATCTTTAAGAAATGTTTATTTATAATTGAATTAATTTAGACATATTTTTTTTCAGTAAACCACTTGAATAAAAATAAATAAAAAGCAATTTTGTTAAACTGTTGTACCAAAATCATACCGACACATGACTTCAAAACCGAGGTACGTACCGAACCGTCAGATTTGTGTACACCCCTATTACCTCTTGATATCTGTAAATGTATGTCCACACATTACATTTGTTATATCTGATATCTGAACATATTCCTTATATCTAATATGACTTTTTACTAGTAACAATCACATTTTACTAGAAGCAATTAAATTCTTGATATCAAGAATATGCATTTGCACTAGTAACCAAATAATTATTGATATTAAAAAAAGGATTTTACTAGTGAAAATTGTATTTCTGATTTGTGAAATTGGAATTTCGACTAGTAAGAAATTATTGATATCAACAACTGAATTTGAAAGAGAGCCTATGGTGAGATTTAACTAGTGAAAATACAATTACAGATATCAAAATTGCCATTGTTATTAGTGGAAATCTAATTCTTGATATCAAATAGAAGCACTTTAACTAGCGAAAGTGTAATTCTTGATCTCACATTAATTTCCTGCGAGTGATTAAAAGTCAACCTGGCTTGCCATAGTTTCGGGAACATGGGAATTGTTAGCTAGGAATATGTCAAAGATAATCATAATATCAGCCCTTATGAAAATATGCCACAGTTTTAATATAGAAGATCTTGTACTATTTATAGTATTGTGTATTTGTGGCAGTAAATTCAACATTTAGGCTTAGATGGTCTATTTTTATCATAACAAACATGAGTTACATCTATCTAAACAACGTGATTCAGATTTCACTTTCCACAACTACTAGAAGACCTACAACTTTCTATCCATCTATCTACATCTATCTAGACATAATAAAGAGGAGTAATTCATAGTTTCACTAGTGTTTACATGGTTTTACTAAACTATGATGCAGCAAGAATGGAAAAAAAATGATTACTATTTTCACATATCATAGTATTTACATGATCTTAGGTATTGTCATGTTACACAGCCAAAAACATGGTAATACCATGAAAAATCAATAACGAATACGAATTGTAGTTCTCTAGTTTTAAAACACATCAGTATGTGTTGCATCTCATCCATCTAAACTATTACGTTACTCGATTCTCTACGCTAAATAGGTCAGCAAACAGTCGTTTAACATTGTCTTCAACATAAATAACAACTTTAATGTTACTGCGGTTACATAAAATATCCTAAATGTAGAGTCTTACCTGATTAATTTCCAATTTTAAGTATAAGGAAATGCAGTTCGTTCTCAATGTCAGAGGCATATGTTTGTGCGCATGCGCAGTTACATTTCGTAACTCTATGGCAAATCAGAAGGGACAATTGTAGAAAATGCGTTTTTCTCTTGAAGTTCTAGTCTGGGTTTTATATAAACGATATATTTTTATATTTTTCAACACATAATAAAATATGCGTGTGTTAATTAACTGCATTCTTGTTTTTAACGTTGTAGATATATGTGTTCACCGAATTCAATCTATGAGGAACTGGTTTCTATGGCACCGCGAGCCTTCAGGAATTATTTTGTAGTTGGACAAAGATGGAGACTCACGTTCCCCACGTGAGCTCAGGGGAAAATGAAGATCCAGGAGCTGCTCCTTATGGAAACTTCATCAACTATTACAGCTTCAATCCACCGGAGAATCGTCTGGGTTTGATACCGGAAGCGCTGCTTGAAAACATCGGATTCGGTTCTGACAGCAGTGAACGTGTTTTAATGCTGGATGTGGGATGTAACTCTGGGGTACGAAAGATGTAGCTCATTTTGTGTTTATATCAACGTATACTCTTTACTATTAGATGTTCAGCATGTTAAATTAATTTTAATGGCTTGTGGTTTACAAAATCCGTCTCTCTAAATCCAAAGGATAAATCTTAAAGAGACAGTTCATCCAAAAAAATTGTCATTCATTTTATTATCATTCGTTCCAAACCATTAACACTGACTTTCATTCATTTTCAGAAAACAAACGAAGATCTTTTTAATGAAATCTGAGAGATTTCTGTCCTTTCATTGACAATCTACGCAATTACCGTTTTCAAGACCCAGAACGCTAGTGAAGACATTACAGTAATGTGACTTAATTTAATGAAGCGACATGAGTGCTTGTTTGCGACATAAAAACATAATTTGTCTTATACTACCTATATAGCAAGGATCAGTTTTCTGTCGATGAATGTCTCCAAAAAGGTGTAATCAAACTTTGATACCAAGGTCCCCAAAATATGAGGGACCCCCTTCCTCAAATCTACATATATATTTTAATGTATGAAAAAACATTAAAAAACACTATAAATACAACATTTGGTTTCCAAACTTAAATAGGCTATACTTAATGTTGGACATTCTTAAATTAATTGAAATGCCTTACAATGCCAGTGAGTGAGATAAAGGGGAGGATAGTGAGAGTGATACAAAACAAACATACAATTCTGGAAAGTATGTATATGGCAAGAAAGGAGAGAAACATTTAGAAATGAAATGGTTAGAATGTTCGGTAGACTTTATCCCTTTTTGCTTTGTCTTTTTATTCCCTGAAATCTTCTGGAGGACACCTGGGGGTCCCCGGATCTCAGTTTTAAACCCCCTGTATTATATTATATATTAAAGTATCTTTGGTGTGTCCATGGTTTCTATTAAATAAAACCAGCAATCGAGGGTAACGCAGGTATGATGTCATTGATAGGCGAGGTACAGACGCGGTCCGTGTCCAGGTTAAAATTAAAATGGACACATTTGGTATAATGCAGGTACACAAGACAACAAAATATATAACACTGTTCTAGTGGTTTTTGGATATTTTAATCCAAAAAAATCTTACATACTGTGCTTTTAAGTGTAAATTCACTACAAATAATAAGGAAATTAGATCATTAATTAAGCAGTATTAGATTTTAATGTAGTTTTTTTGTTGTTGTTGAAGAAGTTTTATTGTGTAGAAGTTGCCAAATTGCTCTTTATTATTTTATAATTTTGATTTTTCACATAGATATGTGTGTTACAGCACATGTTCCCCAGATTGGTTATATTCAACTTATATAAATGTGTGGTTTTAATCACCAGTATGTGTTTTGTATTATTCCCTCTGTTTGTCAGGACTTGTCGGTGGCTCTGTTCAAGCATTTACAGCGTGAGGAGGCGTCTGGAAGTCACTCTCCTAAAAGAGATCTGTATCTGCTTGGATTTGACCTGGACCAAGATTTAATCCTTCGGGCTCAAAACTCCAACCCCTTTCCCCAGAATATCCAGTTCATCCCCCTGGATATCACGGATGATCAAGAGAGCCGGGCAGCGCTAGACTCCTATTTGGGGAGGTTCGGCCGCCCCCGTTTCCACCTGTGCACCTGTTTTGCGGTGACGATGTGGGTGCATCTGAATCACGGAGACGCTGCGTTTCTGTCTCTCCTCTCCAGACTGGCGTCTCTCTGTGAGTATCTGCTGCTGGAGGCTCAGCCGTGGAAGTGTTATCGCTCCGCTGCGCGAAGGCTACGTAAATTGGGGCGCAGCGACTTTGAACACTTCAAGGCTCTTGAGATTCGTGGGGACATGGCTGCGCACGCTAGAGAACATTTGGAAAAGCAGTGCAGCATGGAGCTGGTGCAGAGTTTCGGTAATACAACATGGGACAGAAATCTTCAGCTCTTCAGAAGACGATAATAAAGAGCAACACAGTCAGACAGATATTTTAATTAATCCACAGTCATCTGTGTATATGGACTGACACTTGGTACTCAGAACCATAGACAGTAAAAGAAATGGACGGAGCGTTCCCATTGACTTGAACGGCGGAAAATTAGGCCAATCAGAGGCACTCACTTCCTGATGGCTGAGCGAACTGCGCAGGCTCAGACTGAGCTTGAGGACGTAGATGTGACGTGAGCCTCCTGTCTGACAGCTGTAGGTCTTCTAGTAGATGTGGAAAGTGAAATCTGAATCACGTTGTTTAAATGTTTTCTCCCGTTGCTTTTGGCTCACTATGGGCTTCTCCCCATTCTTCTCCCTTGACTTTATCAGACTTTATGTCTCCACGTCCCCCCGACTGTCTCATAGACAGTTAAAGATTGCTTCTGAGCGTCTCCTCATGTCTATACGGTAATTTCTCAACTGTGCGACAGAGTCGCGTTGGTTATGACGCAATCGCCTGCCTATTTTTATAAAAACAGCTTCTACGGGGCGATAGTGTAAGATACAAGGTAACGGAGCCTTTTATACATTGTCGTGTTTCTTTATAAATAAACAATGGACAAATGGAGTCTTTAAACGTCTCAGATGTAAAGTTATTCACTGTCAAAGTGACTCAAAAATGAATGGGAGTCAATGAGATGCTAACAGCAGGTGATGGCTTGGTTAGCAATGGCCGCCCCTAGGGGTGGAACGCTTTCCGAGCGCTAGATTACCCCCTTGGTCAGAGCCACTACAATTCTTGGTAATTCTAGTTACCAAACACAAGGGGGCAGTAGTGATGTTTGCATTTGCCATGAGTTTGATGGTTTTTGTCTATTTTTTTGGTAACACTTTACAATAAGGTTCATTAGTTAACATGAACTAATAATGAACTGCACTTATAAAGAATTTATCTATCTTCATGTTAATTTCAACATTTACTAATACATTATCAAGTTTTGTTATGCACTGTGAACTAACATGAAACCATGAACAGCTGTATTTGTATTAACTAAAGTTAACAAAGATTAACTAATGCTGAACAGAGGTGTTGTTCATGGTTAGTTCATGTTAACTAATGCATTAACTAATGTTAACTAATACAACCTTATTGTGTTACCATTTTTTATATATATCTGTACACTTTATATTGTTGTTATTATGGAGATGGATGTTTGTCCAATAATCTCTTTAATTTTAAATTGTTGTTGCAGTGCATAAAAGATGATTTTTTTTTTGACAAGTTTGGTATAACTTAGCTTAACCCTCATTGTGGTGTTCAACCCTATAACACCTCAGGTGTTCCCAGTCAAAAATGACCGGCCCATAAAAAATAGCTTATAAATCACTCATTATACCATATTTTCACCCAATCTTGGATTCCACCCTTGTCAAAAAATCCTATTGGAATTTCACTTTGTCCTATAGGATCTTATTGGATTCTTAGAATCCTATAGGACATTCTG
Source organism: Pseudorasbora parva (assembly GCF_024679245.1). Lineage (NCBI taxonomy): Eukaryota > Metazoa > Chordata > Actinopteri > Cypriniformes > Gobionidae > Pseudorasbora > Pseudorasbora parva. The sequence continues at coordinate 6,919,810 of NC_090185.1, read as the reverse complement.
ATTTATTTTAATGGAATTTCACTTTGTCCTATAGGATCTTATTGGATTCTTAGAATCCTAAAGGACATTCTGATTTATTTTATTGGAATTTCACTTTGTCCTATAGGGTCTTATTAGATTCTTAGAATCCTGTAGGACAATCTGATTTATTTTAATGGAATTTCACTTTGTCCTGTAGGATCTTCTTGGATTGTTAGAATCCTAGGACATTCTGATTTATTTTAATGGAATTTCACTTTGTCCTATTGGATCTTATTGGATTCTTAGAATCCTAAAGGACATTCTGATTTATTTTAATGTAATTTCACTTTTCAATGAAAAAACACAGAGAATGGCTTAATATTGTTATATAACCAAAGCAAAGCGTTTGCATAGAAAAACAATCACACTTTCAAATTAAATAATTAGGTTGAGTGTTCCTATAATAATACAAAATACATTAATATAAAATATATATAAAAGTGCCATTTTGTCTCACTATCTAGTTCAGGGGTGGCATTTTGCACCTATGAATGGCTCATATGACTAAATTAATTTTAAATTCATGATTTAATATCAATGAGATATTTATTTATGTAATGTTTTAAATCTAGATGGTTATTTATCATGTAAATAATGTGTGACTGTGGCGTTTTAATGCGCATGCGCGTTGGATATTCGAATCGCGTTCTTCAAACCACACTGGAGCAGAGTTGCCATGGAAACGGGGACTCGGAGTCAAACGAGCAGCACTTCCTCAGACGCTGTTTTCACTAGTTTCAGGTGAGTTTAGTCCCTAAAACCACACAAATAATACACACAACTGTTCCTGACACCTTTCTTACGTTAACTGACACACTTCTGTTGAATATTTACTTGATAGAAATGGTTTAGTGTCTTCGGGAAAAGTCAGCATCTCAACCGTTTTCACAAGAGGGTAACTTAAGCTAACTCTATCGATTTGATCGATTGAGCCCTTGTTTATGAAAGATTAAGCTTTTAAATAAATCTTTATGTGAAACTTAAATGTTTTGATAGTTTTGTTAAGGTTTTGCTGCTAATTTGTCAATGGTACGTATCAAAAATCTAAAAGTATACACTGTAACATTGCTGTTCATCGATGATGTCAGTTACATGGAGCGCGAAAATTAGCTACAAACTGGCAAACAAATATTGTAAAAATGTTCTGTGATTTCAGGAGGGACAAAATAACCCATCTACAACAGAGGGGAAAATTCCAACATTTCTGGAGAAAGCTGCTGAAAGAACTGTAAGAAACGGGTGAACTGAGGAAGGTAATTTTAATGCATGTATTTCACATAATATTTGACATAATATCAGCATGATTTTAGTTATTTTCTTTAGCAAAATTATACATATTAAGAAGGCTTTGACATTCAAAACATAAGTGACAGTGAGCAATATTAAATTAGCAAGTAAACCTAAAAACACAAACCCTGTTTATATTAAAACAGGTCATAAAACTATTGAGTTTTATTGACTATAGTGGAGATGAGTGTGATGAGGTTCAGGTGTGAGTAATCAGTATTCGGGAGAGGGAGTGCGCTGTGATTGGCTGGTGTGAGAACCTGGCAGATTTATAACAAATAGAAATTGAATTTGAATCTAAAATCGTGTTCTGTATTGTTAAAGAATTAGTTCACCCCAAAATTAAAATCTCCTGATAATTTCCATTGGTCATATTCTAAAAAAAAAAAAAAGCATACCTTTTACCTCAAATGCACGACTTTGATGTTGTTTTCCCACTGCGTATTAAGCCGGAAAGGTCAGTGCTGACCAAGTGCCGAAAAACTCCATCTCATGTTCTCCTCTAACTTTAAAATTGTCAGACATTGTTGTTTTACCTTTTATTTTTGTAAAGGGTGTTTGATTTAGTCTTTGCACTTTTGTTTTAACACTGGGACGGTACTTCCACATACGTCACACGCGTGACCTTTCCAACGTAATGACGCCACAAAGCCTTACATCAAAGTCGAGCATTTGAGGTAAAAAAGTATATAAGTTACATGTTTATTTATTTTCTACTGAAGAATGAAAGACATGAACGTCTTGGATGGCATTGGGGTGAGTAAAAGAATAGGAATTATCATTTTGGGGTGAACTAATCCTTTAATGTACATTCTTTCTGCTTTGCTTTTGGAGCCATAATAATTTATGGGTTGTGAAAACACTGAATGAATAGACATCATGGTACTTGGACATTATTAAATGGCAAGTCGATAGTAAAGTTAAGAATTCCAGCAAGCTGTGTGTTAATGTGGTGTGTATTCTTCTCATTTTAGCTCCTACATCCTTTTGGGCTGAAGGTCAAGACAGAACCAAACCAAAGCTGGCCTGTAACCTGCCGGCCTATACGACAGACTTCACACTGACAGCTGCTGGCATGGATGCTGCATCACATGCTTTTGAACACTTTTCCACCTAGAATGTATTCGTCCCCCACCAGGAGACTTCATGTCTTCATCTATTGTGAGTGGATATCATTTTAAACATTATTTAAAAAAAACACTAATTTCTTCTAATTTTTATTGTGTAGTATATGTATTTTTCCGTAAAAATAAAACAAAATTTTAGTAATGTTTTTAAGTAATAAAGTAATTCATTGTTAAGTAATGTTGTTATAATATAATCCTGTTAATTTATGTACAGTATAAATTGCAAACGTATGCTTGTTTTGGGCACATGTTTACAGCTTATAGACATTTTAGAGGAGGAAGATGCTGTGTATTTAAAGGTGCTTTAAGTCATTTTTATTTGTACAATGTTATTTTTGTATATAAATCATTATTACAGTGGATCAAATTGCTATTTTTTTATTTGTAAATTAGCAACTGAATTTTTTAACCATTGCACAGCACCACTTTATCACCAATAATTTACAACTTTGTAGTTTATTATTTTATGTCACATGAGAACACATGCAAGTTTATATTTTTGTTCAGATTATGTAATTTCTGTAATAAAGTTTGTATCATAGAATGGTAACTTCTTTCTGTTGTTATTTTGTAGATGTTTGTTGTAACTTAATTACTTAAATGTACTTCAAGATAATTTAGTAAAACCGTGGTTACACTGTGGTAATACAACCAATTTATGGTACATAATCCATGTTTTTTAAAACCATGTTTACTGCAAAAAAACATGGTTGCTGCAGTCATAGTTACAATGGTTTTACTGTAGTATTACTACAATATAACTGTAGTAAAACCATGGTATTAAAACCATGGTTGTTAAAAATACCAGTTACTACAGTAATTAAAACTACAGTTTTACTATAGTATTACTACAATATAACTGTAGTAAAACCATGTTTTTTAAGTAATTTTAATATTTTTTAGTTAACCTAACTATAACGACTTCCGCTCTGAGAAACCCGGAAATGTGAAAAGGGTCTAATTCTACTTTTTTTTCATTCTTACAGTGAACCAAGTATCCAGACATAGTAGCCTTGGTACACTTTGCTATCTTTGCTTTGTCCGAATATGCCTTCCCTACCATGTAGAAAGTAAAGATAGCAAAACCGTGTGTGTGCGTGCGTGTGTGTGTGAGAGAGAGAGAGAGAGAGAGAAAGACCCAATTGGATCCAATAAAATCCTGTTAAAATTATCCTAGAATATGTATGTATTGTCTTATAAGACAATTCTCAAAGAATCCTATAGGAATCAAATAAGAATCTTAAAGGACAAGACATAAATTATCCTATAAGATTATTTCTAACGGAATCCTATAGGAATCAGATAACATTTGGAATCTTATTGGAATCCTTTAGGATTTATCCTATGGGATATTTATGTATTATCTTATAAGACAATTCCCAAAGAATCCTATAGGAATCAGATAAGAATCTTAAAGGACAAGACATAAATTATCCTATAAGATTATTTCTAACGGAATCCTATAGGAATGGTTCCAAAATATGATAGAAATTTTTAATGGAATCCTGTACAGATTTCCATTAAAAATCCTTAAGGATTTTTTGACAAGGGCATCTTTTTGTAAAAGGCATCTCCATAGCCTACTGTATTTTTGTCTCGTGTATTTACGTTTTTCTCAGTTCGCTGCATAAAGCTTATACACAATATTTCAACAGCTTTTACAGAATAAAGTTAAAATGTTTATGTGCTTAACCACATTAAATCGCCATACGACGTGAGCAATATTTATAGCGCATTATGCTTAATTGTAATTAATCCTAGGTTCGTTATTAATCCAAAATAAGAAATCGTCTCGCGCTTCCCGCCCTCACGCAACAGTATTCTTCTGCGCTCTCCGAAATTCAAAAACGAACTGACGAACCAGTCGCATTCTTCCTAAATGTGTAAATAGTTTCATTAGCTGGGCACTTTAATTTTAACAAACCACGTGAAAGTACGTGAAACAGAAGTTCTGAACGTCTATGATGCAGAGATGCATCTTCGCGGTAAGTTACAGCTGATATAATTAAGAGAAGTGTAGTGTAAAATGGAGGCCAGCTACTAAGAGTGGAGGTAATCTAATGTTCAAATGTCAACTATGTGGAGCAATTTAGGAAAGAACAGCAGCATCTTTCATAGTGACATTCCTCTTCAAAGGGCATTGTGTGTCTCCAATCCTGCAGCTTTTCATCACCCCAAACTTCAGGATGTAATTTTGAGAAAATCTGAGTTTTTGTTAAACCCATTGACCATAATGAGCTGAAGACATTGTACTGTTCCTCTCTTCCTCTAAAATGACTCATTGTTAGGAGTCTGAGATGGTTTTATTTGATATACTCGAACATAATTTACTCCCAAAGCTATAATTATATGTCAGTTTCGGAAGCCTCAAGCCATTGGCATCAGGGAACATGAAATACCTATCATATGTTTTACTGTCATGGAGTGCACATTGCCTGGAGCAAAATTATTTGAGCAGGTTTTACAGGAAGAAATACTCCAACTGTCCTATTGAGAATATTTGGTGTTATTTTTCAGACCTTCTCCTTTCTTTCCTTTTCACGAAGGGGTTGTTTTCTAATGTATGTTGGTTGATTGATTTTATTTTAGGTCTTTTTTTAGCCTTTGTTTACACTGCACATGATTATGATTTGTTTTTAAATTCATTTTGTAAGACTAATAATATGCGGTAATATGACTAATATTAATATGCAGTGACTGGCTCCATGACCTGTCCATAAACAATCAGTGTTAAGATCTGAGAACATATTTTAACATCATAAATATTTATATTATGTATAGTCTACTTTTGAATAAAATAAAATTTTATGCAAGGCAGAACTTTACATCACGCAAAAAGACCAATGCAACACTTGTGCAGGAGACTCACCTCGTAATATATACAGCACAATTTTGAATTTATAGATAAGATAAAATCTACACAAACCTGTATTTTACTGAAGGCATGCACCAATTAGATGGAGATGTACTGCAATGCGTAACACAACCCGAATACTGTAAAACTAGCCAAACTACCCATACAGTTAAACCATCCAAATACTGAAAAAATAACCCAGATGATCCAAACCTGAATGATCTAAACCTGGCTCAACCTGGGATTTGGGTAGAAATATCTGGGTATTTTTTAGTGTACTGTACATGAAAGCTGATTTTAACCAAAACAATAAGTAAACAGTCAATGTTTGTACCAGTTTGATTCAGGTTTTCTGCTGTTAAACAAATAAACTGAACTGAATCATATATATATATATATATATATATATATATATATATATATATATATATATATATATATATATATATATATATATATATAAACTTGTGTTCGGCTGATTGTATTGCAAGAGGAATTGACAACATGTTCATCCTTTCTCATTGAATAATAAAATCATTTAATTCTTAAGAATAAATCATTACACAATTTCTGTTACATAGTCATTTAATATTTTGTATTTGAATGTTGAATATATTTGTTTATATATAGTATTTAAATCAAGTCTTTATTTAAGAAAAAAATTCATTGCAGATTCCTCCCATTGATTCACAAAAAGATGAAATAAAACTACTTTTATATGGTTAGCTGTCTTAGGTATAGTATTTTTTGATTATGGTCAACACTTCAGTGAGTGCTGAATCTGGTGCTGTTTCTGGTTTCAGTAGTCTTGATCAGGATTTTAGGTGATGGAGAGTTGTTCTGCTGAAAACCATTCACCCCTTTGGAACCTGTGAAACAAAAATAATACTATTGAGCTCTCAGATTGTGTATGAAGGGCACATTTTATGTTTTTTGTGCTGGTAATGAACTGGTAATGATTTTCTTCCTGGATAATTGGTGTAAAGTAGGTGTTTCATTCAAGAATGGGCCGGCAAACACCATTAAGGGGCCTATTGTAGAAGTCAAATGTTTTATGTATATACAGTGGCCATTGTTGTAATGAATGTCCATTTAGACTTACTGTAGTTGGGAACAGCCTGGATGTTCACAATGGACTGCTGCCCAATTCTGTGTGAGGAAAAAATAATGAGACGGTCAATATTTATTTATGTAAACACTCTAGTTTCACTTCTCTTAGGTACAGAACGGCCCCGTCCACACAGAGACGCATTTAGCTGTATACGTATACATTTTGTTTCGTCTAGCCTGACAAGCCAGACTCACATCAAGATGTTTGGTCTGGAAACTCACCATTGACAGCTCAATCCGAGGGGCGGGATAAACGGTTGTCTTTCAAACTCCCTCTGCATGCGATAGGATAGCGCTACACCAACCAGAGCAACGAAGGTGAAGCAGAGCTAGTTGATCGATTAAACTTTCGCCGCATCAGGTTGGCAAAACTCAGAACACATCTTCCCTTTTTAAGAATGACTTCAGTGCCGCTCTTTGTTCTTTTCTCAGAGAACTCCAGGTCTTCCAGAGTCGCGTTTAAAGCTGATTCGAAAGACCGCCGTTCACCAGTTTCTGTGTTTACTAGTAGCATGCAAGGGCAACTTGGCCGCCATTGTTAAGCTCCGCCCATCGACTCTATACATGATGTGATTGGCCTGACCAGAGTTTGGCGTTTACAGCTCAGAAGGGTATTGAGAGGTGCTAGACGATACGCGCGGCAGATTACATTTGCTGCTGCTAGGGTGTGTCTAGATTTCTAGGCTACGTTTCGTCCACACGGATCCGCCGTTTTGGAAGCATGAATCCGATATTTTCTGAGACCGGGTCCCAGAGTGGATAAATCTCAAAACTAAATTTTTAAGTTTTGTGTGTACAATCCGTATATATTTTGTGAAACAGTTATGTCATCACACAACGTCCAGCACTGTGAAAGATACAACTATGGGCACTGGGCATGCGCACATCAATATCGCGTCATTTAATTACAGTATTTGCATTATTGTAAGGGTAGGTGTAGGCGTTAATGAAACACATCTGTTAAGTAGCAAATATTTTATCGTGAGATAAATCGGATTGGGAAAGCTCTGGGGTCGGATTGGGAAAGCTCTGGCTTCGTGTGGACGAGGCCTTACATAGAACTCGACATGTTACCTGTCCTCCTCGCCTTCCAGCAGCTTCCTGTACGTGGCGATCTCGATGTCCAGTGCCAACTTTACATTCATGAGCTCCTGGTACTCGCGGAGCTGGCGGGCCATGTCCTGCTTGGCTCTCTGGAGCGCCTCCTCCAAGTCCTTAATACGACCTTTGGCCTCCTTCACGGTCATCTCGCCACGATCCTCTGCCTCCGCTATTTGGTTCTCCAGGTTCGCACGCTAAAATGATTATAGCCTCAAGAGTTAGCCACCACCATGGGGTTTAGGTTAAAGTAAAGGTTAATGTAGCACATTTCTCACCTGAGATTTAATAACCTCGATCTCGCTCTGCAGACGGCTGATCATGCGGTTGATATCTCCGATCTCTCCTTTAGTGTTTCGCAGTTCATCATTGTACTGGCTGGCCTGAGAGGACATCTGATCGAACTGACCAGAACGAGATGTTAAAACACAAGATGTACACAAGTTACTTTAGCCCTGTCTCAAGCTACTCCGCAAAGAACAAAGAAAACAGTTCTCGCTCCCAGGGCTGCAAGATGTAGGCTAATTTTGTTCTCGCAGGCCTGGTTTGGGATTTCTCACAGCTTGTTCTCGACAAATCTGAGCAGAACTTTTTTCCTGTGGGTGTCGGAGAACTATTGTGTGATTGGTCAGAAATTTAATGTGGGCGTGGTTAATGCTGAGAAACGGATTTGTTCAGCACTTGCTTTTCTCGTGAAGTATGAAATGTCCTGGCCAAAACGAACTTTGTTCTTGTTCTTGCCACCTCGAGGAAAACCAAACACATTTCTTTGTTCTTGCAGAGTATGTACGAAGCTTAAGGGTTGCAAACTTTCTAGGATTTTTGGAAACTTTCCAGTATTTTGGGGGGAAATTTTCTGAAACTTTGAGACGTTTCTACAAATTTACAGTTCAACGTTCAGCCCTTTTGCAATCCTAGTCCTGTCCTATAATAAAAGATGTTTTAACTAAACAATTTTATTCCTAGACGTTTAAGAAGCTCTGTGAAGAAAAACACCTAGAGTCAACATGAAAAGTTTACTTTTCTAATCCATCTTCCTGGTCACATTGTGAATGTAATGACTTGCCTCTGAAACGACTTTCCCCAACCAATCAATTCCCAATGTATAAATTCTATCCCGCCCCAAATATATGTATGACACCGAGTTTACTTTTTCAATCAGAAATGCAAGGTACTTCATGTTGACTTTAAGAGAGAAATCTCTTGGAAGCGAATGCATTTATAAAAGGAAGAAGTCGCCTTTTGTGTCTACCTTGGACTTGTACCAGGATTCAGCTTCTTCACGGCTCTTGGCTGCGATATCCTCATATTGAGCCTTGACTTCGGCCACAATATGATCCATGTTGAGGTTTCGTGAGTTGTCCATCTGCACGACGACGGACGTGTCTTTAATGCTGGCCTGTAGCTCACGCAATTCCTGATCCAAATAGACAAGGCATATGTATGTATTTTGAAAGCCAAATTGGTCTTGCTATTTGATTTGACCAATATTTGCCCATATGACAATGCATACTTCAAGATTTAAAGACAATACATTACAATTACATACTTTGACTTAGTATGTACTGTATGTTTCAGAATCTTCATCTGAAATACGTCAAGCATTGCAAACATGCACACACTTGGATTAATGCTGAATGAATAAGATTCATGACGTTATTTGTATAGCACATTTCCTACACTTGTTTCACAAAAAGGTTTTGGTTTGGCATTTATATCAAAATGTTGCTTTATAATGAATGCCACTATACTTTAAACATTTGTATGTTTTTTTTCTCTGAAAGCAATTTTGACCTGGTGCGACAGAGTCAGGTGTGAGTAGTTTTGTATGTGTGTGTGTGTGTGTGTGTGTGTGTGTGTGTGTGTGTGTGTGTGTGTACAACTGTCTTTGTGAGGACCAATTTGTGTATTAGACCAGCGGAGTGAGGACAAAGACAGTAAAGTGAGGACATTTTGGCTGCTCCTTACTTTCTGAGACACATTTATATTCCTGTTTGAGGGTCAAGACTTGCTTTTAGGGATTAGGTTAAAAATATGTCAAGGGTAGGTTTAGGGAAAGGGTTCAGTTAGGCACTTAATTGTGATGGGTAGGGTTAGGGTGAAGTGCTAGAGAGATTGCATTATGTCAATGAATGTCCTCACAAAGATTGTGTGTGTGTGTGTGTGTGTGTGTGTGTGTGTGTGTGTGTGTGTGTGTGTGTGTGTGTGTGTGTGTGTCACCTCATCATAGATGGTCCTCAGGAAGTTGATCTCATCAGTCAGGGCACCAACTTTATCCTCCAAATCAGCTTTCACCAGATACGCAGAGTCTACATCCTATGGGACACAGTACAGTTTTTCCTCTTCTCAATTGCAACCTTGAATAACTTGTATGTCTTCCTTGGGCATTGAATGCTCATATCGATATTCAATTGAGATACATCTTGTTAGACATTAAGTATGCAACTTTGACTTCTTGCTAGTCTCTGTAGGCCATTGAAAACAGATCTCCTCTGGTGTATAAATAATGACGCATCCCCACCCCGGCTTTTGTCAGTGGTGATTTGATCCCTCCAGTCTTAACTTTAGCAGCTCAGAGCTCTTTACCCCTCCCAAACATCTCATTGTTCTCTCGCCTGGGCTGCTTTTATTAAACGTGTTGTGAAAGTTTAACTTTCACTGGTCCTAAAAGTTCATCTTTTTACCTGGTAACCTCCCCTAACCCCACATCATGAGGTCATACTTCTTGGTTTGTGTTTCATAAAGTTTAATAAAGAAAACTATTTTTGACTCCTGACCTCGAAAGGCAAAAGTGATCAGTTTACCAAACCTATTGCCTTAATTGAAAAAAATTATGTGAACTTGACAATTCCACATAACGTAATTTTTCCAATTACGCTTGTCATCTCTTTACTAAATTAAGTCAACTGATCACTTTTTACAGTGGTAACAAACCTTTTTCAGAATCACAAAGTCGTTCTCCAGGTTGTTCCTTTTGTTGATCTCATCTTCATATCTAAGTCAAAGAAAATACAAAGTGCACATTTAAGTTTCTGATGTCTGTGAATGAAGACCAAGATTAAGTTTAGGAAAGTGTTCAAGATATTAGAAAAACAGTGATATGTTGTTTTTTAATGATAGATAATGAACTGTGTCAGATCAAATCTCTTGCAGGTTGGGCTCCATATTCGGTTTCTCAAAGAAATACAAGAGAGTCTCTCGTCTAGCGTCGATCTGAAGACTTTACTTGTGCTTGAAGTCCTCCACCAGACCCTGCATGTTCCTCAGCTCTCCGTCCAGCTTGGTCCTGTCGTTGTTGACCACGTCCATTTGTCTGCGCAGATTGGCCATGTACGCCTCAAACATGGGCTCAACGTTGGACCGGCCCGGGGCTTGGTTATGCAGCAGCTCCCACTTGGTCTCCAGCATCTTGTTCTGCTGCTCCAGGAAGCGCACCTGTAGAGGTACAATACATATAGTTCGGTATGGATGCACAATCTCAGTATTCAATGTTATACGAAGACAATTTTTATGCAGCACTATTTGTAATCAAAGTAAATATGACCATATCTGATGGTGATGTAGATGTTTTTCAACCTAAATGTAAATCCTCCTTGAGGAGCATGATAAGCTAAGTCAATTAAAGTGTTTGACTGTAGCTCTGTTACCAGTTATTCTCTACACATTTTTCTGTCATGTTTCTTCGAGCGCTGAGAAGTCAACTTCTGTGGAATTTTAGCTTTCTTTTTTTTAAGCAAAAGCTCTTCCTTGAAAGTTCATCAGTTCACTGCACATCCTGAAAGCTTGTCCGCTTTAATAGATGCCCACCCTGCCAGGATGGACTCATTAACAGAGCAACATGACTCCCCATTAGCTGAACTCTAACACTCCGGAGAGTAGTGGCTGACCTAGATGGGTTCTGGGTAAATCCTTAATTTCGAGCACTTTAAAAGCCGACCTGAGTCCCGTGTTGGAAGACCCAGCCCTGCCCCGACCCACAACAGTGACTTGGTTGTACTGCAGTGCGATTGAAGTGTCGATTTCAGTCCGGCAGGCTCCTGGGATTTGGTTGCATTGTACTCAAGCACACAAAAGCCTCCTTCATACTCTCTGGGATAGTGCCGTCTTCAGTGGCTCAGTCAAATATGACCTGCTTTTTATCAGGTTTCAGGCTTCAGAGAAATGGGTCACGCTACAGAACTATCGTTTACCATACCAAATCACCCTTCGCTCGGAGGTTTGCGCTGCAAGAGATGTTGATTGTATAAAAGACTAGCCATCAACACTTGTTTTAACCTCTACTTTTTTGACTGAAACTATACCGTTCTCAGGGAACAAAAGAGCCAACTGTACCTTATCGATGAAAGTTGCGAAGCGGTTGTTCAGCGATTTTATCTGGTCCTTTTCCTTAGTGCGCACCATCTGGATGTTGGGGTCGATCTCCAGGTTTAGGGGTGCCAGCAGGCTCTTGTTAACAGAGACGCTGGTGATTGGAGGACCCAAATAAGCCGAGCTGGTGCTGAAGCTTGGAGCAGATGCGCCCAATGAGACCCCACTCAAACTGCTGTAGCCAAAACCTCCCATCTTCACACTGCTCCTCACGGAGCTACTGGAGCTGATGCGTTTGTTTCTCAGACTCATAGTTGGATAGTAGCGAGAGAAACTGAACTGCAATGGCAGATGTTTCAGATGAGAACAGGTGGGCAGACCTGAGCACAACGGGAGTCTCTCTGTGGAGAGGCTGGGCTTTTAAAGTCCAACCAGGATGGGGTGGAGAGTTCCTATTGTGGGAAAACCTGTTTCAGATTGGACACACGCACACACTATCTGCTTTATCTGAGCTCCTGGGTCGACAGTGAGCACAGGCTCACTCTCTCTCTCAGTCTTCTTACTGTTTCACCATGCTCATATAGCATCTAAATGTTTAATGTGGCCCATGTCAACAACATTCCCGAATTAACTGCATGCCCTAGTAAAAAGCAGTCATACTATAATGTACTTCATCTATGCATTCTATTAAAAAACTTATATTTAATGGCCACATTAACCATGAATTATGTGTGCATCAGTTACACCAAGATGACAAACATTAAGAAAACAATGTGATTTTATGATTTGCTTTAACAAAATATATTAATATAGAGTAAAATCAACCTTTTGTGCGTTTTAAATAAAAGCAATGTATTTCTATGGGAGCAAAACCAAGTTATTCTTTCATCAATCGTCGGCTATAGTTAAACTAAGATATATTGAGAGCTTACTCTACATGGTAAGACCTTTTTTGCCTGCTTTGTTGTCCATGTAAATTATCTGAAAACTAGGATAGATCTTTTGCTCTCTTTATAGATCTCAATTGTTAAAACAACGTTGCTATGGCTTTAAATGTTGTAAATGGTCATATTAACATTTAACTGTCTAAATGTGCTAGTTATCAGATGCTATTGCATTTTGTTTCATTTTGCTAAGAAATACATTTTCCACCTAAAATACATTTTCTTTTTTTATAGAAAGACATTTGGTAATATTGCATTTAATAACTGTTGCCATTTTATATTTATGTATATTATGTAACTTATTTCTATGCAAACAAAACCATGCTATTCTTCCCTCAAACAGTAGTAGTGTAGTTGAAGACATGTTGAGTGCTCCACCTACTGGTAAACTGGTAAGCTCTTTTGCTTGCTTTGTATTATAATTAAGGCTATCAGAGAAATCGTTTTTACGAGGTGGGAAGTGTTTTTGCGGATGGATGGATGGATGGATGGATGGATGGATGGATGGATGGATGGATGGATGGATGGATGGATGGATGGATAGATAGATAGATAGATAGATAGATAGATAGATAGATAGATAGATAGATAGATAGATAGATAGATAGATAGATAGATAGATAGATAGATAGATAGATAGATAGATGTGTGTTTAAGTCACATTCGTCGGACCTAATTCATGAAAATACAGAAAGATTTTAAACTCTACTTCCAGCAATTGAAGAACAAAGAATGTGCATCAGGTTCTTCTTTTTAATGTTTTTAATTATTTTATGAAGCCACTGTAGATATACTTTATCGTTTATCATATATTGAACAATATAAAGGCTATTACCTATTACACTGTCGTTATTATGCGCATGGGAATTATCTAATTTTCTTGCTTTATGCTTTTTATGCTTATGCCTTCACGTGCTAAGGTAAAAAATTGCACATGAACGCCCTCTGATGTCGTGTTTGCCACTGGGAAGTTCAGAAATATTTTTGATACCCAAATTCCAAAGAAGGGCGTGCCATAGGCTACACTTTAACACGGTGAGATCTGCCTGCTGTGGCAGATGTGATTTTATTTGTTTCCCCCCAAAACAGCGAGGTCGTCTTGTCTTGTCATTAATGTATTTACGAGTGCTAATTATTTAAAGCATGCGTTTACATATAACAATGTACACATATCAGTGTGCGGGACAGGTTTGGTTTTAATATGATTTATCCAATAAATAGGAAAGATTAACCATATGGTGCACTCCATGATTCCTGTTCATTCCGACAACAAAGCAATGGAATGCAACAAGTTTGTAATCACGATTTCTAAAACAGACTTCCGATAGGTGAAGGCATAGTCACAATAAATTCCCTACAAATAAATATTTGTGCATGCTCCCATCTCGCAAAGATCGGGGCTAATCCAGAGTTTATTCCCTCTCGTCCATCTTGTATACGATATTTTCGACATGACATCATTAGCATCACCTAGCTATTAGCAAGCCAGTTAGAATCAGCTAGCAATATTTTTCAAGAAGGTTGATTTTTGTTTTGATTGATATGGTTTATTAATAAATATTCATATATAGGATACTGTTATTTTGGCTTGTCTTTTTAATTTTAAGCAAAAACATGCTTGTACTGATTTGTCTGTATATTGCTTTGTCGGAGTGGGGGCATTTTACCTCACTCTGGGGGGCATTTTACCCATACGGTGGAGTAAACGCCCCATTTGGTACAAATTTGATTTGTGTTAAAAATGTAGTAACATGAAAACTGTACATTTTTCACACTTGATTACCAATGTCATTTTCACTGAAAACTAGGATAATTATTCTAGACATTATAACCTTTGTTCCACAGAAAAAGTTACACAGCCCTAAGGGGGGGCGTTTCCCCCCACTCTGCAAACATTCCTTGCTTTGCCGTGCCTGCCGCTCAAATTACACCTTTAATAATACCAATTGTTAGTTATATGCACCCCACCGCCGCTCCTATGCATGCGAAGACCGCCCGCTGACTTGTTCTTAGTTTGATTTAGCTAATTATAATTAACAGATAAGAGATGACCCGCACATGTAGCGTCCACCTTGAGGGAGGGACACCGTTTGCCTCTTTAGTTCCCGCTGTCTGTCGTTTAACCAATGATACACCAGCATATCATGACGGACAAGAAAAGTAGCCAATGAGAGTGCGGCTACTTTCAGCCAGCGGGAACGCCCTCTTTCTGCACGAGATTTGTTTTTCTGCAGCCAAGAATTGCGTTTTGCGGTGAGTGCCTGCTTATGACAATGGAGATAACAGGTAAAGACGAGTGTGTAAACGGCATCAGAGATGAATGCGACGATACCGCCGAAAATGAGAAATCGTCCGGCATCAATGAGGAACTCAACGAGACGATTGATTTGGGAGAATTGTCCGACGAGAGTGAGGCTTCCAGCGTGGACTCCAAAGAGGATCTCGATGATCTGGATTACGTTTTGGACCAGTGAGTTTACACACGTTTTAATATGCTGTTTATGTTTATATAAAGAGGAGATGTGTGTGTGTGTGACATTAATCACATTTTAGGCAAAATTCTAATTATTTGGAGCTAAATAATATGGCTTGAGGGCAGATTATACATTTAAATCTATATAATGGCCACCTTTAAATGTTTCGATTATTACAAACCATGTGCTATATGCCTGAAGTAGTAAAGGAAAACATGAATGATCGGTGTGTTTTTAATTTTTATGCAGTGACAAAATATTGTAATGCCCCCAGACTGCAGTGCATTTTTTTATATTGCACATACAATGCATTTTTTCCCCATCTTGCGCTATTAATGTAATAACTTTAAGAATTACAGGTAGGCCTACGTACATGTTTTACGTTTCTCCACAAATATAATAATTTTAGATGTGCGTGTAACTATATTACAGCTATTTATTTTGTATTTCTTTAGGGATTAGAATATGGACATAAATACACATCATGCATGTGCGCCACAAGCAACAACAAAAAATGTGGATGGGTCCCTCCAAAATTTTTACTGGAGTAAATGCAATTTACATTAAGTGCAAATTGTTTGCATTGTTAACCAAATGTCTGGCTGGGGCCACCAGACATTTTGAGAAACCTAATTTGTAGGAGTAAGGCACACGGCAGAAACTTTTGGCACAAATAAGTGAAAAGTTTTTAATAATAAAGTGTTTATTGATTAGGTTTTAGGTGAACAGAATTATAGATGGTAAAAGTGAGTGGGTCCAATATCATTGGTTTTGACGCCCATGTACAATTGTAAAGACTGCCTTTAGCTGTATAGGTATAAAAATTAATACAAAAAAATCTGGAGTTTCATAGTATTAGGTAATTTTTCTTTTCTAAATCTTGGATTTTTGTCTTGGAAGGTTTTATCTGCATTCTGAGCTGTTTTAAGATTTTGAACTTTAAAGATTTTGCATTTCACATGGAAACAATGATGAGGGGAACAAGTCTTTTTCATACAAGAAAATGACAGAGCCCCTAAATGTATTTCAAATGAACAATATCAATATCATTAACTTTATAAACAGGTTTTTTTGCTTTATTTTTTGGAACAGGTCAAATGCATAGAACTTTTTCTTTTTCTAAAAAAACAAAACCAATAATAATAATCACTTTCTTCTTGGAATTATAAGGTTCTACCTGGGAAAACATCAATTGAAGTAATATTTTTCAAGAAACACAAACAGTTTCCTTATTGGTTTCTGGTTCAAGTTAAGCATAAAAGGCAGTGCAAAATATTTTGTTCGGTGCAGATGCTAATTAGGTAGGGAATATGTTGGGTAGTTTAACACATTATGTCAGGAAGCACTAGTTATGTGTTTTTTGTTTTTATGAGGGGGGTTGGTTTGGTTTGGTTTGATTTGATTTAGACAGAAAGCAGTACTGTAATACATCTGACCATGAAAGTGGGACAGGTAAAATGGCTTCCTTTCTTGAAGTTGGCTTGAGAAAACCTAACCCGGAAGTTTTAAGTAGTTTTAACAGCTTTGATAGATAGATGGATAGACATATATGGATGGATCAATAAATGTGGCACCTTTAATGCTGTTTTGTATTGCCTCATGCAACAGGTTTTCAGAACCTTCTGATGATGTTTCTGATGGTGATGGTGACTGGAATCCTGAAGTTACTCCAAGAAAGAGGAAAAGATCTGGTCTGTCTTCCATATCACCATCTCCAGCAAAGCCTGCTTCGCCTGCCTCTGCACAAAGGGGTAAACGAAAAGTTAAAAAAAGCAGTGCAAGTCGATCCCTACCTTTTTCCATCTTAGAAAACAAGTGGAAAAGTGTAGATGAGCCTGATATTGAGCCGACTCGGCCAATCTTCAGACCTAGAAACACGCCCGGCCCACAGTTGATGTCCAATTCATCATGTAGTCCTCTACAGTATTTTGACTTGTTCTTTTCAAAATCAGTGATGAAAACAATTGTATCAAACTCAAATGCATATGGGGCCAAACGTCAGGAAGGAAAGAAGGAGGAGGAATGGCGGGACATTTCTGTGAAAGACTTCAAGTCGTTTCTAGCACTGGTGATTTACATGGGCTTGCTGAAATGCTTCAAACTGACGGACTACTGGAGGAAGTCAGAGATCTACAGTCTGCCGTTTCCTGCTCAAATCATGTCAGGTAGAAAATTTCTTTGGATATGTGCGGCTCTCCATCTTAGTGACCCCAAAGTAGATGCAGAGAATGACGAGAAGAAGGGAACGCCTGAATATGACCGCCTGTGTAGGATCAAACCGCTGTACCAGGACATTAGGGACGCCTGCAGAGCCTCTTTCCATCCCTTTCAGAACATCTCCATTGATGAACGAATGGTTGCATCAAAGGCAAGACATGGACTCAAACAGTACATGAAAAACAAACCTACAAAATGGGGGTACAAACTCTTTGTACTGGCAGATTCCCTCTGTGGCTACACATGGGACTTCTTCATTTATGAGGGAAAGGTGAATGCAGTGGAGAGCAAAGGCATTAGCTATGATTCTGTCATGCATCTGGCAGATGAAAGGTTGTTGGGTTATGGCTACAAGCTGTTTGTTGACAACTTTTACACCAGTCCCAAGCTCTTCAGAGACTTGCTCGCTAAGAAGATCTGGGCCTGTGGCACTGTTCGAGCAAACCGCATTGGTCACTCAAAGAAACAGGCTCCTCGTGGCAATATTCGCTGGTTCCGGGAAGACAACCTGCTGTTTGTTGAGTGGAAGGACAAGAGGGACGTGCTGATGTGCTCCACCATTCATAAAGCCTTTAATGGTGAAACCATAAAGAGGAATGTGAAAGGAGCCGATGGAGTTTGGGCCATTCAGGATTTCCCCGTTCCATCTGCAGTGTTGGACTACAACAAGTTAGTAGACTTTATTCAATGGCATAAAGTTTGTGATTGTGCCTTTTTAACTAAAAATCTTGTTCTTTTCATTCCAGGAACATGGGAGGCGTGGATCTGTCTGATGCTCTGATTGGATATTACACAGTTCTACATAAAACAAAAAAGTGGTATCGGTCCTTTTTTTACCACTTTGTGGACATTGCTATAGTAAACGCCTTTATTTTGCACAAGCAGACGGCCCAGATGAACAACCAGAAGCCTTTGACCCAGAAGGCATTCCGAGAGGTTCTTGTTAGAGAGCTTGCAGGACTAGGCCCTGAAAAGGTCTCTAGACGAGCACCAGTTCGTTCTACTGACCCCCACCTGCCCAAGTACATCAAAGGACACAGCACATATGGCAGGCGGAACTGCAAATTATGTTCAAACAAAACTCCAGTCATGTGTGAAACTTGTCAGGTGAATTTGTGCTTTCTTCCGAAGCGTGACTGCTTCGGTAAATGGCATGGACAAGGTCAGGGTGATGAGTCTGCCACAGAGTAAAACTTAAAGTTCAGTTCATCTGTAGACCAAACTGCCAACCAAAACCAATCAAGGTGTTTGGCTGGAAGCTTACGCTGCTATAGTACCTATATTGTACATTAGGATACTTTAATATCTCTATTAAGTTCTCCCCCATTCAGATCAGTTTATAAGGTGTCAGATGACACCAAACACGACATAGTTACATGAACATAGAACACATTAGTGGATAAATAGTATATATATATATATATATATATATATATATATATATATATATATATATATATATATTAGGGATGGGACGAAATATCGTTTGACAAAATATCGCGATACAAAACGTGACGAAACGCATCGAGGTCGAAAAAAATGTATCGCGAAATAAAGATAGATGGCACTGCTGCATGATTTGCGTAGAATGAGGTTGGGGTGCAGCAGCAAACATTAATAGGGAAAGAAAAGGGTTGACATTAGCATTAATATTCTAAACCAAAAATGCAGTTATTGCCTACATAAACTACCACATTTTCTGTTTAACTTTTATTAGACTCCAGAAAGAAAAGGGCATTTTTTCACTGAGCCCATTCTCTGCAGTCTGAGCGCGATGCACTGAATCTCACTCTCGCTCATGTCTGAGGTAAATCATTAACACCAGCACCGCTTACCGTACACCTGTTTTATTGAACTAAATACATTACAATCGGCTAAAACGAATGCACAGGTTACTTTCCTGAACAAGCGCGCTCCCGAGTCCGTGTTCTTCACACTGTCCACGTGAATCGCGGCCCAGTTCGGCGCGCACGCGCAAAATACCGGCAGTTCAACAGGAAATGCGGATCTCTTAAAGGGGCCGCACTATATTCCTACTCGTGTAATATGGACCTCCTCCAGGTATGGTGTGGTTCTGGTTCGCTCACTGGTACACATTAACAATTTTTCATACGAACTTTGCCCTGTTCTGAATTAAACTGCCAGTGTAAAAACTCCCTTTATATTCTTAAATTGAGAGAAATCACTAACAGTTACTTACTCATTATTTTTAAGTTTAGGCTTAAGAGAACAATTTCTTAGATAAACATATCTATGACCTTTGATATGTCTAGTCTTCATACTGTATTGATTATTATTGAATAAGTATGGTTTCACTAATAATAAATGTACATTTGCATAAAGCATGCATATTTGTCCATACCTATGTTGATTAGAGTATTAAAAACTTAATTTAAACTTAATTTAAGATACATTTACAATTGCTAAAAAGGTGCGATTTAAAATCGAGTTAACTCATGACAATCATGCAGTTAATCGCGATTCAATATTTTAATCGATTGACAGCCCTACAGTGCCCTCCACAATTATTGGCACCCCTGTTTAAGATGTGGTCGCGGACTTCTAAAAATTCTCCTTTTTTTTTAAACAACATAGAACCAAAATGCAAAAAAAGAGAAAAATCCTACCTTTCGTTTAAGTACATTACTTTGGTGGTAAAAAAAAAAAAAAAAATCACAGATTTGAAAAAAATAAACATAAAATTTGATATCGTATCGTGACGTATCGTATCGTAACCCTGGCATATCGAGGTGCATCGTATCGTGAGTTTAAGTGTATCGTCCCATCCCTAATATATATATATATATATTTGAAAGCATGTCCTGTAAAGCAAAGGTTACAGATGTGTCTTTGAGATGCAAACGACTGCCCCCCAGACAGAACCATCCTATTGTCTGAAATGTCCCAACAGTGCTCAATCAGCATATTGATGAATCGCTGACTCTAGATACGCATTAGCATACTAATGTGATGATAAAGACAATTGTACCTTGTTTAATTCACATGTATTCCTTTTAAAGGGATTTCTGAAGTTCTAGAGCAGTAAAGAGTTCGCTCAGCCCTACAAAGGTAAGAGCGTTATCAAACCCCAGGAATACAAAGACATGCAACGTGAAAGTATCAAGCCGTTGACAATGACTTGAGGCATTTGAGGCTTATAAATACTGATGAACTGTAAATATCATATAAAAGAAAATTAACTTTTAGTAGTAGGTTTATGAGTTTTTTCATTGCAAGTAGTTGAAGTAGTGAAAACTGACACTTTCTTTTTCTCCAAGTGTTATTTTTAGGGCTTTTTCGATGTTTTAACACTGCTGAATTGTGCCATTTACTACTGATCCGGGATTATTGACAGTTATTGTGTGTTTGTTCATTGTGGTGCTGCAAAATCAGTATTACAATATATGTGGCCAATTGTGAGACATGTATAATATTCTAAAGTAGTCTGATTGGAGTGAACTGTTTGTAAGCTGTTGCATGTCATTAAAAATGTTCATTATTAATTGCCATTTCAGAATCATTTTTGGATGTGTGAAAATATATTGGTAAGTAAGTTAGAAATCGGTGGTATCAGCCATGAAAATAAGCCTTTTTTCATAATTGCATATTTTATATATTTTTCATGACTGAATTGGTTAAAGCTGGGACAGAAATTTCAGCTGTCCCAACTATGGGAAAAAGATTCAGTAAAAAATACATACACTGCAAATGTGCGTAATTATTATTTTCTTTAATGCATTTATCCATAATTGCCACTAGAGGTATTGTTTGATTTTGCTTTTCTTCTTTGGACTTAAAAATTATCTGATACAAATGGCAACAAAAAATGCCTTTGGGATATAAAACAAGTGTTTTTTTTTTTTATGGCCAATCAGGACAATCAATCCCAGTGATGTCCAGGTACGGGATACCTATAGCCAATAGAAGAGCGATCTTGGTGGTTATTGAATTAATTCTGCGAGAAATCAGCGCATGGTGTTTTTGCTTAATTCGCTAGAGCGACCTGGTGTACAATCCGCAACTTTATTTGTCTCTGCATTTTGTGTTGGACGCGTCCAATGAGGAGAAGGTCGACAACGTTCTGGACAGCTCAGAGGAATGTGTCAACAGGAATGATTCGCCCACAGGGCTCGCAAAATGTCTTTATCAAACAACTATCATCCACCCGCAATTAATTGGAAGGATATTTTTTAGCTAAAAATTGTTTTAATTCTAATTAATTGCGGGTGGATGATAGTTGTTTGATAAAGACATTTTGCGAGCCCTGTGGGCGAATCATTCCGGTTGCCATTTCTCTATATTGGAAGTTTTCAGAACAATTGTGTAAGGGAGCTGAAGCTCATTATAATAATGTTATCTAGTCATAGCCTTGGGCATTTACTACAAAGTCTTCATTGCGCAACACCCATAAAAACCAAGTGTTCCAGGAGCTAGGCTCGTAACCAGGGAAGAAAATGTTTTCGAATGTAAAAACCACGCAAATGTTGACCTCATATAACAGTATGTATGTATACACTTTAAAAACTAATACTATGATTTACTCAATTTTTTTGGTGAAACATTTTTACACAAAAAAAATTGAGTAAATTTTAAAGCAGTGAAATCAATTATAGACACTATAAGAACAGAGTAAATGTAAGTAAAAAAATTAAGTAGATCTGAGTAACTGCATTTGTTACATTAACAAATTCAATTGAGTAGAAAAAATTGGGTAAAAAGCATTTAAAAACCAATATTTATGACTAATATGAACTGTTTTTATTTATGAGTATTACTAACTTGTATAGTATAACTTTAATTTCCTCTAAACCTTTGTAAAATACTCCACAGTCCACACAAACACACTTATACATGACATGGCCTTTATTGTCGATGAGTACAGCAATAACGTTACAGCATATATTACTGTTTTGACATGTAAAGAATAACAGTTATTTTACAACATTTAAACTCATGTAACAAACATTTTAGAAATAAAAATTAAACATTTAAAAGTAATTCAAGTGTAATCAACCGGTCTGTTATGCCATTTCCACCGTATCAGCGCTGTTTCCCGAGCCTGAGATGGACTAACTCGGTCTGCGGGTGGACTTTGAACTTGAGACCGCTGTCCTGCATTTCATTTTTAGGCGCCAGACTCCATAACCTGACAATAAACAAACAGTGGCCAGTTTTAATAAGATTTTATCATCCAAATTCATTATCTTTCCGAATAAAGTTGTGTTTTGAGCAACACAGCAGGCGTTTCAAAGACCAACGCCACACGTTAACTTAAGGTGACTCACACTGTCCCTGTATGTTGTTTTGAATTAAATAAAATGCCTTTTAGCACAGTAATGATTATATAGATTTAAAAAAAAAAAAAACATACAAACCTGAATTTAACAGAGGAAATGCCCCAATTCTGCGACGCTGAGAAGAAGAAACTGCTCTGGTGACTGAGGAGAATTCAAATATCCGCACTCACTCAACCGTCGAGCTGTAGTCACGGCAGAGGGTGGGGGAGGGGTGCATTGTTTTAATCGAGTAAACTTACTCAATTTCCTCAGTGTGTGTTAAATATTAATAATCTTGATTTTAATTAAGTAATATTTGTGGTTCTTGAAACAGATCGGTTTAATTCTCCATTCTCAAATATTTTGAAATAAATTTCACAAATGTATTAAGTATATTTAAAATAAATAATTGGTTATTTGAATACTAAATTATTTTAGTGAAAAAAACTTAAATATAACTATACATTTTAGACAAAATTAACTGTTGGATTTTTAGTCAATTATTTTGGTATCTTTAACTAAAACCATCAAGTAAATGATATTGAGAGATTTTATTAAGTTAATAAAGTTAATTATTACTGTGATATTTACTAAGCCACTGAATTATTTTTTAGAGTGTATATATATTTGTTTTTAAACAGTTTGACCCCTTTAAATACATTATCTGTTACATAAAAATACTGTGTGTTTGTTCAAATTTACTACCATTGTTTTAAACAAGTTAAACTGCGCAGCATAACGACGACAAAATAGTGTGATCAAACGTATAGGTAATTCCAAAACGAATGAATTACCTCATCTGTGAACATGATTTGAGAATTTGTGATGAAATGGCATCTCCCATCGTTCCACTCTCCTTCATAGCATAACTAAGCTTCACCTTTGTTGTTGTTTTGTAAAAATGTGAACTCTGGTGACGAAACCTTGCAGCATTTATAACATTATCGGTACAATTCAGATGAATTACCAAACAGCATTCAAGAAAAGACAATGGACAGTGTTGGGAAAAGTTACTTTTAAAAGTAATGTGTTACTCTACAAAAAAAGTAACTAATCGTGTTACTAAAAAATTATATATATGTTTTATTATTAAGTGCCTTTCAGAATCACTTTATGGATGTGTGATTAGGCGTAGTTTGTTGAAAAATATTGTTTGTAAGTCAGAAATGATCTTTTTTTAAAGGGGGGGTGAAATGCTGTTTCATGCATACTGATCTTTTTTCACTGTTAAAGACTTGGATTCCCATCCTAAACATAGACAAAGTTTCAAAAACTAATGTTGGACGTTTGATGGAGTATTTCTGTGTCAAAAATACTACTTCCGGTTAGTCATAAGTTTCGGCCAGTTTTTTGAGATCATGCGTCCCCTTTGACGTTAATGGGGGCGGAATTTCCTTGTATGGGCCTGAGAGAGAGAGAGAGAGAGAGAGCGAAAGTAACAGCCTACCCCCATCAAAGCGCTGGCTTGTAGGATGCGCTGAACAGGTGATGTGCACATAACAATGTCACCAAAAAAGTGCGTTTTTGGTTGCCAGACCAAGACAGTCCTGCACAGATTCCCCAAAACCCCGCGTTAAGGCAACAGTGGATGGAATTTGCTAAGTCTTGTAAGTCAGAAATGATCTTTTTTTAAATAATTCATGACTGAATTTGTTAAAGGTGGAACTGCAATTAAACTTAATTTTAATATTGATATAATATTTAGGGGAGAGTGGGGTAAGATAAGATAGTGGATAAGTTGACCCGCCCCCTTTATCTTGGGGGGTACACTTTGTCATGTGACCATACATTTTGGAACAACCCATTATTTCTGCCAGACTGAAAATGAGAAGCACATGGGAGGAGTGGAAGGCACCCTTTTACTTTAAAAACTGTTTTTGGCTGGTCAAAGTAAAATGTTAGCATAATAGATGTAATTGGCTGTTATATCAAAGCAACATTTTCCATGTCTAAAAATATTATTGGTCCATATTGGTGATTTAGCAATGCGTAAAACCATGCAAATCATTTAGCCAAATATTAGCCTGAAATGATAAGCTAGCTAGTTGTGTCCAAAATGGTAGCTACGGGACAAATTGAGCCAAATGCTATGGGGTAAATTGAGCCAGCATTACAGTAACCATCATAGGGCACTGTAGTTAAGTTAAAACGCCTCTGGTTTAGTGTAACCTTTTTTTTATACTCAAGTTTACACCAAATTGACAGGGTGGCCAGGTTTTCACAACAAAACCTGTCCAATTGCAACTGAAAACTGTGTTAAAGTAGCCCAATTCTGCATGAAAACCGCAGACTTTGCAACACTGGCCCTTGATCGCAGTTTGTGTCCACCTGAGTTGATGTCATTCGCCTCCGTCCTTTTTTCAATGACGTACGACTCGCATTTACTTAATTGTAAATTGTTATTTAATTGTCTGCGCGTGCTTCTCCCGAAATTAGTTTGCGAAACTTCAATTTTTGTTCTCGGGTTACTACCCGAAACCCAAAGTTTAAAAGTACGATTAACAACGATACAGACCCCGTCAGGCTATGGCAGACGTGTTATTCAACCTATTGTAAGTCGATTTATCATCACAAGAGTCTTGAAAATATATTATGAAGGTTGAAGTTACCTAGTGCTGCTTTAATAAATCTGCAAAAATGTCAACAATTCTGTTTTTTTCCTGTCAATATAGGGTGCTGTTAGCCTGACAAGCCAGACCCACATCAAGATGTTTGGTCTGGAGACTCACCATTGACAGCTCAATCAGAGGGGCGGGATAAACGGTTGTCTTTCAAACTCCCTCTGCACGCGATAGGATAGCGCTACACCAACCGGAGCAACGACGGTGAATTTTATTCACCGTCGTGTGTAAATATAAGAGCGAAATATATACCGTGAATCGTGAATATAAGAAACCGTGAATATAAGAGCGAAAAATTTAAGAGGGTATGAATACTTTATGTACCCACTGTATGTGGCCAGTCGTGAAGTGAATAAAGCCAATTGACCATTGTGGTTCTCCTGTTCTGAGCACTTTAACTGTGCTGTAAAATGTGTGTGTGGAACCTTTTTTAACCAAAACAAGCTCTCATAGAAATGCCATTGGTCATCACCTGCTGTAGGCTGAACGATTTGATCTAATTGTATTACAGATGTAAACGCATCCAAAACATGTTTTATATCATTGTGTATAATATTCTAAAGTAGTCTGATTTGAGTGATATTTGAACTGTTTGTACGTTTTTGCATGTTATTATATGTTTACTATTAATTGCCATTTCAGAATCATTTTTGGATGTGTGAAAATATTGGTAGAAAAATAAGCCACTTTTTTTTAAATGATTTTTTCATGATCTAATTAAAAGCGGGAGAAAAAAATATACATGCACATCAAATGTGCGATGTGCACAGCGAAGTAGCTTTATAAGTATATCAGTAAACATATATAACAATTATTTTTAAAGGGCTATTTCAACCAAAAAATGAAAATTGTTGTACCATTTCATTAAAAATATCTTCATTAATGCTTAGAAGATAAACGGGAATCTGATGGACAGTGAAGGTGAGTGATGACTTTCTGAGGGAGTGATCCTAATAGAAATGAACCATGATTTTACTACAGAAAACAACAACATGGGTATTGTAATCAAACCATGGTAACCACAAATTAACCGTGGTTTTGCTACTCTAACCATAGTTTAATCATGGTATTTGTGGTAAAACTGGTTAAATAAACGATAATCAATTAGCAAAAAAAAAAAAAAAAAACATGGTTAATACACTTCTACTATAATTAAAACATGCTAATTTTTCATAAAGGGAACTTAAAATATTTTATTGTTTACACGTGTGTGTGTGTGTGTGTGTGTGTGTGTGTGTGTGTGTGTGTGTGTGTGTGTGTGTGTGTGTGTGTGTGTGTGTGTGTGTGTGTGTGTGTGTGTGTGTGTGTGTGTGTGTGTGTAGGCTATATAAAAATTATTATTACTATTTTCTTAGTCTTAGTTCTTAGTACTGAGACCAATACCCCACTAGAAATATTTGCAGATTTTGCTTTTCTCCCGTAGACAAAAAAAAAAAAAAATGCCTTCGGGCTATAAAATAAGCGCTTTTTTCAAAATAGCCAATCAGGACGACCAATCTCAGTGACGTCCAGGTACGGGATACCTATAGCGAATAGAAGAGCGATCTCGGTGGTTAAAGGGTTCATCCTAAAAAGAAATCACCGCATGGTGTTTTTGCTCCATTCGGTGGAGCGACTTTCCGTGCAATCTGTGACTTTATTCGGCTCTGCATTTAGCGATGGACGCGTGCCGTGAGGAGAAGCTCGACAGCCTCCTGGACCGTTTGGAGGAATGTATCAACGGCGATAAAGAACACGACGAGACGGAGGAATGGGATTCCTCATCGGATAAAGAGAGTGTCGCTTCTTGCGTGGACTCTGCGGTGGAGGAGATGTCCGACGATTGTCTGGACACAGTCCTGGACGAGTAAGTCCATGCATGTTGCCCTGCATATGTAAATACCACAAATGCATGCAAAATATAAGCCCTTTTTTTGAAAATATTTCTTTACAATCTCCTTGCGTGCAACACAATTCTCCCGTGCATACTGAACAGATACCTATCTATACTTGTTTTGTTTCCGTAAAAAAGATTTTTTTAAGGGACTGGGTTGTTAGCCCAGTGCCCAACCCCCAACCTGGGGCCACTGGCATAATAAAAACCCCTAAAGAAAAGTAATGACCCATTATTAGAGGACTGAGATAAGTTGCATAGCTCCACAATAAAATTGGCTTAGTTTGACATTATAAAGGTTCTGTATGTATTTTTTTTTACTACTAAAACATAAAAATACCATAGTATGTATGGCCATGTTTTGAAATGTGCGTTCCGTGCCGGAATGTCTGTTTTTGTTTTCGTCTGTGTGTTAACCATGCTGCCAGTTTACCTGAATCATATTTTGATACCCGGGATTGCCAGTTAGAGGAAAAAACACCGCCACCAAAGCAAACAAACAGAATCCGCTTGATCAAAACGCTGAATGAATTTTAGTTTGTTTTACGTTTAGATAAATCTTCTCATTATCTACAAATCCTCTCATTATAATAAACAAAGCAGAGACACAATTTAAATAAATATTTATTTGTTAAGGGTTTTATTTTTATGAGATTTTGTGATGTTGTTTCCTTGCAATTAGCCTATGTAACACTTCAGTACAAATAAAGTGACCAAAATGTTTTAATAGTACTTTGATAATCTATAAAAAATTAATTTAACTGCAAAACATGAAAAAAAATGTTAGGGAGTGGAAATGGCTAATGAGCCAATAAATGTTCCTCATCTGCTATCTACTTGTTATAATGGTAATTTATCATTTTAATGTTGTTAGCGTCCTAATGTTGTTTTATGATACTTACATAAGCGCAACTGAATACATGAATGATGCAGGGCAACCAATTTAATTTAACTCTTTATATCCAGGCGCTAGACGATATTCCTTGAATGGGCATAGAAACTCATACGACATAAAGATCTCAGCAAGACTAAAAACTTTTGAAATATAACAGATAGCGAAACACGTGTTTGTGTGAAATATATTAGTATTCAGCTTCCTATCCTGGTGATGGATAACAGAGACAGAGACTCCGAGACCTGAAATGGGTGTGTTGGACTCGGAATATCCAAAAGTACTAGACACAAGGTCCAGGTTTTTATACTTACAGTGTCACCCTATTGCTTTAAAGTATGCGTAGGCAGCCTTTTATGTGTAATTAAATCACTACATTGTATCATTTATATTTTAATGCACATGGCCGTAAAGTATAGAAACTTGTTTCTGCGACTTAATAAAAATAATAAAGGTAAATACTAAAATGCCTAACTTTACACCAGAAAAACCTGTTTACAGCCTGGTACAAAAAGTCGTTTTGGTCTATACAGCTAATTTTGCCGTTGTGACAACTGTTAAAGGGGGGGGGGGGACGTTTTAATAAGTAATTTGTTTAAATTATATTAAGCCTTAAGGCCTGTTCACACGGGACGATTTTCGCATACATTTATCGCCGGACGTTTAATGCCTTGTGACTAAACAAAGGGCGCCAATGTGCACACCAACCAAGCGGCAACCTCCACCATCGACTGGCCACTAGAGACAGGCTCCAGAAGCAGAATCTCATTGAGCTCATGTTAAAATGCCCAACTTTACAGCAGAAAAAAACATCTTTACAGCCCGGTACAAATTGTGGTTTAGGTCTATACAGCTAAATTTTCCCTTCATGACATCTGACGGGGGTGATTTATTTATTTATTTTTATAACTCATTCATTTACATCATATTAAGCCTTAAAGTTTTGCATAATTAAGAGTGCGATGACTTACAGACAGCAGATGAATGGCTATCCACCTGTCACTCCAAGTGGCCACGCCCTTAATTATGTTGTACTGTAAGTCTTTATAACAGGTGCTGGTCATAAGTAGAATATCATCAAAAAGTTGATTTATTTCACTATTTCCAATCAAAAAGTGAAACTTGTATATTATATTTATTCTTTACACACAAATTGATACATTTCAAATGTTTATTTATTTTAATTTTGAGGATTATAATTATAATCAGATAATTAACTCAAAACACCTGCAAAGGCCTTTAAATGGTCTCAGTGTAGTTCTGTAGGCTACACACTCATGGGGAAGACTGATGACTTGACAGTTGTCCAAAAGACGACCATTGACACCTTGCACAAGGAGGGCAAGACACAAAAGGTCATCGCAAAAGAGGCTGGCTGTTCCCAGAGCTCTGTGTCCAATAGGGCTGTCAAAATTGCTCAAAAATGACATGCACGTTTTGTCAATTGCATTACATCAATTACTGGACAAATGAATACAAAGAGACATACCTACTTGTATAGGTAGTCTATTTAAGTTTAAACATATTTGAAAATGTATTACTTACACAAAAACAAGTAAATCAACTAGATGAAGCTGTTATCTGCGGGTACATGAGCGATGAACACCGCAGACAGTCTGGACGCTCACATCATAATGGCCAACACCGCAGACCTCACTCTCTCTCGCCCTCACGCTCACCCTCACCCTCTCTGCGCATAACGGTTTAAATGAACAAACTTTGAGTGCTGATCAAGAGTTTTGTGCAAGCAATTTAAGGTCGTGACTCAGGCTATATCACTGAATATAGCAGGCTTCATTCAGTGATTGAAACAAATATTATTAATGTTAATTGAAGTTTTACAGCATTCTAGCTTTGCTAAACATGGAACTTTTCCTTGACATGAAACGGTAAATAATCAAACCAGTGCATTTATCCTTTATTCTTGCAATATCTTAGCCTAGAAATCTAGACACACCCTAGTGGCAGCAAATTTAATCTGCCCGCGAGTGTCGTCTAGTAACTCTCAATACCCTTCTGAGCTGTATTCCCCTAACTCTTGCTGGGCCAATCACATCGTGTATAGAGTCGGTGGGCGGGGCCATAATGACGACGGCCGAGTTGCGTTTGCGTGCTTCTAGTAAACACAGACACTGGTGAATGGCTGTCTTTCGAATCAGCTTTGACCGCGACTCTGGAAGACTTGGAGTTAAGCTTTTCTCTGAGAAAAGAACAAAGAGCGGCACTGAAGTCATTCTTAAAAAGGGAAGATGTGTTCGGAGTTTAGCTGACCAGATACGGCGAATGTTTAATCTATCAACAAGCTCTGTTTCACCTTCGTTGCTCTGGTTGGTTGTAGCGCTATCCTATCGCGTGCAGAGGGAGTTTGAAAGACATCCGTTTATCCGACCCCTCGGATTGAGCTGTCAATCGTGAGTTTCCAGACCAAACATCTTAATGTGGGTCTGGCTTGTCAGGCTAGCAATATCTATAAAGTCAATACAGTAGCCTACACTTTAGTAATGCTTCTGTTTAACATTAAATAAAATGAGGCATGGTATGCTAACTGTATCTTACATGACCTTAGCTTGCATTCAACTTTATCTCGCGGCTCAACAATTTTACCTCCTACCGACCAAAATCCGAAGTACTTCCAGACACACCTTCGAAATTAGTTTTTTAAAAACTATTCAAATATATATTCGAAATTAGAATATTCGTTGACAGCCCTAGTGTCCAAGCACATTAACAGAGAGGTGAAGGGAAGGAAAAGATGTGGTAGAAAAAAAAGTGTACATGCAGTAGGGATAACCTCACCCTGGAGAGGATTGTGAAACAAAACCCATTCAAAAATGAGGGGGAAATTCACAAAGAGTGGACTGCAGCTGGAGTCAGCGCTTTAAGAACCACTACGCACAGACATATGCAAGACATGGGCTTCAGCTGTCGCATCCCTTGTGTCAAGCTACTCTTGAACAACAGACAGCGTCAGAAGCGTCTCGCCTTGGCTAAAGAAAAAAAGGACAGGATTGCTGCTGAGTTGTCCAAAGTTATGTTCTCTGATGAAAGTTAATTTTGCATTTCCTTTGGAAATCAGGGTCCCAGAGTCTGGAGGAAGAGAGGAGATGCACACAATCCTTATTGCTTGAGAGTAAAGTTTCCACAGTCAGTAATGGTTTGGGGTGCCATGTCATCTGCTGGTGTTAGTCCACTGTGTTTTCTGAGGTCCAAGGTCAGTGCAGCCCTATACCAGGAAGTTTTAGAGCACTTCATAATTCCTGCTGCTGACCAACTTTATGGAGTTGCTGATTTCATTTTCCAACAGGACTTGGTACCTGCACACAGTGCCAAAGCAACCAGTACCTGGTTTAAGGACCATGGTATCCCTGTTCTTAATTGGCCAGTAAACTCACCTGACTCACCAGAAAATCTATGGGGTATTGTGAAGGGAAGGATGCAATATACCAGACCCAACAATGCAGAAGAGCTGAAGGCCACTATCAGATCAACCTAGGCTCTCAAAACACCTGAGCAGAGCCACAGACTGATCGACTCCATGCCACGCCGCATTGCTGCAGTAATTCAGGCAAAAGGAGCCCCAACTAAGTATTGAGTGCTGTATATGCTCATACTTTTCATGTTCGTACTTTTCAGTTGGCCAAGATTTCTAGAAATCCTTTCTTTGTATTGGTCCTAAGTAATATTCTAATTTTCTAAAATGCTTAATTTGGGATTTTCCTTAGTTGTCAGTTATAATCATCAAAATTAAAAGAAATAAACATTTGAAATATATCAGACTGTGTGTAATGAATGAATATAATATAAAAGTTACACTTTTTGAATGGAATTAGTGACATAAATCAGGTTTTTGATGATATTCTAATTATACATGACCAGTACCTGTAATGTAAACTAATGAGTTCACCCCCCTCGCAGTTGCCATGAAGGTCAAAATTAGCCGTATAGACCAAAACCACAATTTGTACCAGGCTTTAAACATGTTTTTTTTCTGCTGCAAAGTTGGGCATTTTAACATGGGACTCAATTAAATTCTGCTCCCTTGTGGAGCCTGTCCCTAGTGGCCAGTCAAGGAATTGCAGTTTAAGTGACTTCCATATTGGCCTCAGCAAAAACTAGGGGAGGTTGCCGCTTGGTCAGAAGCTTAAAGTGCCGCAGCACCACCATGTTTACTGGGAGCGCTGTCTAATGAATTTGCACATTCACTCGGTGCATCGCAAGTGAAAATTGCTTGGGTGTGAACACTCAAGACGGTATTCGTCCCAGGGTGTCGAGGCCTTTAAAATGTTGCAAATTGCTGCTGGTTTCTGCAACCAGGCACCTCAGCCCAACCCACGTCCTACATATAAGCCTATTTTCTGTTATCTGGCAGTGGCATGCTGCCAAGATGGTACTGTCCGGCTCTGCCCACTTTTGAGCTTAAAAAATGCTCCTCAGAAATTTAAAGGTGACATGAACACTATGTCCATATTCCTTTTAAATATAAACTATGTTTTCCTCCCATCTAATATTTTTTCAATAACTGTGTTTCTTTCAGGTCTCTCTTTAGTAATGAAGCTCATTTGTAATGATTTTTTTCTTTTTTTCTTGTCTCATGCAACAGGTTTTCTGATTATGATCCTGCTGATGATGCTTCTGATGGTGGGGATGATGATGACTGGTATCCTGAGGTTACTCCAAAAAAGAAGAAGAGATCCAGTCTGTCTTCCATTTCTCCATCTCCAGCAAAGTCTCACATATCTGCTTCACCTGGCTCTGTACAAAGTAGGAAAGGGAAAGTTAGGAAAAGCAGTGTGAGTCGATCCCTACCTTTTTCCATTACAGAAAACAAGTGGAAAAGTGTAGATGAGCCTGATATTGAGCCGACTCAGCCAAAGTTCAGACCTAAACACACGCCCGGCCCACAGTTAGTCTCCAATACATCATGCAGTCCTCTACAGTATTTCGAGTTGTTCTTTTCTAAATCTGTCATGCGGACAATTTTATCAAACACAAATGAATACGGGGCCAAGCGTCAGGAAGGAAAGAAGGAGGAATGGCAGGAAATTTCTGTGAAAGAATTCAAGTCCTTTCTAGCACTGGTGATTTACATGGGTTTGCTGAAATGCTTCTCACTGACGGACTACTGGAGGAAGTCTCACATCTACAGTCTGCCATATCCTGCTCAAATCATGACTGGTAAAAAATTTCGCCGAATATGTGCGGCTCTCCATCTTAGTGACCCCAAATTAGATGCAGAGAATGACAAGAAGAAGGGAACGCCTGAATATGACCGCCTGTGTAGGATCAAACCGCTGTACCAGGACATTAGGGACGCCTGCAGAGCCTCTTTCCATCCCTTTCAGAACATCTCCATTGATGAACGAATGGTTGCATCAAAGGCAAGACATGGACTCAAACAGTACATGAAAAACAAACCTACAAGATGGGGGTACAAACTCTTTGTACTGGCAGATTCCCTCTGTGGCTACACATGGGACTTCTTCATTTATGAGGGAAAGGTGAATGCAGTGGAGAGCAAAGGCATTAGCTATGATTCTGTCATGCATCTGGCAGATGAAAGGTTGTTGGGTTATGGCTACAAGCTGTTTGTTGACAACTTTTACACCAGTCCCAAGCTCTTCAGAGACTTGCTCGCTAAGAAGATCTGGGCCTGTGGCACTGTTCGAGCAAACCGCATTGGTCACTCAAAGAAACAGGCTCCTCGTGGCAATATTCGCTGGTTTCGGGAAGACAACCTGCTGTTTGTTGAGTGGAAGGACAAGAGGGACGTGCTGATGTGCTCCACCATTCATAAAGCCTTTAATGGTGAAACCATAAAGAGGAATGTGAAAGGAGCCGATGGAGTTTGGGCCATTCAGGATTTCCCCGTTCCAGCTGCAGTGTTGGACTACAACAAGTTAGTAGACTTTATTCAATGGTGTAAAGTTTGTGATTGTGCCTCTTAAATGACAAATCTTGTTCTTTTCATTCCAGGAACATGGGAGGCGTGGATCTGTCTGATGCTCTGATTGGATATTACACAGTTCTACATAAAACGCAAAAGTGGTATCGGTCCTTTTTTTACCACTTTGTGGACATTGCTATAGTAAACGCCTTCATTTTGCACAAGCAGACGGCCCAGATGAACAACCAGAAGCCTTTGACCCAGAAGGCATTCCGAGAGGCTCTTGTTGCAGAGCTTGCAGGAACCGGCCCTGTATCTGCTCCTGCAAAAATACGCCCGATTTCTTCTACCAAACCCCACCTTCCCAAGTACATCAGCGGAGACGGCACACTGGGACGGCGGAGATGCAAAATTTGTAGCGCTAAAACTCCAATGATTTGTGTAACTTGTGACGTGGCATTGTGCCTTGTTGCAAACCGTAACTGTTACATTACATGGCATGATTCAGACCGCAAAGATGATGCGGAGTAAACCTCTGAGTCTCTAAATGTTAAGGTGGCCCAAGGCAGTGTTATTTGGAATTACAAAAATTCCTAGGGAATGCACAAAAATGTGAATTAACATTTTTTTTAACAATAATAATCCTGGCCCATGGTTATTCATTGATGCAAAACTGCCAAACAAAACTCAAATACCAAGAAACAGAAAAAAAAGAAATCAACATAAAACTAGCTGACAATTACTAATGGTGCTTTCACACCAGACGCAAATGAATTATTAAGCGTGAGTGATTTACAGTCTTGTTCAAAATAATAGCAGTACAATGTGACTAACCAGAATAATCAAGGTTTTTAGTATATTTTTTATTGCTACGTGGCAAACAAGTTACCAGTAGGTTCAGTAGATTCTCAGAAAACAAATGAGACCCAGCATTCATGATATGCACGCTCTTAAGGCTGTGCAATTGGGCAATTAGTTGAAAGGGGTGTGTTCAAAAAAATAGCAGTGTCTACCTTTGACTGTACAAACTCAAAACTATTTTGTACAAAATTTTTTTTTTCCTGGGATTTAGCAATCCTGTGAATCACTAAACTAATATTTAGTTGTATGACCACAGTTTTTTAAAACTGCTTGACATCTGTGTGGCATGGAGTCAACCAACTTGTGGCACCTCTCAGCTGTTATTCCACTCCATGATTCTTTAACAACATTCCACAATTCATTCACATTTCTTGGTTTTGCTTCAGAAACAGCATTTTTGATATCACCCCACAAGTTCTCAATTAGATTAAGGTCTGGAGATTGTGCTGGCCACTCCATAACATTAATTTTGTTGGTTTGGAACCAAGACTTTGCCCGTTTACTAGTGTGTTTTGGGTCATTGTCTTGTTGAAACACCCGTTTCAAGGGCATGTCCTCTTCAGCATAGGGCAACATGACCTCTTCAAGTATTTTAACATATGCAAACTGATCCATGATCCCTGGTATGCGATAAATAGGCCCAACACCATAGTAGGAGAAACATGCCCATATCATGATGCTTGCACCTCCATGCTTCACTGTCTTCACTGTGTACTGTGGCTTGAATTCAGAGTTTGGGGGTCGTCTCACAAACTGCCTGTGGCCCTTGGACCCAAAAAGAACAATTTTACTCTCATCAGTCCACAAAATGTTCCTCCATTTCTCTTTAGGCCAGTTGATGTTCTTTGGCAAATTGTAACCTCTTCTGCACATGCCTTTTTTTTAACAGAGGGACTTTGCGGGGGATTCTTGAAAATAGATTAGCTTCACACAGACGTCTTCTAACTGTCACAGTACTTACAGGTAACTCCAGACTGTCTTTGATCATCCTGGAGGTGATCATTGGCTGAGCCTTTGCCATTCTGGTTATTCTTCTATCCATTTTGATGGTTGTCTTCCGTTTTCTTCCACGTCTCTCTGGTTTTGCTCTCCATTTTAAGGCATTGGAGATCATTTTAGCTGAACAGCCTATCATTTTTTGCACCTCTTTATAGGTTTTCCCCTCTCTAATCAACTTTTTAATCAAAGTACGCTGTTCTTCTGAACAATGTCTTGAACGACCCATTTTCCTCAGCTTTCAAATGCATGTTCAACAAGTGTTGGCTTCATCCTTAAATAGGGGCCACCTGATTCACACCTGTTTCTTCACAAAATTGATGACCTCAGTGATTGAATGCCACACTGCTATTTTTTTGAACACACCCCTTTCAACTAATTCAACTAATTGCCCAATTGCACAGCCTTAAGAGCGTGCATATCATGAATGCTGGGTCTCATTTGTTTTCTGAGAATCTACTGAACCTACTGGTAACTTGTTTGCCACGTAGCAATAAAAAAATATACGAAAAACCTTGATTATTCTGGTTAGTCACATTGTACTGCTATTATTTTGAACAAGACTGTACATGTTACGTCAATGCAAAGATACAAATAGACATTCTGCGGCGCGAATTGAGCGCTTGACGTGTGTGAGTTGAAAAATCTGAACTTTGAGGATATGCGCTCCGCGGTAACCAATCAGGAGCTTGCACTAGTAGTGACAATATTGAGGACAAAATCATATGTTGATACCCGGAGCTATATAAATCTTCGTATTTTATAGAAACCGGAATTAAAAGGGTCTTGCTTGGAAGAAAGTGAGTGAGGAGGTCGGACAGTCTGGTAAGTTGTAAAAAAATTCTCTTTACTCAGTTTGTGCTATACATATTGAGACTACAAGCTAGCTAAAGCTGGCAAATTGAGCTTATTCGCCATATTTTTAAACAATTCCATGTCAGCCATTTCACAACGAGACGAGCCGCCTGGCAGAAGCCCCTTCCATGACGCGAATTTGCGTCTGTTTGTGTAGTAAACGTCACGCGCGAAGGATGCGAGTAAACTCAAAATGTTCAAGT
Organism: Pseudorasbora parva; assembly: GCF_024679245.1. Taxonomy (NCBI): domain Eukaryota; kingdom Metazoa; phylum Chordata; class Actinopteri; order Cypriniformes; family Gobionidae; genus Pseudorasbora; species Pseudorasbora parva. The sequence goes on along the minus strand of NC_090185.1, from coordinate 6,882,909 downwards.
GTTCAACTACAGCCAAAAACGCAATTTATTTGCGCAAGTCGCTTCAGGTGTAAATGCAGAGTAAATGGCATTTGAAGCCTATTATAAAACTGATTAAATGGAAGGTTAAAGTTCTGGTGGTAGGTTTATAAGTACTAACACTGTAAGTAATTGCGAAAAAAAATATTTTATTCTGATGCACCCTAACCACACTGGAACTAAACATTTACGGTAATGCTTTTTTAACATGTTCTGTAACAGTTCTTTTGATGATTATGTTTTTTATTTTATTTTTTTACTATTGTGGTGCTGTGAAATCAAGAATTGAATGTATGTTTTTCTTAATGTGTTTTGCTATATTGTATTCTGACAAAAATAAAAAGAGGTGCGCAAAAAAACCTGATTCAGCTTCTGATTCACTAAAGTTTTTTTTTTTTTTTTGCTGAAGAACTTTGATTCTTCATTGTACAGCTTTATTCTCATAACATTAATTGTAATATTATTCTCAGTCTTAGATTAATTTATGGTAACATGGCACTAACAGTTGAAGGATATTTTCATTTATTTCAAGGATATGTTCATTATTTTCATGTAGTCGCATATTAGGATATGAAGTATTAGTCATATGGCATATTATGATTCACAGTATTAAGTATTGGGTATACAGTATTAATTGTGTTTTTCACCACAAAGTATTAATGATTGAGTGATGTTCATTATGAATTGAGTTGTTCTTCAATTTGCTTATGATGATTTAACTTGCAAATGTACAGAAGATTTGGGGAAGGTGCTGAGATTTTTGCAGGACGCTATAAAGAGTGTGAAACGAAACTAAGGATAAGGATAGGTGGTAGTACGACGTGGTACGAGGTCAAGCAAGGGTTAGACAGAGGGGGTAGGGGATCTCTAAGATGGAAAAATACCAGAGCTGTACTTTCTTTGTGTGTGTGTGTATGTGTGTGTGTGAGTGTGTGTTAACCTATAGAAATACTGCCAGGAGACTGATGACGCAGGACACCCCAATTGGAGGAGACTGTACAGAAGGAGAAGGGGATGAAGAACAAGAATATAAAATATGCATGATAGAGTTGTGAAATTCATTCAAGAGCAGCCATAGAAGTCATCAGGATTTTCCTGATGCGGGTCTTTGCTGGTCTGGATCCTGAGCTCAGAAACCTTTTTTACTCGCTGTTACTTTAATAAATGTATACTTTTGATTGATAACTCGACTCCTGGCCGATCATTGAACTTGGGGAGGACTTTGGGGGAAAAAAGTCCAACACAGTCTGTTTTCAACGCCATTCACCTCAACATTTTATACTATAGTACGTTAAACATAATTAAAACATAAGGGAAACGTGTTTACAATAAGGATGTTTGGATACAATTCAGATGAATTAGCAAACACCATTTATGAGAAGACAGTGTTGGGGTAAGTTATTTAATTAACTTAGTTAATTTTGTTACTTTTCATAGAAGTAATGTTGAGTTACATTTTTTTAACCTGGGGTTGGCTTACTTGCTTTTTTTTTTATTAATAAAATAAATTTTATTTTTGGCAAATTTTTATGCTCTTTAACACCAAAATTAAACTGAATAATACATGCAAATTCATACCTGTACAGTAGAGGACGCAGCTTAAACTTTTCAGCTGTGCTGCCATTCTGGCTTGCAGAAGAAGAGGATGAAGAAGAAATAAACACAAATGAGAAGTTTATCTAAAATAATGTTTTGCTTATTCCAATGGTCGAATTCACATTTCCCGGGTAGTTTGATTGACAGATGGTCGACCTTGTACGCTTTCCGCCATTTTGTCCCACGAAGCAGTCAGGAAAGTTACGTCGGTGGACCTGAACATGATAATGGCGTGTTTTCGCGGTTGTAAAAACATTCCTTCTGATGTTCATTCATGTTTATGTGGCTATAAATTAACTAGAAGAGATGAACGACCAGCTTTACCTGAGGCTCACATCGACCTGTCATGACACAAAATGGTATTGTTTACATTTCTTTTTAAAATGACTATTAGGAAGTTGAGACTGTCTGTGGTCAGACCGTTTAAACATAGCGAGAGACCATTTGCTTGTCGTAACATAGCAACAGTAATTAAGGGGGCGGGTCTTTGCGAACGGTCAAATTTGCCTCTCAACAGCAAGACTTTGGTTAATACAGCCATATTAAATATCAATCAACTTTATTTGTATAGCTCTTTTACAATGACGATTATTTCAAAGCAGATTCACAGTGTTAAACAGGACAATATTGCAACAAAATTGGATTCGGATCGGCTGTGTTCTGGAGAAAACATGCAACTTATTTCAATTTACCATATAGCAACAATGTTGGCAGATCAGTATTATAGTTTATATAATTAAACAAGACCTAATAAAATAATTGTATTTGTATATTTGGTTGAATAACTTAGATCATTGTTTTAGTGTCCCCAAAGTAGGCTATATTTGTGTAATTTAATTGCATTCCACTGTTTTTATTCATTTTTGAGGGTTATTGAATGCTTTTGTGTCAGTGAGATAAGTAAATTCATGCTCACATTTAGTTTATAATTACAATTATAACATGTTTACTCTGGATTTCTCTCATCATGACGACAGGAGAGCTGTCAGTCAATGTATGGGAAAACAAGTAACTTTCGTTACTTATTTGAAGGTATTTTGTTGTATATTTAATGTTACTTTACTAGTTAGTAATCTGATTACTTAACTCATATTACTACATTACCCCCAGCATTGACAATCGGCTTTATTGTAAGAAAAAAAAAATGTTTGCTGTTTTTTTTATTCTTTTGCACTGGAACTATATATTTTTAGGGCCTTTAAATGATCCGTCCTAATATTTAGTTTTGCAAAATTGTATCATTCAGTAAGGATCCAGGCTCATTGAGTCTTTCTTCATTGTGGTGCTGCAAAATCAGGATTAGAATAGATGTGGCCAACCATGAGTGAATAAAGCCAATTGACCATTGTGGTTCTCCTGTCCTGAGCACGGTTAACTAACTTTGCAAACTAAGTTTACCAAAACGAGCTGTCATGGAAATGCTACTGGTACACTACCTAGACTGAACTATTATTAAACGGTATTACAACTACATTCAAAACAGTCTTTATATCATTGTGTGTAATATTCTTAAGTAGTCTGATTTGAGTGATTTCTTTACTGTTTTGCAAATCGTTGAATGTCATTAACCTCCTGGGTGCCACAGTTTTCATTATATTTTAGTGAATTTCTCTGAGACCGTAGATGTCACAGGATGTCCTGTTTTAAGTCAGGATGTCCTTTAAAGAGCACAATCAGGGCTTTCCAGAGATAACATTTGTTTTGTTGTTTCACCAGGTCAACAACTTCTCCTTGGTTTTTTATGAATGATTGAATAATGTAATGTAGCATTCTTATGAAAAAGTATTTTGTAATTATCATTTAAATCTAATTTTCAAATGGTTAGTTATAAATCAACATCTCAGGGAAATGTAATAGGGTTTTTAATCAAAATGTGTCTTTCTGTACACAAAATAGATGACAACGGGACAAAACAAGTGAATAGGGAAAGAAATTACACATCAATGTTCCTATAAAATATTAGACATTATTATGAAAATGTTGCCAACTATTACTCTCAATTATTAAAATGAATTTTTTATTACATGTTGTTCCAAGAACACATTAATATACAAATTAGAGACAATTTATAGATGCATTGCATTGAATGGGAAAACCCCATTTTACCTGTATATTGCATAAAGTAAAATGCTATATCAAATCATACTGTTATATCTTTCATAAAGTTGATAATCATCTTTAAACAAAGTTTGTTTATTTAAAAAAAATTGGTGAATGAAAAGGGGAAAAAAACATTGTTTTTGCCTATTCATGTAATTTCATCTCTCTTTTTTTTAAATAAACAATGTCCACTACAGAGGGCATAGCATTACATATGATTATATATATATATATATATATATATATATATATATATATATATATATATATATATATATATATATATATATATATATATATATATATATATATATATATAAACAAATATTATGCTATAAACAATTAATGACATGAAAATTACTAAATTGAAAGACTGTTTTTCTGGGTCTTATGAGGTTAAATGTTAATTATTAAACTGCCTTTGAGAATCACTTTTGGATATGTAATAATTTTATATTGATGTATTTGCTGTAGCCCAATTTATAAGATACAAAGTACAAACTTTTTTTCTTTTTTTTCTTCTTCATTGTTGATCTTCCCCCCGAGGTATTGGCAGATTCTTTCCTTCAGTAGGTAGGCATGTTCATTTCACAAAGTCCTCACATGAATCGTAAAACATGCCTTCGGGATATAAAACATAGCGCTTAATTTCAAAATATCCAATCAGGATGAATAATCAAATTGACGTCCAGTCAAGGTATACCTGTTGTTTTATCTGGAGGCAGCTGTCCAATAACATGATGATAAAATCATGATAGACAAGAACAATAGCGAATCGAAGAGCGCTCTCGGTGGTTAAAGAGTTAACTGCATTCTGCGAGAAATCTCCGCAGGGTGCATTTGCTCCATCCGCTGAAGCGACTTTCCGTGCAATCTGCGACTTTATTCGGCTCTGCATTTAGAGATGGACGCGTGCAGTGAGGAGAAGGTGGACAGCGTCCTGGACAGCTCGGAGGAATGTGCCAACAGCGATAAAGAACACGACGAGACGGCCGAATGGGATTCCTCATCGGATAAAGAGAGTGTCGCTTCTTGCGTGGACTCTGCGGTGGAGGAGATGCCCGACGATTGTCTGGACACAGTCCTGGACGAGTAAGTCCATGCATATTTTCATAAGATCATCATAATACGAAAATAAGCCATGCTTGTCATCACAGGTGTACCAATTAACAAATCAATGCGAAATAAATTAAACCCTACTTTGATTTATTTTAAAGTAGCCTTTTACACTAGTTTGCACTAGGCTACTAACAGATTTGACCCAATATCCACAGTTGTCTTTGAACATTTATATTCAATTGGTGTGTCAGTGTACAATTTTGTTTAATAAAATGTTTCAGTAGCCTACTGAAATTGTTTAGTGCATGTTGTTATTAGGCCTATTTTATATTGTCACGCAGCGTTGTTGCTATGCAACCCGTGATTTTATACACAGAAATTAGCTAAGCTGGATGTTTTTATATATAAACACCCAATTTAGTTAATTTCTGTGAAAAAAATCGCGGGTTGCAACGCTGCGTGACAATATAAAATAATAATATTGTCAGTTAAACATTGTGCAAGTCTAATGTAAGAGAATTGACAACAGTTCTTAACGGGACCTAAGGCCTTTGGTCCGGTTATGAACTGATGTAAAAATCTTCTTACATTAGACTTGCACAAACATGTTTAAAACTGTGAATGTTCTTGCTAACAGGGAAACGTGTAGTTTTTACCACTTCAAAAAATCCAAAGGAAAAAGAAAAGAAAACCGTGTAAACGTTCTCCCTATCCCTTGTGCTGGACCTTTAACACATCAAATCAATAGATCTCATTCACAGCAGCACCATCTTTAAATTTCCAAGCGGAATGAAAAAAAGTCGAGGCTTTGAGATAGACATCTCTTCAGTGGGTTGTACCAAGTCCCTTTCAAGGAAACATCTATTCAGTGGGTTGTACTAAGTCCCTTTCAAGGAAACATCTGGGATGTACCAAGCCCCATTCAAGGAAAGTGTTCACTTGGAGGCCATATATGCAACGCCTCCGGGCAGCTATCCAAGACTAAGCCCTATATATATGAATGGGGGAAAACTTGAAATCTCAAACTGCTTGTTGAACTCACAATTGAATAAAAAAAAAAATAAGAAGAAAAATATGACATGATCTGTCCCATAAAGTATGTTTCTTATATCCAAAAGTGTATTTTTCAGGGTAGACCTGGGCTCCTAAGCTCGAGTCTCAGTTTTCCAGTGACACAATGACTTTAATGATCAGCAATTGGCTTTTTAATTTGGAAGGTGTGATGTATTCGGCCATTTTGCACATTGCAGAGAGTCTTTCTAGATAGCATTTGGTTGTACTGTTATTTAAAGGTGCTGTATGTTAGTTTTTTACTTTATTAAAAGCCTAAAAAATACCACAATATGCTTGCAGATATGTAGGAAACATGCTAAGTTCACATACTTGTTTGTCTGAAGACCAATGTTATTCACAGTTATTCTACTTTGAAATGTGCGTTCCATGTAGGAATGTCTGTTTTTGTTTTGGTCTGTGTGATCCCGCACGCCGCCAGTTTACCCAATTGTATTTCGACACCACAGGTTGTCAGTTGGGGAAAAACAAGGTGTATTGCAGCACCACAATCCTACATACCGCAACTCCTGTTGGATTGTTCTGCTGACAAAGCACTGCAAAAACATTTTCCCAACAAGTTTTACTAAACAAAAAGACAACATAGACTGTGTTAAATTATATGAAAATCTTCAAAAGAAATTGAGACTCATCAGACCAGGCAACATTTTTCCAGTCTTCAACTGTACAATTTTGGTGAACTTGTGCAGATTGTAGCCTCTTTTTCCTAATTGTAGTGGAGATGAGTGGTACCCGGTGGGGTCTTCTGCTGTTGTAACCCATCCGCCTCAAGGTTGTGTGTCTTGTGGCTTCACTAATGCTTTTCTGCATACCTCGGTTGTAATGAGTGGTTATTTCAGTCAAAGTTGCTCTTCTATCAGCTTGAATCAGTCGGCCCATTCTCCTCTGACCTCGAGCATCAACAAGGCATTTTCGCTTACAGGACTGCTGCATACTGGGTGTTTTTCCCTTTTCACACCATTCTGTGTAAACCCTAGAAATGGTTGTGTGTGAAAATCCCAGTAACTGAGCAGATTGTGAAATACTGAGACTGACCCGGTTGGCACCAACAACCATTCCATAGTCTGACATTCAGTTTGGAGTTCAGGAGATTGTCTTGACCAGGACCACACCCCTAAATGCATTGAAGCAACTGCCATGTGATTGGTTGATAATTGCATTAATGAGAAATTAAACCGGTGTTCCTAATAATCCTTTAGGTGACTGTAAACTTTCGCTGTATCCGGTCGGCACAACTCCGAACACATCTTCCCTTCTTAAGAATGATTTCAGTTACGTTCTTTGTTCTTTTCTCAAATAAAAGCTTAACTCCAAGTCTTCCAGAGTCGATTCGAAAGACCGCCGTTCGCCAGCTTCTTTGTTAATAAGTAGCACGCAACTCTGCCGTCATTATGTTAAGCCTGCCACTGACTCTGCACACGATGTGATTGGCCTGACCAGAGTTTGGTTTTTCCAGCTCACAAATCTATGGAAAGTTGCTAGACTACACTCAAGGCTAATTAGATTTGCTGCCGCTAGGGTGCGTCTAGATTTCTAGGCTGTAAAGCCTGTAGTCCAAATTGTACTAGTCAATATTACTTTGTATTAGTATTCATAATCAGTTATCATTTTGTATTATTATTATTTTTTACATTCATTTATAACCATTGTATGCTTGAATATATGTATGTTAGAGAAGGCATGAGAGAGCTAGACACTGTGTGTACATGTGTGTTCGGTTCCATGTGTGAGAGTGGTGGCCGGGTGCATGTACACAGGGGAGTTATGGATGTGTGTGTGTAAGTTTCAGTGCATATGTTAACATAACATTTCGCTATACATTCCATATAATGGAAACCATATGTTCTTTGGGGTTGCACAAAGGCTTTTTGTATGAAGAGCAGAAATTTTTAAATATGTATAGGTGGTATTTTTATTTGTAATTAAATCTCTCTTATACTAAAAAAAGATCTTGTGTAAAAAAACATACAAAAGTTACATTTATTCATTTAGCAGACGCTTTTATCTAAAGTGACTTACATCTGATGCGACAATTTAAGTGGTAGAAAATAAAATATGAATTCAGCTAGACTATTTTTTTGATTGTTGGACATTTGTTCCTGCATGTGAAGTATGTTGTAATGTTTTTCTCTCCTTCTTGCCTCATGCAACAGGTTTTCTGATTATGATCCCTCTAATGATGCTTCTGAGGGTGACTGGAATCCAGAAAAAACTCCACAAAAGAGGAAAAGATCTGGTCTGTCTTCCATATCACCATCCCCAGCAAAGTCTTGCAGATCTGCTTCACCTGCCTCTGTACAAAGTAAAAAAGGGAAAGATAGGAAAAGCAGTGTGAGTCGATCCCTACCTTTTTCCATCTTAGAAAACAAGTGGAAGAGTGTAGATGAGCCTGATATTGAGCCGACTCAGCCAATGTTCAGACCTAGACAAAGGCCCGGCCCACAGTTGGTCTCCAATACATCATGCAGTCCTCTACAGTATTTCGAGTTGTTCTTTTCGAAATCAGTCATGCGAACAATTCTAGCAAACTCAAATGCATATGGGGCCATGCGTCAGGATGGAACAAAGAAGCCTTGGCAGGACATTTCTATGAAAGACTTCAAGACATTCCTGGCACTGGTGATTTACATGGGTTTGCTGAAATGCTTCAGACTGACAGACTATTGGAGGAAGTCTCATATGTACAGTCTGCCGTTTCCTGCTCAAATCATGTCAGGTAGAACATTTATGACCATCTCTAAAGCTCTCCATCTTAGTGACCCCAAAGTGGATGCAGAGAATGACAAGAAGAAGGGAACGCCTGAATATGACCGCCTGTGTAGGATCAAACCGCTGTACCAGGACATTAGGGACGCCTGCAGAGCCTCTTTCCATCCCTTTCAGAACATCTCCATTGATGAACGAATGGTTGCATCAAAGGCAAGACATGGACTCAAACAGTACATGAAAAACAAACCTACAAGATGGGGGTACAAACTCTTTGTACTGGCAGATTCCCTCTGTGGCTACACATGGGACTTCTTCATTTATGAGGGAAAGGTGAATTCAGAGGAGAGCAAAGGCATTAGCTATGATTCTGTCATGATTCTAGCCGATGAAAGGTTGTTGGGTAATGGCTACAAGCTGTTTGTTGACAACTTTTACACCAGTCCCAAGCTCTTCAGAGACTTGCTCGCTAAGAAGATCTGGGCCTGTGGCACTGTTCGAGCAAACCGCATTGGTCACTCAAAGAAACAGGCTCCTCGTGGCAATATTCGCTGGTTCCGGGAAGACAACCTGCTGTTTGTAGAGTGGAAGGACAAGAGGGACGTGCTGATGTGCTCCACTTTTCATAAAGCCTTTAATGGTGAAACCATAAAGAGAAATGTGAAAGGAGCCGATGGAGTTTGGGCCATTCAGGATTTCCCCGTTCCAGCTGCAGTGTTGGACTACAACAAGTTAGTTGACTTTATTCAATGGTGTAAAGTTTGTGATTGTGCCTTTTAAATGACAAATCTTGTTCTTTTCATTTTAGGCACATGGGAGGAGTGGATCTGTCTGATGCACTTATTTCATTTTACACAGTTCTACATAAAACAAGAAGATGGTACCGGTCCTTTTTTTACCACTTTGTGGACATCGCCGTAGTAAACGCCTTTATTCTGCACCAGCAGATGGCTAAGATGAAGAACCAGAAGCCTTTGACCCAGAAGGCCTTCCGAGAGGCTCTTGTTGCAGAGCTCGCAGGAACAGGACCTCCATCTGCTCCTGCACAAATACGCCCGATTCCTTCTACCGACTCCCACCTGCCCAAGTACATGAGTGGAGACCGCAGTATCGGAAGGCGAAAATGCAAAATGTGTACCTTTAAAACTCCAATCAAGTGTGCGACCTGCGACGTGCCATTGTGCTTCGTCCCCAAACGCGATTGTTTCGCTAGCTGGCATGAACAAGGTAGTTGTAGCGAGAGTGAGGAAGAGTAAAGCTCTGTGTAGTTTAGAATAGGGTCAATATGCTAAGTCCAAGTCACTTTCCAAAACTGATAGACGAGAACAAAATCAAACAATACTCAGTGCAGTAGTGAATGAAGTGTGATGAGAGAGAAAAATGAGAGGAATAATTCACAGTCGATCATTCATTGCATTGCACGCAGCACCAAACATACAGTATCATGGCCAATAAATTGGGAACTGTTACTGATTTATCTATACTGAGACTTACATCAGTTTAGTGACTAACTCTTAGTTTTACATGGCAATTTGCTAGAAAAGTCCAAATATTTGATCAAATGTACTAAAAAAATTGTATTACTTTTTGGTAAGTAGTTAGGATTAATCTTTATCCAAGTAATAGAAGAATCGGTTCTAGGCTAGCAATCCAGGACCGTTAAATAGGTCCTTAAATTTTTTACGATTGAATTTGCTATACTAATTTTCTAAATGTTTTGAAATAGAAGCAACATTTAAAAGGATAGTCGACTCAAAAATGAGTCAACTATTCATTTGACTCAAAAATGAAAACTACCCCATGATTTACTCATCCTCAGGTCATCCTAGGTGTATATGACATTCTTCTTCCGATGAATACAATCAGAGTTAAAGTAAAAATGTCCTGACTCTTCCAAGCTTTATAAATGCAGTGAATGGGGTCTGAGATTTTGAAGCCCAAAGGAGTGCATCTATCCATCATATAACTGCTCCACACGGCTCCAGGGGTTTAATACAGGCCTTATGAAGTGAATCGATTGTGTTCGTCTTAAAGAAGAATATCATATACACCAAGGATGACTTGAGGATGAGTAAATCATGGGCTAATTTAAATTTTTGGGTGAACTGTCCCTTTAAGCCCCCCTTTTTTTAATCATGCCTTTTCTTGTAGCAGCTCTTTTTTCACCCATAACGTTTCTGTTTGACTCGCGCAACTTTAATCTCCTTAATCTTCTTGTTACATTAATCTTATGTTATTCTCAATCTTAGCTGTAGTAAATAGTAGTGACTCCTGCTTAAATTTCTCCATCAGTAAATTAAACATACAAATGTATGTATTATTGATAGAAATGAAGGATAGGGAAAATTAGTGACAATTCAGAAGAGCTTGTAAGCAGCACTGATGAAGAAACAGATGTTCATCGATGGACTTGATCCCCTCCTAGATCAGTGAGTTTATATACATTTTACTATCCTTCATTAATACAAAGAGAGGATCAATTTGCATGCCAAATTAATGTTCATTTTCTCTTTTGTGTTTCATCTCTCAGGCATCTTCCTGATACTAAGACAACTTCAGACCCGGCCTCCGCTGCATCATGAAGTTCCCTGCAGTTTTTTTAATTCCTGCATCCAAAATCAATTTAATAAACAACTGTAGCATGTTAACATGGGGCCAGTTGTCCGGATGGAAAGAAGAAGACATGTCAGTTTTTTGAAAGACTTGAAGCCTTTCCTGTCGCTGGTGATGAACAATTGGAGGATGTCACACATTTACACACTTTACTTTTTGACCACCTATAGTGCGGTCTACAAAATGATTCCTGGTTACTAAATTAATGCTTTCTTGCCCATTTGTTCTCATTTGTGAATGCTTAGGTTGCTTGATTTCTTGCTTGAGGGTAAGTGGATTTAGTAATTGAACTTAATTTGGTAATGCAGACATTGTGCTGAAGCTGATATCACTAACTGATGTTGCCACAAGCCTTGTTAAACATATTTAACATATATGTTAAACATATTTCCCTAGAGGCACACAAGGCATAATTATTACACAATAGATATGGTCTGGTATTTGCTATCGCATGTCTGCTTGCCAAGTCATTGCTTGAGCATGAGTTGTCGCTTAAAAGTTTTGTTGACCTTCATCTGCTTTTTAATAGTTTTACAGCTGTGCAAACATGTTTACTAACACATTTATTTACGCTTTAGACATGAAATTATAAGCTTTTGTGTGAAAAAAATGTCATTAAATAAAAAAGTGAAAAGTTTATTTCGAAAAGCATTAATTATTGTGAACTACAAAAAAACGTGTTGTTTTGACATGTGTTATTTTTAGCACTGGTTTTCTTAATGACGTTTCAGATCCCATAGGCTGTGTAGAGGCATCCCATCATGCTTTTCATTTCTTTGTTTTGGCTTTGCTTGTTTGTTTCTTTGCTTTGGTTGTGCTGCCAGCCTTTGCCGCAGACTTCTTCTTCAGACTCACTTCCACTGGATAATGATCGCTGATCTCCAGGGCCTGACATGGAGCAATCATATTATCAACATATTATTAGTGTTCACATGATACTAGGATTTCTAAATCCGATATGATACCTTGAAAAATATCGATTTTCAATTAGGGATGTCAACCGATGACCATTTGACCGATGGTTGACCGTATCAACGTTAACCGATCAAAGTTGTTGATTAAAAAAAGAAGTGATCTCTATAGGCTATTACAGACAGTGGACTAAACGCTACTACAGTTAGCCGTCTCATTACAAAATCTTTTTGTGTGAAGTGAACATATCCCTCACACTCAATTTTTCATAACTTGCCTGTTTGTACTTAATAAACCAATAAAAGAATTGGCACGAGGTCACGGCGCTTGGGTTTGCGCGCTCACAAGGTTTGCAAACCAGCTAAAACACTCGAGGTTAGAGCCGGGGCAGACGACAGTATGAAGCGTGCATTTCGCTTAAGATGGGCTTACATTTGGAAATATATTACATCTACATTTAATAGAACTAAAGCGGCGTCTCTTCGGAGCTGTCATTTTCTTAAATGAGCCGCGGCAATGTTTCAAATGAGCTTCTAACGCTGGACAAATGGCTTTATTTTCAACGCGATCCCCTTGCCTAAACCATTTCGAAACTAAGGAGCCATTTGTCCTCCGATTAGTCCTCCATCCGCGTTTGTGGGACTAGAAATCTATACGCACCCTAGTGGCAGCAAATCTAATCTGCCACGAGTGTCGTCTAGTAACTCTCAATACCCTTCTGAGCTGAATTCCCCAAACTCTTGCCGGGCCAATCACATCGTGTATAGAGTCGGCAGATGGGGCCATAATGACGACGGCCGAGTTGCTTTTGCGTGCTTCTAGTAAACACAGAAACTGGCGAACGGTGGTCTTTCGAATCAGCTTTGACTGCGACTCTGGAAGACTTGGAGTTCAGCTTTTCTCTGAGAAAAGAACAAAGAACGGCACTAAAGTCATTCTTAAAAAGGGAAGATGTGTTCGGAGTTTAGCCGACCGATACGGCGAATGTTTAACTGTCAACTAGCTCTGCTTCACCTTCGTTGCTCTGGTTGGTTGTAGCGCTATCCTATCGCGTGCAGAGGGAGTTTGAAAGACGGTGAGTTTCCAGACCAAACATCTTGATGTGGGTCTGGCTTGTCTGGCTAGTTTCGCGCTGTAGAGGATTTTAAAAAAGTGACGTGAGTGGAAGGGCGGCGGCGCCAGGACAATGTGTGTGTGAGAGTGGGAGCGCGGCTTGCGGCTGTTATTTTAAATAGCGCAGCATATTTTAAACTAATCGGTTAACCGGTTTTAACCGGCTAATGAGGCTCGGTAGTCGGTCAAGAAAATGTTTCGTTTTCGCCATCCCTATTTTCAAAACCATCTTGCAATATATTACAGCACCGGGTTGGTTTATTTAAAACTGGAATCGATTCAGATATTTCAGTATAAGACAACATTACTTTATACCTAGTTTAAATAAATCAGACATGCATTGTGATGAATATACTCACCATTTCCTCTGAAAGTTTGTAGGCTTCCTGGAAGTTAAAAGGCTTCGCAGATTTCGGCACAACAGCTTGTAACATGTCCTCTTTATACACCACAATTCTAGAAGAAAACATGCCATCAATACTTTCCAAAGCTTGACATTGCCTGTCCTTTTATGCATTTAGTCTTCTAGTTGGAACCAAGCTATGATTTGCTCATATTTTAATTAATAGTAATAATTTAACATTCATACTCTAAAGGTGTGTGCACATTGTTCAGTGAGTTTTTGCAGGCAAAATCCAGTCATTTTAAATGGAGTCCATTGGGAATTTGGAGCGAGGGCGATGTGTTTTCACCACACAGGTTTCTCTCATGTTCATGTCTGCCATACAAATTCACCGCGCTGACCAAATGAAAGTTGCTTGGTTTGAAAGTGATTTCTGTGTGAGCTGTGCTTTAACTATACTACTGACATTATACAACAGTACCTTCACACCATGTCTAAACTGGGAGCGACCGTTGACTTGCTGCAAGTAAAAAAATGCACGTTCTGAATCTGTTTGTACTTGTCATGAGTAAGCTCAAGCATGTGGAGTACATCAGAAATTGAGTGGGCTATCTGTTATAATTGGCTCTATTTGCTTTAGTCGCATTGTGATGCCCCACTAGCGTCCAGTGTAGACGAGGTGCACTGAGGTTAAGATTTCTTTATTTTTAAACAGGATTGCAGATGAAAGATGAGTAAATTATTGCTGTTTCTCCGCCTCACCTGTCGTAGGTGTGGTCGTTGGACGTTATGACTGTGGTGTCAACATCATCTCCGATCAGCCAATGGAAATCAGGATCGCTGCGGATTCTGATGGCCTTCATCTTCTTCTTGGAGACGTAGGCACCGTCTGCATTGAAGTCTCCAAGGATCATTACGTTCTGTAGGATAACATGTGAGTTCCCTCTCAAACTCGAATCAATAGTTAAACTAGAGTTCACTTGTGTGTGTTATTTAGTCAAGGATTGATCAGATACATTTCTTTGAAATGTGTACATTAAAGCATTTGGCGTTTATCCAAAAACAACTTGCAGGACAGTCAGCTATACATTTTATCAGTACATGCATTACTTTTGGAATTTGTTATGGGTCTATAGTGCTAAACTCACGTCAGTTTTCCATTTATCTTTGACGTGCTGAAACACGTCATAAAGTTCATCCAGTTCCTTCTGTGAGTCTTTGGGCTTTGTGTGAACAGGAATCAGCACCAAATCTTCCAGCACTAAAAAACACAAACAAAATTGACTAGCAATGGCAGTGCAGGTTGTTCATACGATCCTACTTATGAAACATTTGCAGTCATGTAGGAATATGCAATTATAATGAAGGGATGAATAACTTGAATTTTGGTCTGTTTCTCAAATGAGTTGCATGGACCACTTTTACAATGGTTTTACGTTTGATGTTGTAGTTTAAAAGCGCCAGTTCCCATTCATTTCCACATGAGTGTATATGAGTAAATGATGGCAGAAATTCTATTTTGGATGAATTATTAATTCAAATCTCACTATCAGTGAAAATGCATGCAATTTTAGATTCTCGCTGAATCTCAAACGTGCTGCGTAACACGAGAATGAACCTCATTGGTTCTCACTGAAGCTCAAACGTGCTGCGTAACACAAGAATGAACCTCATTGGTTCTCGCTGAAGCGCAAACGTGCTGTGTAACACGAGAATGAACCTCATTGGTTCCTGCTGAAGCTCAAACGTGCTGCGTAACACGAGAATGAACCTCATTGGTTCTCGCTGAAGCTCAAACGTGCTGAGTAACACGAGAATGAACCTCATTGGTTCTCGCTGAAGCTCAAACGTGCTGCGTAACATGAGAATAAACATCATTGGTTCTCGCTGAAGCTCAAACGTGCTGAGTAACACGAGAATGAACCTCATTGGTTCTCGCTGAAGCTCAAACGTGCTGAGTAACACGAGAATGAACCTCATTGGTTCTCGCTAAAACTCAAACGTGCTGCGTAACATGAGAATAAACATCATTGGTTCCTGCTGAAGCTCAAACGTGCTGCGTAACACGAGAATGACCCTCATTGGTTCTCGCTGAAGCTCAAACGTGCTGAGTAACACGAGAATGAACCTCATTGGTTCTCGCTGAAGCTCAAACGTGCTGCGTAACACGAGAATGAACCTCATTGGTTCTCGCTGAAGCTCAAACGTGCTGCGTAACACGAGAATGAACCTCATTGGTTCTCGCTGAAGCTCAAACGTGCTGCGTAACACAAGAATGAACCTCATTGGTTCTCGCTGAAGCTCAAACGTGCTGCGTAACACGAGAATGACCCTCATTGGTTCTCGCTGAAGCTCAAACGTGCTGAGTAACACAAGAATGAACCTCATTGGTTCTCGCTGAAGCTCAAACGTGCTGCGTAACACGAGAATGAACCTCATTGGTTCTCGCTGAAGCTCAAACGTGCTGCGTAACACGAGAATGAACCTCATTGGTTCTCACTGAAGCTCAAACGTGCTGCGTAACACGAGAATGAACCTCATTGGTTCTCGCTGAAGCTCAAACGTGCTGCGTAACACAAGAATGAACCTCATTGGTTCTCGCTGAAGCTCAAACGTGCTGCGTAACACGAGAATGACCCTCATTGGTTCTTGCTGAAGCTCAAACGAGCTGCGTATCACGAGAATGAACCTCATTGGTTCTCGCTGAAGCTCAAACGTGCTGCGTAACACAAGAATGAACCTCATTGGTTCTCGCTGAAGCTCAAACGTGCTGCGTAACACAAGAATGAACCTCTTTGGTTCTCGCTGAAGCTCAAACGTGCTGCGTAACACGAGAATGACCCTCATTGGTTCTTGCTGAAGCTCAAACGAGCTGCGTATCACGAGAATGACCCTCATTGGTTCTTGCTGAAGCTCAAACGAGCTGCGTAACACGAGAATGAACCTCATTGGTTCTCGCTGAAGCTCAAACGTGCTGCGTAACACAAGAATGAACCTCATTGGTTCTCGCTGAAGCTCAAACGTGCTGCGTAACACGAGAATGACCCTCATTGGTTTTTGCTGAAGCTCAAACGAGCTGCGTATCACGAGAATGAACCTCATTGGTTCCTGCTGAAGCTCAAACGTGCTGCGTAACACGAGAATGAACCTCATTGGTTCTTGCTGAAGCTCAAACGTGCTGCGTAACACGAGAATGAACCTCATTGGTTCTCGCTGAAGCTCAAACGTGCTGCGTAACACGAGAATGAACCTCATTGGTTCTCGCTGAAGCTCAAACGTGCTGCGTAACACGAGAATGAACCTCATTGGTTCTCGCTGAAGCTCAAACGTGCTGCGTAACACGAGAATAAACATCATTGGTTCCTGCTGAAGCTCAAACGTGCTGCGTAACACGAGAATGAACCTCATTGGTTCTCGCTGAAGCTCAAACGTGCTGCGTAACACAAGAATGAACCTCATTGGTTCTCGCTGAAGCTCAAACGTGCTGCGTAACACGAGAATGACCCTCATTGGTTCTCGCTGAAGCTCAAACGAGCTGCGTATCACAAGAATGAACCTCATTGGTTCTCGCTGAAGCTCAAACGTGCTGAGTAACACGAGAACGAACCTCATTGGTTCTCGCTGAAGCTCAAACGTGCTGCGTAACACGAGAACGAACCTCATTGGTTCTCGCTGAAGCTCAAACGTGCTGCGTAACACGAGAACGAACCTCATTGGTTCTCGCTGAAGCTCAAACGTGCTGCGTAACACGAGAACGAACCTCATTGGTTCTCGCTGAAGCTCAAACGTGCAGCATAACATGAGAATAAACCTCATTGGTTCTTGCTGAAGCTCAAACGAGCTGCGTATCACGAGAATGAACCTCATTGGTTCTCGCTGAAGCTCAAACGTGCTGCGTAACACAAGAATGAACCTCATTGGTTCTCGCTGAAGCTCAAACGTGCTGCGTAACACAAGAATGAACCTCTTTGGTTCTCGCTGAAGCTCAAACGTGCTGCGTAACACGAGAATGACCCTCATTGGTTCTTGCTGAAGCTCAAACGAGCTGCGTATCACGAGAATGACCCTCATTGGTTCTTGCTGAAGCTCAAACGAGCTGCGTAACACGAGAATGAACCTCATTGGTTCTCGCTGAAGCTCAAACGTGCTGCGTAACACAAGAATGAACCTCATTGGTTCTCGCTGAAGCTCAAACGTGCTGCGTAACACGAGAATGACCCTCATTGGTTTTTGCTGAAGCTCAAACGAGCTGCGTAACATGAGAATGAACCTCATTGGTTCTCGCTGAAGCTCAAACGTGCTGCGTAACACGAGAATGAACCTCATTGGTTCTCGCTGAAGCTCAAACGTGCTGCGTAACACAAGAATGAACCTCATTGGTTCCTGCTGAAGCTCAAACGTGCTGCGTAACACGAGAATGAACCTCATTGGTTCTTGCTGAAGCTCAAACGTGCTGCGTAACACGAGAATGAACCTCATTGGTTCTCGCTGAAGCTCAAACGTGCTGCGTAACATGAGAATAAACATCATTGGTTCCTGCTGAAGCTCAAACGTGCTGCGTAACACGAGAATGAACCTCATTGGTTCTCGCTGAAGCTCAAACGTGCTGCGTAACACAAGAATGAACCTCATTGGTTCTCGCTGAAGCTCAAACGTGCTGCGTAACACGAGAATGACCCTCATTGGTTCTCGCTGAAGCTCAAACGAGCTGCGTATCACAAGAATGAACCTCATTGGTTCTCGCTGAAGCTCAAACGTGCTGCGTAACACGAGAATGACCCTCATTGGTTCTCGCTGAAGCTCAAACGAGCTGCGTATCACAAGAATGAACCTCATTGGTTCTCGCTGAAGCTCAAACGTGCTGAGTAACACGAGAACGAACCTCATTGGTTCTCGCTGAAGCTCAAACGTGCTGCGTAACACGAGAACGAACCTCATTGGTTCTCGCTGAAGCTCAAACGTGCTGCGTAACACGAGAACGAACCTCATTGGTTCTCGCTGAAGCTCAAACGTGCTGAGTAACACGAGAACGAACCTCATTGGTTCTCGCTGAAGCTCAAACGTGCTGCGTAACACGAGAACGAACCTCATTGGTTCTCGCTGAAGCTCAAACGTGCTGCGTAACACGAGAACGAACCTCATTGGTTCTCGCTGAAGCTCAAACGTGCTGCATAACATGAGAATAAACCTCATTGGTTCTCGCACATCAAGCGAACATGCTTGAGCTTCTGTTTATCCTCACTGTTGTGTGCATTGATGAATGTGAATAAAAGGCTAAATTCAATCTGTTCATTGTATAATGTGATAGTGTCTCTTCAGAAAATTTTGATTAAACCGCTTAATTCACATGGATTAGTTTTACGATCTCTATGAATAAAGTGGTAGTTGCGCAGCTATCAATGGAGAAATCTCACAGATTTCATTAAATATCTTAATTTGTGTCCTTAAGATGAACGAAAGTCGTACGGGTTTGGAACAAACATGAGATTGAGAAGTTTTGGATGAACTAACCCTCTCACAGAATCTGATTACCTGTGTGTTTACACCTGAAGCGCAGAATGAAAGGCTCTCGGGAGAAAGCGTCCTCATCACCCTCTTGATTGTCTTCATATTGGTACGTGTCGACCAGTTCAGCCTCATCTTTTCTAATTGATATGAACAAAATAGTTTACTTAACGATTGTTCATAGTTAAACATCTCATTTCAAAGGCGAGACGCTGCAAAATTCTAATTCAATTTAGCTTTTTACCCGCCCCATAATGTTTTATTCTGATAATTTCCCATACACCATACCTGTAGAAACAGACAAACTGCTCCTTATAAAGAGTCCGTCCCAGCCTGGAGCTTCCTACCATAGTGAAGGGACGTTTCTTATTGGCGCTGTGGGAGAAACGGAGAGTTTAATTCAGGCTTTTGAGTTTGTGATGATGACGAGAATCTCTGAAGGTTCACACAGACCCAGTGCTGTTGAGCTCCTCCAGAAATGTGGCTATAGCTTTGCCTGATTTATCCACCACCTCCAGCACAATGATGACACTGTATCGAG
This sequence comes from Pseudorasbora parva, assembly GCF_024679245.1. NCBI lineage: Eukaryota > Metazoa > Chordata > Actinopteri > Cypriniformes > Gobionidae > Pseudorasbora > Pseudorasbora parva. Next base: position 6,863,332 of record NC_090185.1, on the reverse strand, counting down.
AGAAGATCTACAGGGAAAGAGTTAAGGCCTGTTTGATTAAAAACATCTGAGGTTTGATCTCATCGAACAGTCGGATTATAAACTCACCTTAATGAGATATTTTACAATGTTCTTGTCTGAGAGTTTGCTTGGGCCCATCCGTCTGATGTTAAAAGATGCGATCTTCATGGTGCAAACCTACAGAAGACCAGCAAAACAACTTACGGGGAAGTTGAGCTTCACAAATGAGTTTTATGACCACAAACACTTCGCGCCGGTTTTCAAGTCTGTTCGGTCCTTTGTGCAAGCTCTTAATCAGAAGAATTTCTATATGGTTTTCCTGTTGTAAATCGCCAAAGGAAGCTTAAAAGACAATTCAAGGATGCGTTGCTGGCACACAGGAAAGACTTCTGGTTTGTAAAGAGCTGACATGTCAGAGCCGAAACATACAGACAGGAAAACCACAGCGAGTTTCATTTTAAAGAGTTTGAAAACAAAACGCTCTCCAAACAACTCAAAGTTTCATAGTTTCCAATGAATGTGAAATTAAAAATACCATATTAACATAATATTTTATATTCTTCAGCTCAACTCGTTTATTTCTTTAAATCTGTTAGATATCTATTATTAAATACAAGTAAAGTTTGCTATATATTGACATTTATTTTAATTTATAAACTGATAATAAGCTCTTACCAAAGCTGCTTTGTTTACTATGACGCCTCGACTTGTGTTGACTTCCCGTGTTGTCCGTTAGACAGCTAGTGAATAATAAATGACTGCTCTGATCATTTAAAAACAGACCCTGCCTACTTCCTGTTTTAAATCAGATAGAGTTTCTGTCGCACAGATGTCTCGTAAAATGGAGAATTTAGACAGGCCTCACTAATTGTTTCCAGCACTTTCATTACGTCTATAATGATTTATAGCAGGCTTGCCTGGAGGTAACGGATAGGCTCTTGTTTCTGACAGTCAAGTCGAGCGCCCTTTGAACATAATTTACATATCTGAAACCTCCCCCCATCAAGATAATAATGCAGTCCTGACTCAAACTGGCTTATCTACCACTTCTTGAGAATATGTGGTTCACAACTTTGATGCATTTTTTGGTAACACTTCATGGTTGCTCTTTATTTTAAGGAGTCTTATTATATATTTATATAATTAACTACATGTACTTTGGTTTGGTTGCTTGTAATTATACATAATTCATAGTTATTACTATAGTAAACACATGTCGCATATGTAACAATGACACTGTAAAATAGTGTTACCAACTTTAATTCGGTGTCCTTGTTACCCGTTACATTACTGTAGTTATTCTGTATATTTACATGCAACTAACCCCAAAATCAAGCCCCAATCCTGACCCTAACTCTATAGTAAGAACATGTAGATCATTATTATTACTCAATACTTAAATGTATAATTACACTGTAACATGGACTCCTTAAAATAGAGTGTATATGAATAAAATGTTTTTTAAGGCAGCGGGTTTTAGATTTGCACTGAGTTTTAATAGCAACTAGATTCTATTTACACTCAGTGAGCGATAGATGATATTTACACTAAGTGAGCGATAGATGATATTTACACTAAGTGAGCGATAGATGATATTTACACTCAGTGAGCGATAGAGGATATTTACACTCAGTGAGCGATAGATGATATTTACACTCAGTGAGCGATAGATGATATTTACACTCAGTGAGCGATAGATGATATTTACACTCAGTGAGCGATAGATGATATTTACACTCAGTGAGCGATAGATGATATTTACACTCAGTGAGCGATAGATGATATTTACACTCAGTGAGCGATAGATGATATTTACACTCAGTGAGCGATAGATGATATTTACACTCAGTGAGCGATAGATGATATTTACACTCAGTGAGCGATAGATGATATTTACACTCAGTGAGCGATAGATGATATTTACACTAAGTGAGCGATAGATGATATTTACACTCAGTGAGCGATAGAGGATATTTACACTAAGTGAGCGATAGATGATATTTACACTCAGTGAGCGATAGAGGATATTTACACTAAGTGAGCGATAGAGGATATTTACACTAAGTGAGCGATAGAGGATATTTACACTAAGTGAGCGATAGAGGATATTTACACTAAGTGAGCGATAGAGGATATTTACACTAAGTGCAAATGCTGTAGTTTCTATTTACTAAGTGGAAATAGTGATATATTCTATTTACACCACAAAAAAGTTGCAGTTCTTTGCAATATAAACAGTAATTACATGTAATTTATACTTTAATTTGACAGATACATACTATTTGCACCTCAGTAGTGTTGTACATTAACAGGATGCAATAATAACAGTGTGAATTATTATTTTAATTTAAATTATTAAATGGATGCCGCCTTAAAGGGACAATAAAAGCCCTCCTTACAACTACTCCTAACCCTACACAATAAATGCTTTTATTATTATTTTAAAAAATCTAGGAAATGTTTTCCACATTTAGAACATTTTCTTAATTGTTATTGAAAATAAAAGCCTTTCCGATGTGATTTGTGATGAGAAAAGAGAGAAGAGAAACTCTGCAAAAGGCAGATTCGAAACTATTTATCTCAGCAAAACAGTGATCTATTAGCCATACGCTTTACTGATAACTGAAGGCGTTGAATTATGGGTATTTTTTAACTTGTTTGGCACAGGCAGGCATAGTTAGGTGGAGCTAGTGCGAATAGCACTTGGACTTGGTGTGAATACACTCCGTTTTTAGCAACATGATGTAAAATGTCACTGGCTCTGTCCTCAGAACCATTTGATTTCCCTACATGCTTTGCAAATAACATTTTCCCACTTCACGATTAATTAAACCTTGATTTGCTAGAATGCAACATTTTGGTGGCATTGGATTTAAGGAATAAAATGTTAAATTATTTCATGTGAAAAATCTATCTATCTATCTATCTATCTATCTATCTATCTGTCTATCTGTCTATCTGTCTGTCTGTCTGTCTGTCTGTCTATCTATCTATCTATCTATCTATCTATCTATCTATCTATCTATCTATCTATCTACACTGTGTAAAAAAATGGTTTCCGTTAACCCTTAAACCATAAACTAATGCAATGTGTAATTCAAAATACAGGTAAAATACACTCTACACTCTTCTGAGTAAAAAACAACCCAATGCTGGGTCAAATATGGACTAACCCAGCAGTTGGGTTGTCTTAAGCAAATATTTACCCCAACCACATGATTAAAACAACCCAATTGCTGGGTTAGTCCATATTTGACCCAACATTGGGTTAAAACAACCCAGCATTTTTAGAGTGTACCTGTAAAAAACCAACATGGAAAATTCCTTCATATTTATACAGTAGGCCTACATTTTGCCCTATTTTTACGGACTTTTTTTAAAATACAATGTATCTATCAGTCAACAAATCTGAATAAACAACATTTCCCGCCATTTTCCAGGCATCATTCTTTAACAGTAAACCGACATTTTGAAAACCTGTTGTAGTGTAAATATTGTTTTTGGCTCACTGATCTTTATGGTAGTCATATTTCACTTCGCTATGGAGACACTGACTGCTTCTCAACCGTAGAAGAGAGCACAGTGCCTGGATTGTCTAGACATGAACTCCTCCCGACCACCGTTATAAACACAAAGAACCCGTCAAGTTGAAAGTAACATCTACGGTATGTAGAGAAATGTTTAACTTTGGGTTATAATTTAACCCAACGTCCACTTTGACCAACGAGCTTCAACTGCAGAATTTATAATGCACTTTCAAAAACAAGCACATTACATCCTTTAACGAAGAAACTTCCTGATACACCTGACCGTCTAAAACATCCTTCATTGCTTTTTCTTAGTAGATTAACTCTGCTGTCAAATCCCTCATTATTTCTCCACCTTTAAGTGGAATTTAAGCCCTTTGTGTCAGTAATGAGGATGAGTGTATTTTCTGAACTCACCTGCTCTCCTTAGCTTCCACTTCCGTGTGGCTGTAATCCCAGAGGGAGGAACTGTGTTGATGTTTCGAGGGATGACCAGGTTGGGGCCGGGCCAAAATACTCTACAGGTTACTCTAGCCAATCAGGCCACAGGTGTACAATATAAGAAATGCAGCTGTTTTTATCAATCACTACAGTCCATTTCTTCAGCCCATCTACAGACCAGTGCTTGAGTAAGTTGGGTTTTGTTCTTGGACTCCTTAGAAACTTAAATTATTTTAGTAATATTTGATTTTAAGGTGACGTAGCTACATGTTACATGTACTTACTATAGTAATAACAGTACATTATGCATAATTACAAACAACTAACACTTAATTAAACCCTAACTGCAACTCTTTAGTAAGTACATGAAATTATTTTGTACTTATATATTGTACTTAAAATTATATTGTACTTATTTGAGTAAGTACACTATAAAAAAAGGCAAATTTTGAACTTTTGCAGTACAATCAACTTTCAACTTAAATTATGTTAAACTAACTTTAAAAAATGAGTTGCATCTTGTATAACTAATAAATATAATAAAAATTTCTTAACTTATTTTGATGAGTTAAAAGATTGTAAAAACATATGTTGTCATAACTTATTGAACATTTAATTTTTTACAGTGTACAATGTAAGTACATCACCACAATAACGCATTTTATTGTTGTTTTTAATCGTTTAAAAAGTGTCTGGAAATATAATCCCAGCGTCTCAGAAGCAAGCAAGGCTCAAAACTGGATGTTTTTTTTAATTCCTACTAAGTTGTTTGGCATGTACATTTTTGGCATTGTAAACAACACCCACAAATGTTCTTGTTTCAAAATCTGGCTGTTTTTTATATTCCTACTATATTGCTTCGATTTTAAATGTTTGTAATTTTAAACTTTTTTTTTCCAACACCCACAACTGGGAGTCGTTGTAGTTGGTAGCCCCTAAACTTGTTTGAGCTTGTGCAGTGTTGAATGCGATGGAATGTGAAAGCACTTTCTGTAAATGGTTCTTCTTCTTTTTAATCCACGACTGGAAGAGGCACCATCATCATAAATAACGTTTTGGGTGGTGGTGTCATGTCCGTGACAGATGGCCGCCAGAGTGCAGATTTAATTTAAAGGCGTTTTTTCTTCTTTGAAGTGCTGCTTAGCCATGTCTGAAAGTCCTTTCTGCTCCATTCAGAGAGCCATTGAGAAACCCTCTGGGCATGAACCCGCTCCCTGAACCCCAAGACCCTGAAATAGTTTTACTCAGATCTACTCTTTCTTTTCCACCAAACTGTGGTGATTTCATCAAGTTGTGATGATGATGATGATGATGATGAAAGATGTGATTTGTTTTGAGGGTCCATCCTTCTCAACCTGATTAAATGTACGCCTCTTTGATTGAGACGGGATTAAACAAGGTCTTGATCAACCATTTAAAGGAGATTATCTTGTCAAGGGATCTCAAACGTTTTGTAAATGGCTCCTCAAACAGGTTATTTTACTTGGTATTCATCTTAAAAGAGAAGTGATCGCAACAGCCTTCTAAGAACAGAACAAACAGGATTTCTCACAATATTTGTTGACAACTACACGACAAAAAAAGAAAAGAAAACATTAATTTGTATTTATAAGCATAGGTTTTATACACTGTAAAAATATATTTAGAAAAAAAGTTACCTGGTTGCCTTACAATTTTGAGTTCATTGAAATTAAAATGTTGAGTTAATACAATGAACATTTTTTGAGATTCGACAACCTTTATTAAAATATTATTAAAAGATTTTGTAAGCATATTGGGAAATTGTGTGTGTTTTATTTCTGATGACGCAATGAAACATGCCAAATAGTGCTATTTTGATGATTTATCAATATTTATCAATATTTTAATGTGGTTCAGATACAATATTTTGAGTTTCTATTTATTAAACAAATTTCCTTCATTGTATCAACTCAAATTTTTAAGTTCAATAAACTCATAAACAAAAAACATTTTTTTTTACAGTGTGGTTGCTTTAAAAATTTTGCATATTGAAAAAGATTTTGTAAGCATATTGGGTATGTGTTTTTTTCATGATTTATCAAATTTTTATGTGGTTCAGAGACGATAATATTTTGAGTTTCTAGACTGTAAAAAAGTATATGATCAATAAGTTATGACAACATATGTTTTTACATTGTTTTAACTCATCAAAATAAGTTAAGAAATGTTAAACCTTTTTTTATTAGTGATACAAGATGTAACTAATTTTTTTAAGTCAGTTTAACATAATTTAAGTTGAAATAACTTAAAAATCCAAGTCAATTGTACTGCAAAAGTTGCCCTTTTTTTACAGCATATTTATTAAACAAATTTCCTTCATTGTATCAACTCAATTTTTTTATTTCAATAAACTCAATTTTAAGGCAACCAGGTTACTTATTTTTTAAGTTAAACCAACAAAAAACACCAAAAAATGTTTACAGTGTAGAAAGCACCATTATAAATATAATCGACTGGCTTGTCCACTAACATTGCACATCTCTAATTTGGTTTCTTTTATTTTATGTTTGACAGGCATCATGAAGGTCGCTTCTTTTAACGTCCAGAGATTTGGGAAATCAAAACTGTCTGATCCGGCCGTGCTGAAAACCCTGATCAAGGCAGTGTGATTTTTTTTTTTTTTGTATCCTTCATTTAATTTGAATTTATATTTTGTTCAAATGACAGATGGTTTAGTTTTAGTTAATGATAATATCCCTTATCAAAGGGTTAGTTTTCCCAAAAATGAAAATTAGCCAATGATTTACTCACCCTCAAGTCATCCTAGGTGTATATGACAATCTTCTTTCAGACGGATACATGTTGAGTTATTAACATAAAAGCTTTATAATGGCAGTGATTGTTGCTCTGTTTTTGAAGTCCATAAAAGTGCATCTATCCATCATATAACTGCTCCACACGGCTCCGGGAGGTTAATAAAGGCCTTTGGAAGTGCATTGATGCATTTGTGTAAGAAAAATATCCATAATTAAAACTTTATTAAGTAAAGTGTCAGCCGATCGCCTTCCGTATTCAGTTTATAAAAAAAGTCTTGAAAGTGCCTTTGCAGTTCAAAGGCTTATGTGACCAGGTACGCCGGCGAACGTCGCGTACGCATCTTGAACTCCGAGAAGCACTTTCAATACTTTCCCACGGACGACAATCGGCCAGAACTTTAATTCAGAAAGTTTTACATTTTTATATTTTTCTTACACAAACACAACAATTTGCTTCAGAAGGCCTTTATTTACCCTCGAAGCTGCGTGAAGCAGTTATATGACGGACATATGCACTTTTATGGACTTCAAAAACAGAGCAACAATCCCTGCCATTTTAAAGCTTAGATTAGCCAGGGCTTTTTAAATATAATTTAATAATTTTAAATTTAATATTCGTCTGAAAGAATGTCATATGACCTAGGATGACTTGAGGGTGAGTATTAATAATTTTCATTTTTGTGTGAACTATCCCTTTAAGGTGAAGCCATCCACACCTACAAAAATTCCCAAGATATATGCAAAACATCCCATATGACAGTGATAACATGTTATTTAACTTAATGTCTGATAATCCTTCAAGGGAGGAGCACTATGAAATAACGGTTTATATTTTTTTAGATAGTGTCACGCTATGACATCATCGTCATTCTAGAGGTGGTGGATTCGAGCGGAGATGCCATGGATAATTTCCTCAAAGAGCTGAATAAGTGAGTCAAAAAGGTGTGTTTTTTTCATGGAAAAACAAACACATCATTACATGACTGTAACCATGACTGACCGCTCTTCGACAGGTCCAACAAGACACATAAGTACACCATGGAGCTCAGCACACGCCTGGGAAGAGGAAATTACAAAGAACAGTTCATGTTCCTTTACAGGTAATGGTGTCATTTTGAGGTTACAATAGTGGTTGTTTTCGCCTTATTGTTTTCATACAGATAAAAATGCAGCTGCTTAAAGGGTTAGTTCACCCAAAAATGTAAATTAGCCAATGATTTACTCAACCTCAAGTCATCCTAGGTGTATTATGACATTCTTCTTTCAGACGAACACAATCAGTTATATTAAAATAGTCAACTTGCTACAGCTGACTGTCGGAAGCTAGATATTATAGTCTATAAAGTTTTAATTGTGGATATTTTTCTTACATAAACATGCCAATTTGCTTCAGAAGGCCTTTATTAACCCCTCAGAGCTGTGTGGAGCAGTTATATAACGGATAGATGCACTTTTATGATGGAGAGATACACTTTTATGGACTTTATGGTCACACTCACTATAAAAGAGTACATTTTTAATATAACTGATTGTATTCGTCTGAAAGAAGAGTGTCATACACACCTAGGATGACTAGGGTGAGTAAATCATAGTATCATTTTCCTTTTTGGGTGAACTAACCCTTTAAGAAACATAACGTTCCCCTAAAGTTTCCATCTGGTTCTAGTTTCTAGGAGGGTTATTTTAGAGAAGTTCTATTTATAACCAAAAACATTACAGGAAGTTTAAAAAAATGTTTTTATGACAACCTAAAGGGAATCTATATTAGAACGATCCCTATTGCTTTTTGGAGGTTTTATTTTTATAACCAGAAACATTCACAGAACGATCTATGAAATTAAAAATGTTAGCCGTCTGGGATTCACGCACTGTTTAAAGGTACTAGGTCACATGATTTTTTTCACCACTCAAAACTGTTCAGCTTTGTTTATGTCTACTGGAAGTTTTGGAAAGATATTTCGTCAACTGAACAATCGGTGTACTGTTAAACTACAGTATCCATTGACACACTAATTATATCCCTCACAGCCTCATTTTCATTCCTGTCAAAAATTAAATATGGCGGAATGGCGCTACCTTGTCTGCAACTTTCTGATGTCCGATAGATAAACACATTTGGACATTTGAACACATTATACCGTCACTCATTATTTACCTGTCAGTGGCGCTTGTTTTGAATTAAAAAACTTGGCCCCGCCCACTTACGGTGAGAGGCGGCACGCGTTTGTATATATAGTCTTAAAGGCACAGCAAACACAAACAGGCTGTTTAATTCTAAAGATCAGACAGAGGGAAACAAAAATCAAGAAAGAATTTATTACTGTAAAAACTATTATGAGCTAACATAAGTGGACCTCGGAAATAAAATATTTAAAGGGGCTGTATGTTATTAACTTTACTAAAAGCATAAAAATACCAAAATATGCTTGCAGATATGTAGGAAACTTGCTAAATTCACATATTTATTTTCTCAACTGGTTCAGAGATCACAGATTCTTCTACCCGACCTAAAAAACCTCAGCATCCATCAAAACATCTCTAAGAATGATATTAAAACACGGATAAATCAACTCATCAACTTACAGTGTGGCGTTCATTGTTAATTGCACTCGCTCCTATATTTCTGGAAAGCTGTTATAAACTCCAAATGAAGCTTGTTTTGGGCCTGATTTTTTTTTTAGAAATTGTCACATCAGTTCGTTCTTCAATTTCGCTTTTAGTATATCCGGGCCTTGGTCTGTTCACACTGAGGATGATAACTATAACGATCAAGATCTAAAAAAATAATCTAAATTGAATAGCAGTGTTCACACAGCAACTAGAACATTAACAATGCAGAGAAACAATGTCATTGGAATCACTTTCAGAACGAACGTGCTTTTCAGATCTAATCTTGTTGTTTTTTTCACTGAACTACATGGTTTGTTTTAAATATAAAGGGACGACCTGGTGGATTTGGTTGGGTCTTACCAATACAAAGATGACCAGCCTGGAGATGAAAATGCTTTCGCCAGAGAACCATATATCCTGCGATTCAAATGTCATAACACAGGTAAAGTAGGCTACAACATCCAAAATCTCATGATTTTGGCTCAACAGAGCACAGCGCAGCATATTTTCATTAGCCCTGACTAAAAAATTCAGGATAAGAAATCAATTCTTCTTATTGTGTAATCACTTAATTCCCAAATGTATGTCATTGACAACAGAAACTGAACAGTCACTGGCTGGGTTGGGCTTTGACAGAGGGTGTGTGGATACAAATTATTTTAATTATTAGTATTATTATTATTAACTGTACTCATGTCTCGGCAGTATTGGAAGATTTAGTGCTGATGCCCGTCCACACAAAGCCTGAGGATTCAGTGAAGGAAATTGATGAACTGTATGACGTGTTTCAGGATGTCAAGCAGAAATGGAAGACTGATGTAAAACATAATCCACACCTATACACCTAATGAGACATTAGACTCAATACTATATTTTTAAGCAATGAGACACTAGAAGCCATGCATTGTTGTTTTTATAAAATGGTAACTTACAACATAACACAAAGTTTGAAATCCTTATCCATGCAGAACATCATGATTTTGGGGGACTTCAATGCAGATGGAAGTTATGTGCCGGATAAAGACATGAAAAAAATCCGCATCCGCACTGACAAAAACTTCCATTGGCTGATCAACGATGACGAGGACACCACAGCCAGCACACACAACGACAACACTTATGACCGGTAAATGATAACACTGATGAAAAAACATAAATTATGATCTCATTGTTATTAATAGAACATGTTCACGCACAGGATTGTGGTGTATGGAGACGATATGGTGAACGCTGTTGTTCCCAATTCTGCGAAACCATTCAACTTCCAGAAGGCCTACAAACTGAAAGAGGAGGATGTAAAAAACTTACACCACAGCTTATTTAATCATACTTACCATACAGACATGAGTTATTACTGTACATTTAGCTTACTAATATTTTTTGACTAGTTTAATATGTTACTAAAGCAGATTTAATGTCTTCACAGGCACTGAAAGTGAGTGACCACTATCCAGTCGAGGTGGAGCTGAAGATAAAACGTAAGCAGCTTAAACGTAAACTTAAGACACACAGTGCAAAATGACTACATTATGAAATGAAAATAACACACGGCATGTTTTTTTTAGGTTAAACAAAGAGATGGAACATTTGGAAAACACATGAAAAGTGTGACTGGAGATCCTTTTTGGGTGGATAAGCTTGATTTAAAACTTTTAAGCAATTGAGTTGTTTACATGAGAATTTAAACTGGAAATGTTTGGATATTGTACCGTTGTATTTTTCATGAGCTTTGCATGTCATATGACTATGTTTCTCAATCAAAGACATTAAACATATGAAATTTAAATTAATTTACACAAACTTTATTCTCTTAAGGTTTTATTTACAAGAGAAATATAAAGTGACTTAAAAAATCATTTTGGACCCAAAACATAAGTTGGTGGCAGACTGTAAAGTTGGACGACGTCCCTTCACCATCTTCCATTGTAGAAAAATGAAGCTGCCAATGTCCGAATATGTCATCTTGCGCAGATTTTGGGACCAGCATCTGCGCAGTAGAAAGCAGGAAGTAGAGCCGCGATATCAAAACCTCGCCCACAGTACCTCAGTATCTGTTAGTATACAGTTTACTGCAGAACAACTCATTATATCGGTGTGAAATGGAACGGTTATGGAAATGTAAAAATTAAAGCTAAAACTCAAGTCTCCTCCCATAATATTTGATCAGAGAAGCTGTCAATCATGATGTCACATCCCCGTTTTTTTTTAGCATCACATAACTAACTAAAACCACATTTATTTAAAAGTAAACCTAACACTTTAACTTACACCAGTGTGATAAAAAGTACCTAAAATGAGAGAAACCAACAAAACGTATTTGAAGTGTAATTTCATGGTTTTGTTTGTGTATGTTCACTGGAATACGGGTTTATGAGCTATACTGGGATCAACCACCTGGAGGCGATCGAGACACTTTGGCTTGGTTGGTGGTTTTGAACAACAGTACACTAAAACATGCCTCAACACAGTCATCTCTTCGTGGACTTCTTGATTTCACCTCAAGCTATGGAAAAACAAAGAAGAAAGATATTTGTTGATCAAGGAACCACTTAAAAGCGTCATAGAAATATGGATGAATAAACTCAGGTGGGAAAACAGCACTTAAATGACAGATTCAGGAATGAGAGGTGGCTTTATCTCTTACTTAGAAGTCCTTCTGAGCTGCCTTGGCTTTCATTTGTTCCATTGCTTTCTGTCCCTGTTTGTCCTTCTGTAGTTTGTAGATAAAACAAGGAATGGGCGTGTGCAATCCAGCAAGTCATTATAAGTACAAACCATTTGGACAATCAAACTCTTGACTGATTCTGTTGGCCTTATTTGACGCAGCTTATCTGTCAACAAGTTTTAATAGCCTACATGATTGTAGAATTTTTTTTCTGATCCTACCATCTGAATGTTCCTGTAGAGTCCCCTCAGAGGCAACGTTTTCCCCATCTTTTATATCATTATTTTGCTGAGCCCGTGCGAACTGTTTACTGTAGCCCATCTGCTTCAAAGCTCGCCGTGTTGTCCGTTCAGAGATGCTCTTTTCCACACCTTGGTTGTACCGTGTGGTTATTTGCGTTACTGTTGCGTTTCTATCAGCCTGAACCAGCCTGGCCATTCTCCTCTGACCTCTGGAGTCAACCAGGCATTTTCTCCCACACAGCTGTCGCTCACTGGATATTTTCTCTTTTTCAGACCATTCTCTGTAAACCCTAGAGATGGTCGTGCGTGAAAATCCCAGTAGCTCGGCAGTTTCTGAAACACTCTGACCAGCCCGTCTGGCACCGACGACCATCCCACGTTCAAAGTCACTTAAATCACTATTTTTCCCCATTATTTTCTTCCGCTCTCCGTGTTTGTTTGTGCGCGCACACTCTCCCGGATTCTGATTGGTTAGATCTACGTCATGCTAAGATCATCAGCTTCCATTGGTTCGTGCTTCGTCATCACCCGTACATTGCCGATCTTGGCCGAGTTTTGCCGAACCTCGCTGTGGAATTCATGAGGCAAATTTTTGATTATTTACCGAAGGAAACTCACAGAATGGACTCATTTTTGAAGAAAAAAGTCCAAGATAAAACCCTAGATGTATCATTTGGGCTACTTTAAGATGAGATATGGTAATCGGAGCTGAAAGCAATGTTTCTCCTATAACGTTAGTTTGTTTACAAGATCTATTTCGAGATTCATTCGGTAACCATTGTGTTATTACATCAACAATATAGCCTTAATGAAAGCTTTTTTTATTTTTATGAATCAAACATGAATTCGTTAACGTCATTGAATTTTTTTTTTTTTTTTTTTAATCAGTAGAAATAATCCGATCATATAAATTAAACATTTTAATTTGAAATGAATTCCGGTTAAATTTAGCCGTAAGATTAAGATAATTTATCACTGAACCTCAACCAGTTTTACGTTTCTTCAGCGCCACATAACAATGTAAGCTATGGGGTTTTATATGAATTTTTATATTATTTTACTATAACTTATTCAACAAAGACATCGATAAAAAATCGTTAGTGAGTTAAAACAAAATGGCCGTTATTTTTAAATTACGCGTGCCTTTCTGTTCTGGAGACAATTAACAACGGCTTAATTTTCGCTATGTTAAAATTATAATGCGTTTTGACTAAACTAATTTATTAAAAGCTGCTTCTAATTCTGCAAATTATAGTTTATATTTATGGATAAATTACACAAGCATTAAAATAATCTCTTCAGCCTATTGGTATCTGCATGGGTATAAAATTATTATGTAAAAAGAGCCTACAGGGACCGTTCTCTTTTCTCCCAAAATAACCTGGCCAGAACATTTTGGAAATGTCCTCTATAGGTCACATAAAAATAACCAATATAAAATGTTTTAATTTGGTTCCCCCCAAAAAATAACCAAATGGGAACCACATGGTTTGCGTTTTCTGGGTAATCATAGGTATTGGTATATTAATTGCCATAACTGTAATTTAAACATTCAAATGCTCCTCTATGTAAGATACATGTTTAAAGTGAGTCTTTTTATGTGAAAAGTAGTCTTAAACAATTAATTCCAAATTTAGGCTTTGTAATGATACCACATATGACTGTCATGTTCCATCAGGAATTTAAAATCTTAAAATGAAGACCATAATTACATAATTCCAGACCCAGTACTGGGTTTACAAACTTAATCACACGTACCATGAAGACATGAGTTATTACTGTCAATTTTCTAACAGAAAGTTTATTTTTTGAGGACTGGTTTAGTATGTTACTAAAGCAGATTAACATCTTCACAGACACTGAAAGTGAGTGACCACTGTCCAGTAGAGGTGGAACTGAAGGATGAATGTAAGCAGCTTAAACAAACACGCACATTAGCTAATCCACATAATGAAACAATAACAGGACATTTGTTTTTGATTGGAGGATGGAACATTTGGAGACATGAAAAGTGTGACTGGAGAGCCGAATATTTAACATACACTTGAAATATTTGGACATTGTACAGTTGATTTGTCATGAACTTTGAACGTGTTTCAAAAATCAAAGACATAAAGTCTGAAATTTAAATGTACAGTTATCACAAACTTTATTTCCTTGACGTTTTCTTTACATGAGAAATATAAAGGAAGTAAAAAAAATCATTTGACATTGCTATTGTGGACCCAAATCATAAGTAGGTGATTTGAACAGCAAGCAATATAAATACATTCATTTCTTCCCGGACTTCTTGATTCCACCTCCAGCTATGGAAAGAAATCACAGGAGAAACTTTAGAACAATTCAAATGCTTCATAGAAAGATTTTCTACATTAGATTAATGAACTCAGAACAATAAAATCAGATTTAAATCAGAAAGAATGACAGCGTGTCTCTTACTTAAAGGCCCTTTTCCCGCAGCCTTGGCTTTCAATTGTTCCAGTGCTTTCTGTTCCTCTTTCTGCTTCTGTTTGTAAGCCATGTCTTCCTGTAGTTTGTAAATAAAACATGGGATGAGTGCATGCAATTCAACCGGTTGTGAAAAAGTACAAAGCATTATTTCAATTTTTTTAGGTAGATATGATCTGTGGTCATTACTCTAAAGGCAGCTTATCGGTCCACAAACCAGTGCTTATGTATAAACACTTACACCGAAACATGACTGTATAACTGAACTTACATCATCCACATCCTTCGACTGCTTCTTGGGAGCCTTGAGGGGTTTCTTTTTACCTCCTGCATAAAAAATAAACAATATAGGTATTTGATACCATCAACTTTTTACAATTTTTTTAAAAATACGTTGTAATATTAAGAGATTTTTTATTTTATTAGTATAACAATAAAAGAAAGTATTCATTAGCATGCAGAAATGTCTAAATGCAGCTAAAGCAGATAGCATCGTGTATATACATCTTTTTTTTATTTTATAAATCGCCATGTTTATAATGTGTAAAGACATGGAATAGTCGGAAAATAGCGTTTTAATTACTTACTACGTTTTAAACAATCTGAAAACAGTCGTGTTTACCGTTTTTATTATAATTAAGCTTACCTTCTCTTCCAGACATGTTGCTCAGATTATTTAGCTAATGCTTTTTTTCCGCGCTGTCAGGACCTCAGCTGTTACCCGGATGTAGTGCGCCAGTCGTGTGCCTGAGAGAGAACAGAATTCTCAATAGTATCTGATTCAATTTTGCGATTCGGTTCGTTCGAATGATTCATCTAACTGATATGATTTGATTCGTTTGAGTCGCAGTGTTCCCAAACATTAGATTGTTGCGTAGTTTATGATCCCAAAATGTCAACCTTACAGTTGTGTTCCCAAACGAAATCCCTATAATATATATTAAAACGAATTCGTTTGAAATGGCGGGTTAATGAAGCCGATTGACTTATAAATGCTTTGAGAATCGGTTGAACTGGATCATCAACAAATGAATCAGTTCAAAAGTTTACCAGCTACTGCCTGAAAGAAATGCGCTCATGTAGCAAGATGACATTTCAGGAAATTTGACAGATATTTTATATACTATTCAGTCTTCTGTAAACATGAGAAGATAGGAACCCGAGCAACGCGACGAAACGGAGAATCGCTGGTGCGTTTTGTTGGTTTAATCCTGAAATGAAATCGAACTGTAATTACCGACATTAGTTTATTCATTCATCCGCTGGGTAATCAGTTTAAATGTTAGTAAATATAGGCTAATGTATGCATGTAAATATAACAGCGTCATAGCTACATTGGACATGTTTTGCTGTGTATTTAACTTGTATATGTTGTGTAACTGACCTTAGGACTTAGGATAAATCAAATGTATGTAAACTATAGTATATCATTGTAACCTGTCTATATTATGTCTGTCTATTTTCATCCCATACATGTTTTTGTTTTATCCATTCTTGTAGAACTGGATGATGGGCTTCTCCTAGAAAAACTAGTTCTGAACTAGAAAACATTATTTTAAAGGGATAGTTCACATAACAATGTATAAAAACATCCCATAATTTACTCATCCTCAAGCCACCCTTGGTGTATATGACATTCATCTTTTAGACAAATACAGTTGGAGTTAAAGGCCTTCTGAAGCAAATCGATGGGTTTGTGTAAGAATAATATCCATTTTTTACAGGTTATAAAGTAAAATATCTAGCTTCCGGCGTACCATCTTCCGTATTCAACTTACGCAGAAAGTCTAACGTCTCTCGCAGTTCAAAATGCTTACACTATGTCTGCCATCATCATCGTGCCAATTACGCTTTTCCCGTAAGTTTAATATGAAAGGCTGGCAGAAGCTAGATACTTTACTTTATAAAATGTTAAAATTTTCTAACAAATATCCATCGATTCACTTCGCTTCTTTATTAACCACCCAGGGCTGCGTGGAGCACTTTTATAATGGATGGATGCCTTTTTGGGGCCTCAAATTTTGGGCTGCCATTATAAAGCTTGGAAGAGCCAGAGCATTTTTACTTTAACTCTGATTGTATTCGTATGAAAGAAGAATGTCATATACACCTTGGATGGCTTGAGGATGAGTAAATCATGGGCTAGTTGATTTTTGGGTGAACTATCCCTTTAAAGTAGGGTTCCTCAAACTCGGTCCTGCAAAGTTTAACTCCAACCCTGATACAACAGTGGCCCTTCAGGAACGAGTTGGAGGAACCCTATTTTACAGGATCACTGATTCTACCTTTTGGATCCTCTCATGAAGTCCATGTATTAATTTGACAATGCTTTCAGGTTCTATATTTGACGTGTGGCTTCAATGAGGTTCAGAGGGAAGACTGTATTTCCGAGCAGCTATGTCTCCACATGTCTCAACAGACACCAGCTGTCTGTCAATGTCCAGTGGAACCTCCAAAGAATTTATTGCACCCAGCAACAGAGCCCGAAAGATGAGCCGAATAAAATTACCTCTGTTAAAGAGCGTACAGCATCGGTGTTAACGTATGCTGGAGATCTGGGGAAACAGTGGGGCCGAAGTTTGGTGAAAACCACAACCGTGACCGTCAACTACTGGTGGGAGCGATATGAAGAGTTTGTCGGGCTTAATGAAGTCCGAGATGCCCAGTCCAACGTCACAGAGGTAACGTTTGACAAATGATCCCAAAAATATGCACTTTTCACTCTTGGATTCATTCATCGGCTAATATAATGTGAATTAATTACAATGTTTATTGCAATTATGTATTGCTATTAGGCCGAAAAAGCCTTCATGGTCGCCAGGGGAATCGTCAAAGAAGCTCACTCCAGCCTTGAGGCTCTACAAGTTCGGCTGAAGGAAGTGAGGGACCGGTTGGACCGTGTGTCACGTGAAGAGGCACATTACTTAGAGTTAGCCACACTGGAACACAAACTACTGCAGGTGAGGTAGACCTAGTAAGACCTACAGGTAAACCTACAGTTGTGGACCGAATTATTGGTCCCCATGGTAAATATGAATAAATCTGCATTGTTAATCCTTTTGATCTTTTATGACAAAAATTCCCAAAAGTCTAACCTTTCATTGAAGTAAAAGAATTAAAAATGTGGCAGAAAATCTCTTCATGAAATAAATGTTTTTCATGGACATCATTTTTGGCACCCTTTTATTCAATACTTTTTTGAACTTCCGTTGGCCAAGATAATAGCTCTGCGCTTTCCTTATAATGCCTGATGAGTTTGGAGAACACCTGACAAGAAATCAGAGACCATTCCTCCGTACAGAATCGCTCCAGATCCTTCAGATTCCCAGATTCATGGTGGTGCTTCTTTTTTTGGTTCACTCATTTTCTGTAGGGTTCAGCTCGGGGGACTGGGATGGTCATGCCAGAAGCTTCATTTTGTGCACAGCGACACATTTGTGTGTTGATTTTGATGTTTGTTTTGGATCATTGTCCTGATGGAAGATCCAACCACGGCCCATTATAAGATTTCTAGCAGAGGCCATCAGGCTGCGTTTTTAAATTGTTTTATCTTTAATAAAAGTATTTGATAGAATCCATGATACCATGAATTTGAACAAAATGTCCAGGACCTCCAGCAAAAAAATAGGCCCACACAACATTAAACTATTTTTTTTAGTTTCATCTGACTACTGAACCAGGTCCCGTTTGAAGTTCAGTCTGGCAGCTGAATATGCTGGAGTTTGTTTCTGGATGAGCAAGGAGGATTTTCCTAAAACCTTCCTGAACAACTTCCTGAAGTAGGTGCTGTTTGATAATTATTTTTTAGTCTTTCTGATCCCCAAGACTCAACTAATCTCTGCAATTCTCCATCTGTGATCCTTGGAGAGTTGTTGGCCACTCAAACTCTCCTCCTTGCCGTGCATTAGGACGATATAGACATACGTCCTCTTCCAGGCAGATTCAAAACATATTTAGTTGATTGAACTTCTTAATTATTGCCCTGATGGTGGATATGGGGATTTTCAATGATTTGTTAGCTGTTTTCTTAGAGCCTCTTTCTATTGTGAAGCTCAAAAATCTTGTGCCTCACATCAGAACTATATTCTGTGGCTTTACTTAGTGTGATGAATGATTAGGGGAATTTGGCCTTTGTGTTTCCATATGTTTATACTCACGAGGAAGTCATTGCTGGACAATTTCATGCTCATAGTCACCCTGGTGTGCTAAAAATGTTTAAAATGAATGGGAATATTCTTCAGAGATATTTTACTACAAAAAATTGCCAATCTAGAATGCCAATAATTGTGTCCAACATGTTTTGGAGATTTATGAACATGTTCATAATGTGATACCTCAATAAAAGTTTAGATCATTGCAATTTTTGGGAATGAAAGGATAAACAATGTAGATTTATTTTTACAGCCGTCTTTGACTATATTTGCCAAGGGGGCCTATAATTCTGACCACAACTTTACGTAGATAGATTGCACCATCGAACCTTCCCTTTAACGTTTTCATCATTTACAGGAAGAGCGGCGCTTGAGAACGGCCTATGAGAACTCAGAAGAAGGTGAGCGGGAGAAGTTTGCTCTCTTCTCGGCTGCAGTGCGAGCAAGCCACGAGAAAGAAAGGACCAGAGCTGAACGTACCAAAAACTGGTCCATCATTGGTTCAGTGTTGGGCACTGTCATTGGGGTGATGGGCTCCACTTACATAAACCGGGTACGTTTGCAGGAACTGAAGAGCTTGTTGCTGGAGGCCCAGAAGGGGCCGGTGAGTCTTCAGGAAGCGATTAAGGTCCAGGCCAGCATGCACAAAATGCAACAAGACGAACTCAGCAACCTCATCGACTCACTCAGGGTGACTGTGAAAGGCGGCGTAGCAGATGTGAAAACAGTCAAGTCAGCGTTCGTCCCGCCAGCGGCTGCAGTTGTCCCAACTTCAGCATCCAGTGCCTCAGAAGAAGCCATTCGAGAGATCCTCCAACACAGCCAAAGAGCCCAAGGGCTCATTGAAAGCCTCAAACCGCAGCTGCAGCAGCTGGAGGAGAACGTCGGGAAGGTCGGGACGGAGCTGCAGTCTGTGAAAACGACCCTGAAGTCTCGTCCTTTGGAGAAGCCAATCATTCAAACCCGAGACACTCAGCTCTTTGTTTGTGATACAGAGATAGTCGTTCAAGGCCTTGGTCAAACAGAGAAGAGACTGGAGGCGCACATCAACAAAACCAGTTTATACAATACAGTCCTGACCTGTGCTGCGTTTGCTGTGACCGTGCCAGTTCTGTACATAATGTTGAGAGGTTCTTGAAAAGTATGCAGGCAATGTGCACTTTAGGGGCCAATTAATACACTAGTGAAAAATGTAACAAAAGAGTACAACTATTGTGAAAGATTAAATATTGTCAATACTAAGAATCAGTGTTTTATGTTCATTCTTTGTTATTCTTTCTTAATGCTAGAATATACTTAAGAATGTGCTTAATTTTTTATTAAACAAATCCTTTCCACAAAGAAACACCATTCACATTTTGTTTTTTTAGAAAACGAAAAAAATCTATTATTATTATTATAAATGTATTAACAGTGGACCAAAGAATCATCTGAGTTACAAAGGCTCTTATATTTCCCTTGACTGTTAATCCGATTAGTTCTTATTAAGCAAAATATAAACGCTCACTGTCACTGCTTTGTCTATATTTTTTCTAACAAACCTAAAATGTCCGTCCCTTTTCACGCGTCGAACCAATGACCGGTAAGGTCGGAGTGACGCAGTTGCCACCGGACCAATCACAGTCCTCAGACTCTCTTCCTCGCTTCATATTCATAGCGTTTCTCGCGCGCTTTGTGATCACGTGTAGCATTTGGCGCGAAAAGTCAGTCTTCCCGGGAAAAACCAGTCTGCAGTCGAGCTGCTGTTTAAGACGGACGTGAGAAGATGGCGGTGAGTGTTTTGGGCATAACTTCTAAGTATATGTAAATAGTTCGTTTAAACCATAGTTCATATTTGCTTCAAAGTGTTTGACGTTTGAAAATGTGATGTGCAACACGTGCATGTACTATTTAGTGTTTAGATGGTGCAATGTAATGATCTAGATATTACAATAAATTCAGTATAAAGTTCAATCTCCAACAAATATGCGTTTACATTTCTACAAAAGTCATCATTTTAATTCGAAATTTATATGAAGCATTTATTTTTCTATAACTTGAACTGTCAAATCATTCAACCAATTAAAAAATCAGACCAAAATGCAAATACAAATAAAAAAACCTGTATTGTTTTGAACTAAACTGAAAAGTTCCTGAACTGACATGTGTTAAATATTCAATTAAATATTTTAAGCCTATTGTCTTGTAAAGGGTTAAACCAGTCTAAAGTTCCCACGTGGGTAAAACTAGTTTCTTTGTTTAACAGTTGTGACTGTTCTTGAGTAACGTTAACGTTAGTGATGATAGAACATCAGTTTTAATGTGTTGGCTGATTTACAGGTTTATTTTTCTGCAGAAATTATATTGAGTTTTAGTATTATTATATAAGCCTGATCTAGTTGCGTGTGTGCATTTTGACATCTAATATGAATGGAAGGGTTTTTGTTTGTCAGATAGCATGCTTGCATCACAGATATATGTATTTGATGTGTGTGTTTAAATCTGAAAGGTGTATCTTTTAAAAGTGTTTGGTCATCTTCAACGCATCTATGAGACGTTTCCTGTCAGATGTTAAATAGAGAACGTCTTTAAGATGTTAATGATCTAGACTGTATATAAAACTGACTTTTTAAGAACATTTATTGGAAGTTTGTATACAGCAGATGCTTTCCAGATGAAGTGCTGGTTATAAGACATCTTGGAGACGTATTGAGATGTTTTTGCTTTTACACAGGATTCATCAGAGTCGTTTCACATGGCCACCAGCCCCAGTCGTGGCTCTCGGCGGGGTGACCTGACCTCCAGCCCTGGCAGAGACCTGCCCCCGTTTGAGGACGAGTCCGAGGGGCTTCTGGGAGACACTCTTCCTAATGAGGAGGACGGAGATGGAGAGGAGCTGATCGGAGATGGGATGGAGAGGTGAGAGAGAATGTTCTTCTGATGGTGGGCGTCTTCGGGATGGTTTGCAGATTAAGAGGGTGATTGGTGGGGGGGAACCTCATGAAACTTGTCGGAAACATGTCCAGGTCATGTTTTATCCCAAATCCTAATAAAAAATTGCAAATTGTATGCTAGCAATAAAAATTGTGCTTAAAAGATGTGCAAATTAAATTATCAATAGCTGTTTCTACCAATGTTGTTTTTTTGTTGTCGTTGTTGAAGATAGCCTTGCTGCTGAAGTGGCATTAAAAAAAGTATATTTTTTTTAATGTTAATTTAGGGATGTTAAATGCATTGGATCAAGATGCTCATAACTTTTAGGTGAATGATTTTTGAGAAAAGTGCAATAAAGTAAATCTTAATGTAAACAATTGTAGTCATTCTGAATGCCTAAGCCCATGTCTATCATTAAAAAATGAAGCGGTGTCAATACCGTCTAATGCGATTCCGTTCTCAAACATCAGGCATCCGAACAGAAGATAACGCAACAGCATTTGTTGTTGCATTTTACCTGCTAGCTCTGGGTAATTTATTTTTCCCTTATGAAATAGTAAATAATTTATTATACAGGTAAAAAGAGACACCATGGCTTCAATGGTTGCAGCAACTTTCTATTTTTATTATTGATAATTTCTGCAAATATACCAGGAAATTATGATTTTGTTCTACTGAACTGACACGTATTCTGTGATACGCCAATGTTTTGTTAACTTTGCATGTAAACATAAGTGTGGTTTGAATAAAAACATCTGTTAAGTGAAGAAATGTAAGTAGCTAACGCAAGTAATTTTCACAGAGACTACCGCGCCATCCCAGAACTGGACCGTTATGAAGCGGAGGGTTTGGATGAGGATGAAGACCTCAGTGAACTCTCACCCGGCGCTCGGGCAGAAGCTGAAGCGGCTATGAGACAGCGGGACAGAGAACAGGACATTGGCATGGGCCGCATCGGACGCGGTCTCCTCTACGGTGGGCGTTTTAGTCATTGCAAAATGGTACTTTACCGCAAACTACTGAAGATAACAGTTCGTGTAAGGTTGTACGGTAGACTGGGTAAACCTAGCCTGATTTGCCGGCGATTTGATTTTCGCCTGGCAACTTAGTCTGGAAACCTGTACATTAATTTCTACTGCTTGTTACACTTATACGGGAACCAATCACAGACTGGCTTATCCACCTGGATATTGGCGAGTTTAACACGATGACGGATGGAGAAGCGATGGGTCATTGCCTGTTAATCACGCCTCTTGTGGTTTGATTTGCTGATGGACTATCTATTTGCGTACAGAGTCATTTGAACTATGCCAGTTGATCACGCCTCTTGTGCAGTAGAAAATACAGAGCAGACTCTCCAGACCAATGTTCAGTTTTAAATTGAGCTTGGTCTGGTGGTAGCCAGACAAGCTGCATGGTTAATTGAAATAAAACCGAACTTGCCACATGGCTTAGTGTGAGTTATGAAATCACGAGTGAAGCGCGGCACTGTGTTCATTTACACGCGAGCAGTGTTTTCTGCTTCTCAGAGTGGGTTGATTAGAAATTGTGCAGCCATAAGTTAATGCAAGTCCTTAAAATGTTATTAAACCATAGTCTAACTGTAGCTGATTATGTTATGTACAGACAGTGAAGATGAGGATGACAAACGGCCCACAAAGAGGCAGCGGGCTCTTGCGGAGAGGGCAGCCGATGGTGTGGGGATGGAGGGCGAGGATGAAGAGATGATCGAAAGCATTGAGAACCTGGAGGATATGAAGGGCCACACGGTCAGGGAATGGGTCTCCATGGCCGCCCCGCGACTGGAGATCTACCACCGCTTCAAGAACTTCCTGCGCACGCATGTGGACGAGCACGGACACAACGTCTTCAAAGAGCGCATCAGCGACATGTGCAAAGGTGGGTGGTGTGCGGTCATCTGGGGAAACCCTGTTATATAAATCCAGGGGCTGTATTCACAAAACATCTTAAGGCTAAAAGTAGCTCAACTTGCCGATTAAGGAGAAACTCTTAAAAATAATGGGCGTGTCAGTCCTACTTTGAGGACTCCTACATTTTTGCTCTAAGAGTATTTCGCAAAGCATTTTAGCTCTAAAACTAGCTCCGAAATCCATGAAACGCTAGGAGTAGTCGAGAGAACTCCTAACTCACTAAGACCAAATCACTGAACAATCAAAATTACTGTTACTGCAAAGACACTATACAATACTGAGGCAATGGTGATAATAAATGTATCTTCATTAAAAAAAAAATTATAGTCAGATTACCTGTGGTAGTTGTTTTAACACTTAAAAATGATTGAATAAAGTAAAACAATATAAGCGTATTTGATGTGTTGTCCGAAGCGATCGAGGGCTCGAACCCTGAACTCAGCCCAAACCCAGAGTTCACTGCCGGATCTCAGACTGAGAGGAACTTTGTTTATAAAACATAATTTTTGCTTGAGTTCTGCAATCTCTCAAGATGAAGACAACTGACAAATAGCTGAACATACACTAGTTTAGTTAGTCACACTTTGCCTACTTTTTAAAGTATTTATTCGAATATGGCAACATTTTTATTGTAAAATATTTATTTGAATATAGCAACATGAAACCTCGTTCTACTAAATATTTCTATAATTAAATCACTGACGATGACTCTTCCCCCTTCAGCCAATCACTGTGGTCATAGTTAGTAAGAGTGATGACATCATCCATAGCACCGAGGTTAACCCCGCCCTTACTCTTAGCTTAAGACTTCTCTCTATTCCTTAGTAAAAGTTGCTCTCAGCAGCTTCCTGAATAGGTTTTAAGAGAACTCTTAACTATGCAGTCCCTCCAGTTTTCCGCGATTCCGCGATCGCTGTATACAATGCAAAATCAGCAATGTGTCTTATTTTTTTGCGATCCTGCATAATTTGCCATTTCACCGCAATATAATCACACACAATTATTTTCAATAACAAAATAATAAATTAATATCGAATTGAACTATGTCTAATTTATTTAAAGCTTTAATACACTGTTTTTATGAGGATTACAGACGTTGTGGTGCTTGCACGGTCTTAGTAAAAGCGAAAGTGAATCTTCCTCGCCTGCCGTCTCGCATAGGCCTAAGTGCCGAGGACTGGGCGAATTGATTACTCTAGATGGATGAATGACCAAATAAAAGTAATATCTGCGAGATCACAATTAAAATAAGAGTTAATAAAAGCTCTGTGTCCCACGAACTCAATTCGCTCCTGACACACGGACCGATGTCAGACTGGCTGAGGATTCTGTGCGTTTGCCGCCTCTCAGCGCTTGCGAGTAGCCTATCCGGTTGTTAAGGCTGACGTTAAGTGCTTCCGGGTCCAAACGCTCTATCTTATACCACAAGAAAAACTTCAAACGGTGCTAATATACACACACAATCGGGTGTAATACTACAAAAAAAGTTATAATAATAATAACCTTTTTCTCCATACCAAAATTCCAGATGGCCAGACGGTAGGGCTGCACGTTTTCAAGTTTTTCATTAACCGTTAACCGAGGCCCTTAGCGGTTAATACTCGGTTAACCATAGTGTGCGTCAGGGTTATTATTTTTAGTTTATCAATTTGACGACCGCCATCTCCGTAGTGAACGCGCCTATATAGAGAAATACACATCATGGATTACATAATCAGAGAGTCGCCTATTTCTTTTCGTTTTAAATTGTTAAAAGACATTTCAAGCTTTCTTAAGATATATTTCATGTCTGCGAGGCGTACGCTGTTTCGTTAAATTAGAGATGTGCTCCAGTTCACGAGCAATGCGAGTGGCCGCGAGGTGAGGGCGCCTGCATGATTAGGGCATGTAGTAAAATATGCAGCGGAGAATGATTCACACAGACAGCGTTTGACTCGCGCGGCTGAGCCTCTCCCGGCAGAGAGTTCAGGCATCTGTGGACTCGTGCCTTCAGCTCTGGCCATCTTGCTTTCAGTCCGCGATTAGCTTTTTTTGTTTTCTTTATTACAGTTAAAGTAACGTATGCTTTTCTCTAGTCCCTCACAAGTTTCTAACTCAAACTTTCTTTCTTCTGATCCGCGCGCGGCTCCCGCTCTGCTTCTGCCCTAATGCAACTTATAGTCCAGTGCGACTTATGTTATTTTCCTCTTCATGACGCATTTTTTGACTGATGCGACTTATACTCCGGAGCGACTTATAGCCTGAAAAATGCGGTAAGCACTGCATTGCAATACTTGCATTTTGCCCTGTCACTCTCATTTTTAAAGCGCTCCCACGCTTTCTTTGCCCGCTTAGAAAGCTGGTCATGACTTCTTCTTGTGGATATTACAAATGTCTGGCAGCGCTCTGGCGGTCTCTAGGGGTGCAAAAATATATTACAACTAAATTCAAAGCACGTCATTGACGCCACTTAACCGAGCAAAATGTTTCACTCGGTTACGCTATTTAACGGTTAATCGGTTAACCATGGACACCCCTACCAGACGGTGATTCATCTTTTATAAATCGTTAAAATATTAATGTCTGTAACGCTGTGACCATAGAGAATTTTTGTGTCGACTGTATGTAAAATGTTTAACTTTTAAATGTTTGATATGAAAAAATAGCGCGCATAAACGGGCGTCAATGGCATTCTCAAGTGAAACGAGTTGAGGCTTGGACCCAGAAACGGCGTTCCTTACGTCACGACTTAACAAGCGGATCTCTGTTCTATATTATGCCCTTGAACAATCATAATCAAATACACATATGATTATGCCTAAACGTCCGTCTCGGAGGTGTCTTGAGTGAATAGGTTTGGGACGTGTGACAGTAGGCTATTGGGTCCGTGTATTACTGTACGCAGTAATATTTCAAGTGAAAGCAACCTATGGTTATATATATAGGCCTAGCAGATTATAGGCTACCTATCAAATTACAACCACTGAAAAAAAACAGTAGTCTGATTTAAACAATTTTTTAAAAGAACGACTTAAAGGTGCACTATGCAACTTTCCGTCCACTGGAGGGCGCCTATTCTAAACAAATGCGTAGTTTGATGATGCCAATTGTGAGCGCAGCATCTTGGGACATGTGGTCTTCACCTCACAGCCAGTGGAAAATAGGACTCGGGCAGAAATCATGTTCATGCATGCAGTTATTAACGTTACTGTAGAGAAGCAGAGCAGGACCGAGTGTTGTGGAGCTGAGCACGGCCGCTGGAGCGATTGTTACACAAACACACGGTTCGCGAACAGCGGGACTTTTATTATGACGGGACGGGACACAGTCGCCGGGCGCCTGCACAGATCCGCTCTTCCGGTTATGATTGAGGTATCGCAGCTCTGTTTATCATGTCAGATACATTTAAGTGCGTTAAATGATATGACGTTACTCCGTGTTCACTCGTTCACACTGCTAAGAGTAAAGCGCTCCTGCCAAATTCGAAACCGAGGGTAGCGCAGATATGACGCGATTGCCAGGCGACTCCCTCAAACGCTATGCTGAAACGTCCCTGTCCTTAGTTAAAATAGCAATTTTCTCACAATTTATAAATAGTTGGAAACTTCTGGGATATTGTAAGAACTCAACTGAACAAAATATATAACACCGGCCTAGTGGTTTTTGGATATTTTACTACATACATAGTGCTACATAGTGTAAAATACTACATAGTGCACCTTTAAAAAAAGCACGTTTTTTATCTTTATCGTTGTTGAATTTATTTGTCCTCGAATCATTTGTTTATTAGTTCTTATTTTATTACTGGCTGTTTACTTGATTAAATCATTATTTGAGACCGTTTTATATTAGGCAGTTTTGCTTATTGCTGTGATTTACTTTTTCCAGATATTTCCCACCCTAAGCGATCATGTCATTAAAGCTATAGTACACCACTGCGCTACATATATGATACCAAAATAAAGAAGATTTGTGCATTTTGTTTGTTCTCTTATGTATGAATATTGTGCATCTAACATAATACATAATATGGTAAATGTGGTATCTTTAATTATAAAAAAAAAAAAGAACATTGCAATTTTTTTTGCCATTTGTCAAAGTCATATTGATCGCAAAAATCACACAAAAATATTGTGAAATCCTGGAGGGACTGACTGAACTTTTACTGCCATTTAGGAGAACTCTTAGTGGTAAGAATGTTTTTTGAATACGGCCCCTGACTTTGCATCCTTTGCGATCTCTTCAGAAAATAAGGAGAGTTTGCTGGTGAACTATGAGGAGCTGGCGTCCAGGGAGCACGTGCTGGCGTACTTTCTGCCGGAGGCTCCGGCGGAGATGCTGAAGATCTTTGACGAAGCCGCAAAAGAGGTCGTGCTGGCCATGTACCCCAAATACGACCGAATCGCACATGAAATCCACGTCCGCATCGGCAACCTGCCTCTGGTGGAAGAGCTCCGGTCGCTCAGGTGCGAGCGACTCCATTTAAAGCCGTAGTACACTTACCTTCAGGCATATTTGTATTCATCGTGTGTGATTTTTCCAGGCAGCTTCATCTGAACCAGTTGATCCGCACCAGTGGGGTCGTGACCAGCTGCACTGGAGTTCTTCCGCAGCTCGGTATGGTGAAGTACAACTGTAATAAGTGTAACTTCATCTTGGGTCCGTTCTTCCAGTCCCAGAACCAGGAGGTGAAGCCGGGCTCCTGTCCGGAGTGTCAGTCGCTCGGCCCGTTCGATATAAACATGGAGCAGGTGCGTGAGGACGATGATTCTGTGCCAAAGTACTCAGAGATAAAAGGTGTTGATACACGGGGCGACTTTTTGAGCGGTGTGACCGTCAATGGCCACCCAGGTGAGAGACAGGAGACACGGCCGATCTGAAGGATCCAGATTGAAACTTGTTCCCCGTTCTCAATGGGAAAGTCGCTTGGCCACATTGCTCAAAAAGACACTCAGTGTATCATCACCTGAAGAGATGTATTTGAGTGAATGTCATGAAACAATAAGATCTGTCTGTCTGTCTGTCTGTCTGTCTGTCTGTCTGTCTGTCTGTCTGTCTGTCTATCGTTTTATCTATCGTTTTATCTATCGTTCTATCTATCGTTTTATCTATCTATTGTTCTATCTATCGTTTTATCTATCTATCGTTCTATCTATCGTTTTATCTATCTATCGTTCTATCTATCGTTCTATCTATCTATTGTTCTATCTATCGTTTTATCTATCTATCGTTCTATCTATCGTTTTATCTATCTATCGTTTTATCTATCTATCGTTCTATCTATCGTTTTATCTGTCTATCTATCGTTTTATCTATCTATCGTTCTATCTATCGTTTTATCTATCTATCGTTCTATCTATCGTTTTATCTATCTATCTATCTATCTATCTATCGTTCTATCTATCGTTTTATCTGTCTATCTATCGTTTTATCTATCTATCGTTCTATCTATCGTTTTATCTATCTATCGTTTTATCTATCTATCGTTCTATCTATCGTTTTATCTGTCTATCTATCGTTTTATCTATCTATCGTTCTATCTATCGTTTTATCTATCTATCGTTCTATCTATCGTTTTATCTATCTATCTATCTATCTATCTATCGTTCTATCTATCGTTTTATCTGTCTATCTATCGTTTTATCTATCTATCGTTCTATCTATCGTTTTATCTATCTATTGTTCTATCTATCGTTTTATCTATCTATCGTTCTATCTATCGTTTTATCTATCTATCGTTTTATCTATCTATCGTTCTATCTATCGTTTTATCTATCTATCGTTCTATCTATCTATTGTTCTATCTATCGTTTTATCTATCTATCGTTCTATCTATCGTTTTATCTATCGTTCTATCTATCTATTGTTCTATCTATCTATCGTTCTATCTATCGTTCTATCTATCTATTGTTCTATCTATCTATCGTTCTATCTATCTATCGTTCTATCTATCGTTCTATCTATCGTTTTATCTATCGTTTTATCTATCGTTCTATCTATCTGTCCTATCTATCGTTCTATCTATCGTTTTATCTATCTATCGTTCTATCTATCGTTTTATCTATCGTTCTATCTATCTATTGTTCTATCTATTGTTCTATCTATCTATTGTTCTATCTATCTATCGTTCTATCTATCTATCGTTCTATCTATTGTTCTATCTATCTATTGTTCTATCTATCTATCGTTCTATCTATCGTTCTATCTATCGTTCTATCTATCGTTTTATCTATCGTTTTATCTATCGTTCTATCTATCTGTCCTATCTATCGTTCTATCTATCGTTTTATCTATCTATCGTTTTATCTATCGTTCTATCTATCTATTGTTCTATCTATCGTTTTATCTATCTATTGTTCTATCTATCTATTGTTCTATCTATCTATTGTTCTATCTATCTATCGTTCTATCTATCTATTGTTCTATCTATCTATTGTTCTATCTATCTATCGTTTTATCTATCGTTTTATCTATCGTTTTATCTATCGTTTTATCTATCGTTTTATCTATCTATTGTTCTATCTATCTATTGTTCTATCTATCTATTGTTCTATCTATCTATTGTTCTATCTATCTATTGTTCTATCTATCGTTCTATCTATCTATTGTTCTATCTATCTATTGTTCTATCTATCTATTGTTCTATCTATCGTTCTATCTATCTATCGTTCTATCTATCTATCGTTCTATCTATCTATCGTTTTATCTATCTATTGTTCTATCTATCGTTTTATCTATCTATCGTTCTATCTATCTATCTATCGTTCTATCTATTTATCGTTCTATCTATCGTTCTATCTATTTATCGTTCTATCTATTGTTCTATCTATTTTTCTATCTATCTGTCGTTTTATCTATCGTTCTATCTATTGTTCTATTGTTCTATCTATCGTTTTATCTATCGTTCTATCTATCTATCGTTCTATCTATCTATCGTTCTATCTATCTGTCGTTCTATCTATTGTTCTATCTATTGTTCTATCTATCTGTCGTTCTATCTATTGTTCTATCTATCATTCTATCTATCGTTCTATCTATCGTTCTATCTATCTATCGTTCTATCTATCTATTGTTCTATCTATCTGTCGTTCTATCTATCTATCGTTCTATCTATCGTTCTATCTATCTATCGTTCTATCTATCTGTCGTTCTATCTATCTGTCGTTCTATCTATCTGTCGTTCTATCTATCTATTGTTCTATCTATCTATTGTTCTATCTATCTATTGTTCTATCTATCTGTCGTTCTATCTATCGTTCTATCTATTGTTCTATCTATCGTGCTATCTATCTATCGTTCTATCTATCGTTCTATCTATCGTTCTATCTATCGTTCTATCTATCGTTTTATCTATCGTTTTATCTATCGTTCTATCTATCTGTCCTATCTATCGTTCTATCTATCGTTTTATCTATCTATCGTTTTATCTATCGTTCTATCTATCTATTGTTCTATCTATCGTTTTATCTATCTATTGTTCTATCTATCTATTGTTCTATCTATCTATCGTTCTATCTATCTATTGTTCTATCTATCTATTGTTCTATCTATCTATCGTTTTATCTATCGTTTTATCTATCGTTTTATCTATCGTTTTATCTATCGTTCTATCTATCTATTGTTCTATCTATCTATTGTTCTATCTATTGTTCTATCTATCTATTGTTCTATCTATCTATCGTTCTATCTATCTATTGTTCTATCTATCTATTGTTCTATCTATCTATTGTTCTATCTATCTATTGTTCTATCTATCGTTCTATCTATCTATTGTTCTATCTATCTATTGTTCTATCTATCGTTCTATCTATCTATCGTTCTATCTATCTATCGTTCTATCTATCTATCGTTTTATCTATCTATTGTTCTATCTATCGTTTTATCTATCTATCGTTCTATCTATCTATCTATCGTTCTATCTATTTATCGTTCTATCTATCGTTCTATCTATTTATCGTTCTATCTATTGTTCTATCTATTTTTCTATCTATCTGTCGTTTTATCTATCGTTCTATCTATTGTTCTATCGTTCTATCTATCGTTTTATCTATCGTTCTATCTATCTATCGTTCTATCTATCTATCGTTCTATCTATCTATCGTTCTATCTATCTGTCGTTCTATCTATTGTT
The DNA here is from genome assembly GCF_024679245.1 of Pseudorasbora parva. Classification (NCBI taxonomy): domain Eukaryota; kingdom Metazoa; phylum Chordata; class Actinopteri; order Cypriniformes; family Gobionidae; genus Pseudorasbora; species Pseudorasbora parva. Next base: position 6,831,517 of record NC_090185.1, on the reverse strand, counting down.
CTATCTATTGTTCTATCTATCTGTCGTTCTATCTATCGTTCTATCTATCGTTCTATCTATCGTTCTATCTATCGTTCTATCTATCGTTCTATCTATCTATCGTTCTATCTATCTATTGTTCTATCTATCTGTCGTTCTATCTATCTATCGTTCTATCTATCGTTCTATCTATCTATCGTTCTATCTATCTGTCGTTCTATCTATCTGTCGTTCTATCTATCTGTCGTTCTATCTATCTGTCGTTCTATCTATCTATTGTTCTATCTATCTATTGTTCTTTCTATCTATCGTTCTATCTATTGTTCTATCTATCGTGCTATCTATCTATCGTTTTATCTATCATTCTATCTATCTATTGTTCTATCTATCTGTCGTTCTATCTATCGTTCTATCTATCGTTTTATCTATCTATCGTTCTATCAATCTATCGTTCTATCTATTGTTCTATCTATCTATCTATCTATCTATCTATCTATCTATCTATCTATCTATCTATCTATTGTTCTATCTATCTGTCGTTTTATCTATCGTTCTATCTATTGTTCTATCGTTCTATCTATCGTTTTATCTATCGTTCTATCTATCTATTGTTCTATCTATCGTTCTATCTATCTATCGTTCTATCTATCTATCGTTCTATCTATCTATCGTTCTATCTATCTATTGTTCTATCTATCTGTCGTTCTATCTATTGTTCTATCTATCGTTCTATCTATCTATCGTTCTATCTATCTATCGTTCTATCTATCTGTCGTTCTATCTATCTGTCGTTCTATCTATCTGTCGTTCTATCTATCTGTCGTTCTATCTATCTGTCGTTCTATCTATCTGTCGTTCTATCTATCTATCGTTCTATCTATCTATTGTTCTATCTATCTGTCGTTCTATCTATCGTTCTATCTATCGTTCTATCTATTGTTCTATCTATTGTTCTATCTATCGTTCTATCTATCGTTTTATCTATCTATCGTTTTATCTATCTATCGTTCTATCTATTGTTCTATCTATCGTTTTATCTATCTATCGTTCTATCTATTGTTCTATCTATCGTTTTATCTATCTATCGTTCTATCAATCATATTTTACCTTAAAATCAGAAAAACCTTTCATGCATAAAAATAATTACCCCTTTTTTTAAGAGCATTAATATTTATTTATTTTTTGCTTTATTTAATGGCATATTTTCATAATTAAATTAAAATATAAATCAGACATAATTATAATAATAAATCATGCCACAATACACAATAAAATCAGCATATATTCAATACAACTACCACCATGATGTGGTAACTGGGTGAACGCTATTCATTTTCTTGAAAATGTCAACAACAACAAAAAAGAGAAGAAAATAGTACATATAGTATTTGTTTCATTACTTATTCAGTGACATAAGAACATTTTCTTGATCACGTTTTATGGGATTCGTCCGTATTTCACCTGATCCAAATGTAGAGTTTGGTTATTTTAAAACATTCTATTTAATGTAGAGATTTAGTTTTCTGTATTTTTCTATAAGAAGCTATAATATATTAGAAACTCAATCATCTTTGCCTAAGAGCCTTGCTTCTCTCTTTATGTAGATGTGCTGAGAGGCCCGCAGTAATCATAATTTTGCCAGCTGTTGCCATAGCAGCAGGATGCAGCTGTTTCTTTTCTCTCCTGATGTTAACTTACGCTCTTGCCTTTAAACAGACGGTGTATCAAAACTACCAGCGAATCACCATTCAGGAGAGTCCTGGGAAAGTGGCGGCGGGCCGCCTGCCTCGCTCCAAAGATGCCATCCTGCTGGCCGACTTAGTGGACACCTGCAAACCTGGAGACGAGATTGTGAGTCAACACACCCTGATGACTGCAATATTTCAAAAATCCTCTTTAATAAACCAGCTGAACCCCTACAATCCTTCACTGCCACCAAACATGACAGATTTGTGGCATAGGGTGAAGCTTTGAGTGACGTTTGCTGGTAAACTTGAACTTTAAAACCTTTTCAGATATTTAAAAACTTAAGTTTATAATTAAACTGCATAATATTGAACAATATTCAAACTTTATTTAGGCATTTAACAACATGATTTGGGTCTTAAAATATAAATAAAAGATTAAATTATATTAACTGCACTATTGAATAATATACGACCGTTGAAGACATTTAACAACTCAATTTGTATTAAAATATAAATAAAGACTACAAATTATATCAAAACTGCACAATATTGAACAATATTCAAATAACTATATTAATAAAGCATCCAAATATTTTAATTTAGTCCTAATTTTAATTTTAAAGAGTAATTTTTTTGTTATTATTTATGTTACTGTTATTAGTTATATAAATTAATATTAAAGTAAAATGCACCTCTGAATGTGTATTTGTTATTTTTCATCATTACGGCCCTTTCACACCGGACGCGTAACGGAAAAGCGATACGAATAAGCGAATATTTCGCGTCAAAACCATTCACATCAGCCGCGACACGAATTTGCAACGTTTCAGAGCTCCAACACAACAAAACATTCGCGGCGACAGCTGAGAAAACATGGACCGTCTTTTTTACTTAAAAGACGGTTTCGGGTGCAACCCAGTCTTGAAGAACTGAGAGTCTGAAGCGGAGTATGCTAATCATGTACACGAGCTAAAACTTTATCATGGCCGGTTCTGCACTTACTTTCTTAAGTCTGTGGGACAATTTGAGGATCTCATCCCGAGACAGCAGCGCATCTGACGAGACAAACCCAGCACTTCAGGGAACCAATCGATCCGGACTGTTTCCAGTTGAGTCACAATGTAAACATTTAAGTGCCACAGACATACTGATGGCAGCACATTCACTTTCCATAATTGCGGACATAAGGTTAAAAAAAACGATTTATAAAAGGTTAACTTAGGTTATTGCTGTCTGTAAACACAGCTGCAGTTGCACAGCTTTGACTAGACCTGTAATCTCATGAGATATGCCATACCTGGCAAAGGTTAATGTTGAGTGAATAGCTCGTGACATCAACTGGACATTTCGTCACCTTTGTTTCCTTGTATTTTATTGGTTGAAGCCGTTTTTGACGCCGCTAGAGTAAAAAAAAAACTGAAACTAAAAAATTAAATGTCGTTTTTTCGCCGCAGCACATTCGTGTTCGGTGTGGAAGTGCTCATTACACAAACAGCTGACCAAAAAATAAAACCATTGTGTAAATTATTCGCGCGTGAAAATTAGGGATGCACCGATACCATTTTTCCAGAACCGATCCGATATTAAAAATGTTGAATATCGGTCGATACCGATACTAAACCGATCCGATACCAATGCAGTTTTGTCTATGTAGAATTTCTAAGCCTTAGTGTGTAGAATTGAATAAATTAGATTAGTGAATAATACAGCAGCAAAAGTTATTAAATGACGAGTGCACAATAATTGTATAAAATCTAAACATTTAGTTGGGAAAAAATAAAGGAAACCACAAAAGTGAATAACTGTAGCTGTAAGTAAATATATTTATAGAAATAGGGCCTATATACTAAGAAAATGCATTTATTTTAAATGTATAGTGCATATTTTTAATGAGGCAGCAACATATAGATAGAGCAGAACAAGAAAGGCTATTAATAAGGCTTTTATAGCGCAACAGTAGCATAATACAGAGCGGCACAAAGCGCTTATGCGCATCCCGTGCGCAGGATGATGCGCTTGAAGCAACACGGAGACACATGCTCACAGCCACAGTCATAGACGCTCACAGCGCGCCGCGCCCCGTCCGCATCGAGAAGTTTAAAACAAGATATAAACGCGTAGTATATCTATGCAGTATTCTTATAAGCCGTTTATTTTAACAGTTTAACATTTCAGTTACTGTGTGTGAAAAACAATATAATAACTAGTCCAGTGTTGTGATCTAACTGACACCCGGTAGAAAGTAACACGGTTTACAGCAATAAACGGCAGCAGATAGCCATTTTTTTAGAAACCATAATGTTAGAGCGTTATCTACAGATCAAGCATAATAACAGAAACAATAAATAATCTTGGAAAGTTTCATCGTGTTGAGTGTCGTAACCGAACGCAACAGTTTAAAGCTGAATGGAGAGTGACTGACAGCCGCAGTGGAGGGAAGCATTGACGTGAACTAATCTGTACTCGCATTAAACGAAGGAATGGCTTCAGAACACATAATATAGGCTAGTGCACGAATCGTTGATGCTTTATAAGGTTTTTGTGCCTTTTGTGGGGCGCTGGGGCTTAACAATAACACACAATATTATGCGCACAGTATCGAATTTGGATCGGTCCTGTCTGTCCGATACCCGATCCGGCAAATAATGGCAGATCGGAGCCAATGCCGATCCCGAGTATCGGATCTGTGCATCCCTAGTCAAAATCGCGTTCAGTGTGTAAGGGCCTTAACACTATTAACGTTTCAAATAATACTCAATAATACAATAGTTCAACTAGAACAATGACAACTTTGATATTTATATCACATCACTAGAGCTATAATAAAAAATGTTGAAGTAAAACATGCCCCTTTAAATGTGTATATGTTTTTCAATCTATATAAAATTGCAAATGATATTATATATTTAAAATAAAATAAACCCTCCCAAAATGTATTTTTCTCACAGGAGCTCACAGGAATCTACCACAACAACTACGACGGCTCTCTCAACATGGCTAACGGCTTCCCCGTCTTCGCCACCGTAATCCTGGCCAATCACATCGCTCGTAAGGATGAGGGCGTGGCCGTGGCGGAGCTCACCGATGAAGACATCAAAGCCATCATGGCTCTGTCCAAAGACGAGCGCATCGGAGAGCGGGTGCGTGACGGCCACACATCAGTTTCCAAACGTTTAGAGCACATCTGACATGTTCTCCAGACTAAACTTGATTTTCCTCGTACAGATTTTCGCAAGTATTGGTCCTTCCATCTATGGGCACGAGGACATTAAACGCGGGCTGGCGCTTGCTCTGTTTGGTGGAGAAGCCAAGAATCCAGGTATCTCATGCACAACTGTTAATTAACTTACATTTATGCATTTAGCAGATGCTTTTATCCAAAGCTACTTACAACTGAGGAGTACACACTGTAAAAAAATATTGTTGATTTAACTTTGAAAAAAAAAAATTAACCTGGTTGCCTTAAAATTGAGTTTATTGAAATTAAAAATTTGAGATAAGATAAATAGAAACTTAAAACAATGCATCTGAACCTCATAAAAATTGTGATAAATCATGAAAATAGCACAATTTGGAATTTTTCATTTATTCTTCACGAATAAAACGCACACAATTACCCAATATGCTTTCAAAATCTTTTAATAATATTTAAATAAATTCACAAAAAATGTCATTGTATGACCTTAAAAATTTAAGGCAACCAGGTAACTTATTTTTGAAATATTTCTTTACAGCGTACAGGAAGCGATCAATCATGAGAAATGCAAAAAGTGCCTTAAATACAAAGTTTTGGATATTACTCAGAGTAGCAAAACCTAGAATAGGGAGGGAAAAGAGAAAAATAGAGAGAGAGGAGTTAGAATTATTTTTTATGATGATCAGATTAAGTGCTTACGGAAGAGATGAGTTTTTTCCTGTCTTTTGAATGAAGTCAGTGTGGTCTGCCTAACTTTCATTCACATGTGCGATGCTTTATTTTCTAGCAGATGAAAATCGGCTTCATTCTAATGATTGTGTGTCTCAACAGGCGGGAAGCACAAGGTGCGTGGCGACATCAACGTTCTCCTGTGTGGAGATCCAGGCACAGCTAAGTCCCAGTTCCTAAAGTACGTGGAGAAGATTGCGAGCCGGGCGGTTTTCAGCACAGGGCAGGGCGCTTCGGCCGTGGGTCTGACGGCGTACGTGCAGCGCCATCCCGTGAGCCGGGAGTGGACCCTGGAAGCGGGAGCCCTGGTGTTGGCGGACCGAGGAGTCTGTCTCATCGACGAGTTTGATAAGGTACGATAATCTTTGATGCACTGTTCCTAGGCCTGTCGCGATAGTCAATTAATCGCACAATAAAAAAAAATGAGCTCAACAATTTTCAGGCCGCGATAATTTCCATTTGCATAGTTGTTTGTTTTTTCTCGTTTGTCTCGCTGACGGAGCGCGCGCCTCGTCCGCTTGGGGAGGTTTATACTTGACGCGCAGACTGGGTGATGAGACGTCATGCTCGGCCAGATTCGCCTGAACTCAAGCTTCTTTGATTGCGGAGCCGCACGCAAAGATACAAAATTTGACGTGCAAAGCACCAAGCGAAATGGGGTCTTGCGCACTCAGCTGTGACGCTGTTTTTGCCGTGCGGGCGCGTCGAGTGTAAACGAGGCTTAAAGCTACACTGAAGATGGCAGTTTGATAAGCGCAAGTTAATTCTTCAGTTCAATCTTTGTGTGCTAAAGGCACAGTTCCTGTAGAGATAGTAATACACATTCTCCTTTTAGCCAAATAAATGAAAAGCATGTCATTAATGTCTTCTCTCTCGCTGTATCCAAATCTCACCGAGCTTTCCTCAGAGATGGTCAAGTTCAGTTTGTGCATGATTACATAATTACAAACAATTTCTTTAACACTGTATCCTAAATTGTGGATAATTAAGCTATATATAATATACTGAAGTAAATTTATGGAGAGTTAAAGATTAAAAGAAAAAACAAAAACAAGAACCGTACAGACATGAAAAGCGTGACCCTAAAATCATGATATGAACCGAACCGGGGGTTTTCTGAATAATATGCTCCTAACACACAATCATCCGTTATTGTTTTTGGTATTCATTCAAGTGCATTTTTGTTAACAGACTGAGAGTCCATTGCTTTTATTGTTTTTGGTCATTTTGTTCATTTATTGTGGATATTTAAAATGTTTTCCATTTTCAGCGTTAAATAGTCTTTAGAAATAAAAGTTTATTGATCTTTGAATAGGTGTACCTGCATTATTATGCCATTATCATTATTTTAGATTGATCATTTTCTCAGAACGACAATATTATCATTTATCGCAATAATTTCGTGGCCATAATTGTTCGTCTGGCAAATTGTATAATCGTGACAGGTCTAACTTTTCCACCCATTTTTGAGTCCATATTACGATGTTTTTTATTGAATCCCCAAGTGAACTTGTGTGCTCTTTAGATGAACGATCAGGACAGGACCAGCATCCACGAGGCCATGGAGCAGCAGAGCATCTCCATTTCTAAAGCTGGGATCGTCACATCGCTGCAGGCTCGCTGCACCGTCATCGCCGCCGCCAATCCTATCGGTGCGTTCTGGGACTGTTTAAGTCTAAATGAGGGTCATAACTTCAATTTTGCCTTCGGCTCTTTGAGTTGCATGTTAATCTAGTGCAGGCAGGTTCTAAATTACTTCCTGCTGGGCTAAACGTAGCAGCAGTGTTTTTAAAGGGTTAGTTCACCCAAAAAGGAAATTGATGTCATTAATGACTAAATCAAAATGACTCAACAAAATGCCTATTGTCGTTCCACACCTGTAAGACCTCCGTTCATCTTCACACACAGTTTAAGATATTTTATATTTAGTCCGAGAGCGTATGCAAGTGTATGCACACTATACTGTCCATGTCCAGAAAGGGAATAAAAACATCATCACAGTAGTCCATATGAGACGTCAGTGGGTTAATTAGAGTCTCTTGAAGCATCCAAAATACATTTGGGTCCAAAAATAACACAAACTACGACTTTATTCAGCATTGATTCATATCGGCAATGTGACGTGATTTCAGCAGTTTGACACTGGCGATCCGAATCATGAATCAATACACTGATTCATAACCGTTTGAATCTTTATTTGAGGTTTGAAAACATACCCGGAAGAGAAGACAATGCTGAATAAAGTCGTAGTTTTTGTTATTTTTGGACCCAAATGTATTTTGGATGCTTCAGGAGACTCTAATTAACCCACTGATGTCTCATATGGACTACTGTGATGATGTTTTTATTCCCTTTCTGGACATGGACAGTATAGTGTGCATACACTTGCATACGCTCTCGGACTAAATATAAAATATCTTAAACTGTGTGTGAAGATGAACGGAGGTCTTACGGGTGAGGAACGACATTAGGGGGGGGAGTTAATGACATCAATTTCATTATTGGGTGAACTAACCCTTTAACAGCCTTAATTTTTCTTATGAAACTTTCCTTTCTTTTAATAGGTGGGCGCTACGACCCGTCTCTCACGTTCTCTGAAAACGTGGACCTGACAGAGCCCATCATTTCTCGATTTGACGTTCTGTGTGTCGTAAGAGACACTATCGACCCTGTGCAGGTGAGTCTGCTGACATTTAAACTCTCGCTCAAACTTTTGCCGATTGCGTTACCCATAATTCTCTGTGTTTAGGATGAGATGCTGGCTCGCTTTGTGGTGGGCAGCCACATTAAACATCACCCAAGCAATAAAGAAGGGGGCGTGGCCGGTCTAGAGGAAGTGTTGCTGCCGAACACCTCCGACGCCCCGCCCATCCCTCAGGAGCTGCTCAGGAAGTACATAATGTACTCCAAAGAGCGCGTGCGACCCAAACTCAATCAGATGGACCAGGACAAGGTGGCCCGAATTTACAGCGACCTTCGAAAAGAGTCTATGGTGAGTTGCTTTTGAGGTTGAAGACCATGTTAAGACGCTTTGATAGGGTGTCACGCTTTATTGAATAAAACTGAAATTGCGATATGGCTTAGTGTGATTGTCAAATCCCAAAGGCTCTGATTTTAATTGTGTAAATGTCTGCGCTGCATGTTTCAGAGTGAATCGCATATTTTCTTTGCAATAAGTTTAAATGTTAGTTAGATACTATTTATACTCATAAATGGTGGCAGATAGTATTTGCGCACAAGTGTTGTTGTACATTAAACGGTATACAATTATAACACAATGTAAATTATTATATTAATTATTAAATTGATGCCTTCTTATTGGACAATAAAGCCCTCCCTAACCAATTTACTTTTTTATTAAACACAAGTTAGACTTTTTATTTCCACTTTATTTTAATATTTTCATTTTTATTTAAAATAAATGCCTTTCTGATCTGATATGTGATTGGAAAAGGGAGTAGAGCGAGTTTGGCAAAAGAGAGATTCGAACTTGATTTGCCTCCAAACTCTGCCGCGCGTCTTTACCCCAACCCTGGCTACTTTTGACGATCCAGGGTCCTCTGTAATTTTGTCTGACCCAATCAGACATCAGTGGGCGGAGTTAGTGTAAATAGCCTCTCTAAGGCCCCGTCCACACGGAGACGCGTTTAGCTGTATACGTATATATTTTGTACCGTATCAGCGTTTCGTCCACACGGATCCGGCGTTTTAGAAGCATGCATCCGATATTTTTCGAAACCGGGTCCCAAAGTGGATAAATCTGAAACCGCTCATCTTCCGTCTTCGTGTGTACAGCGAATCCGTATATTTTCTGAAACGGTGATGTCATCACACTACGTCCAGCACGGTGAAAGAGGTAAGGGATACAACTACGGGCACTGGGCACGCGCACATCAATATCGCGTCATTTAATTACCGTATCTGCATACCTGTAAGGGTATGTTTTGGGTTGGGGTAGGTGTAGGCATTAATAAAACACATCTGTTAAGTAGCAAATGTATTTATTGTTATTTTATTGTGAGATTTTGCCTCACCTCCGACCACTGCTATACCCCTTCTAGCCACAACTCTTCTTCTCCGTTTTTAGTGTATTTCTGTGGCAGAATTACAGCGCCACACACTGGCCTGGCATGCAAACTACATCGTTTTTAGTCCGTTTTTGTAACCTCGTGTGGACGCAGATATTTCTTGAAACGAGGAAAAAAAAAGATCGGATTGGGAAAGCGCTGGCTTCGTGTGGACAGGGCCTAATTTTATAGTCATATTGATATATAAACAGCCTGGATGCCAGCCGAACTTAGCCCTGCCCACAAAATTTTAAGTCGGGCGGTTCGGTCCAAGAAGTCCTCGCTGCAGCCTGTAGCATGATGACGTAGCTGGATCAGATCCAACACGTACTGGACGCGCATGCGCGGTGGTTTCATTCACAATTCGATGACGTCATATACGCTCATATACGCATGCGCAGAAGAGTTTTGGGGACATCATTGAATGCACAGGGGAGTTTTATTGGATAGATAACTCAAACCGCTCGCGCAAAAATAATGATTAATAACATGCTCACGCCATCAGGACACACGTTTTGCATTTTCCCTTGAATGTGTCGGCTACTGGTATATAAGTTCTTTACAGATCGTGTTGCGTTGTACCTCGAGGATTAAAATTATAGAGACAATTAGGCTACTTGACTCATTTTTCCTTCCACTCAACAGCAAGTATGATCAGAATATAAAATTGTAACTGTTTTGCATGCATGTGCAGCGAAGCTAGGTAATTTAAGCATCACATTTATGACGAGATTCTCTGGAAATAAATGGTGTTTGGGGGGAAAATGTGTGTTATTTTGCCATGGGTGCCTGCATGGGTCTATATGTCACACAATAGTCGCTTCAACCCGCAGACATAGAAAACATCCCGCGGGAAAAAACGCTGACTTGGCAACACAGTGCAGTTGAGCTCTGTTGACGTCGCTTCGTTGCTCTGATTGGTTGTAGGTCTGTCCAATTGATGTCTTTCCTGGTTTGGTTGAAAAGCCTCATAAGCCCCGTTTCCACCACAGGAACTTTACCCAGGAACTAGGAACTTTGGGTGGTACTTCGTGTGTTTAGACCGCAGGAACCAGGGTATAAATGAAGTTCCGGGTAAATATTTCCCCCTCCAAACGGCCCTGCTCACGAGGTAGTACTTTTTCAAAGTTCAGGAACTTTCGAGGGCGGGACTTGGGCGCTGAACATGCTGATTGGTTGAGCTCAGGCAGCATTTTAGTTCAACCGGCATTTTTAAAAGTCTTTTGCGAGGTTCGTTCTGCGTTCAGTAATTATCAGTCTTGCTCTATGTCTGATGGCGCGCGGTCGTCTCAGCCATCTCACGCTCAATGTCCGTAATAGCTGATAATAATATACATTGTCATTTTAAATCTAGCTTTACAAGCTTTCTGAATATGCTGCATGCTGCTGAATCTGCATATTAGTGCTCTTTTCTGTCGTTGTTAATTACCTCTTTAGTAAACCTATACATAACCAGCAAAAGCAGCACAGCTTGAATCTCTTCCATACTTGTTATTCATTTTTTTTCACCATGTAAACGACCTAACCGATTACTTTTAAGTGTGCGTCCTTACATGACGTGACGGCGCGCGCCGCGCTCATGTTGACAAGAGAGGAAAGTACATTTTTCTGATGGGTAAACTTTTTATTTCGTAAGTTATGAAGATAATGTTGGAGTAATGACACAGCGTATATTGCCCCAGGCAGTTTTTACTTTAACTGCGCCTGACAGAAGTTTTTTTTTTTCTGAGATGATTATTACACTTTACAACAAATAGCTATAAATAATACTGTATTAGTCCTGGTGGCCGTTAAGAGTTGCTATGGCTACAGTAAACACACTCCAGCTGCTGGAGAAAACAGCGTTGACATTTTTGGTGCGGCAGACAAACTGCATGTGACAAAATGGTTGCGATTGAAAGTCATCACATGTAAACACCAGATCGGTTTAGATAACGTCTCATGTAAACAGTTCACTAAATCTTTCAATCGGTACACACACAAATGATTACTGTCCTTCACTGATTTGGAGGAGCAGTCACGCGCAGTCCTACATCACCGGACTAATTTGCCTAATCTTCTCGGAACTTTATCGCGGTCGAAACGCAGCAGCTGCAGGTCTGGGGGGGAGAAAAGTTCCTGTAAAAAAGTTCCTGGTACAAATTGTTCCGGGTAATTTTGGTGGAAACGGGGCTATAATCACAGCCCAATGGAGCATCAGACTCATATTCTGACTAGAATTGAGTATGACCACGTCAGGCTAATATAAACACTAAAGGTTGTCCAAATTGTGTAGCCTGTAAAACAAAAGCACAGCAAATGTTTAAATTTTAATTAAATTTTTTAATTAAAAAAAGTATTTTATTTTAAGTAATCACTTTTTTTATTAGAAAACATGCATCATTTTTAAATGCCTCCATTTTCAGTTCGCACTGCATTTTAAAATGTATCCATTTTTTGTCTTGATTAAATTTCGTCCCTTCACATTTTTCCCAAAACCTGCACAGAAATTGCGTCCCTCTGGCCGTAGTTACCGCTCAAATGTCTGTACTTCTCAGTTTAATTATGTATGTTGTTTGTCAGGCTACAGGAAGTATCCCGATCACCGTGCGTCACATTGAGTCGATGATCCGCATGGCCGAGGCTCACGCCCGCATGCACCTGCGGGACTACGTGCTGGAGGACGACGTCAACATGGCCATCCGTGTCATGCTGGAGAGCTTCATCGACACGCAGAAGTTCAGCGTGATGAGGAGCATGCGCAAGGTGAGCTCGCTGAGCCAGGATCAGTTTTACATTAGTGCTTACTCTGCAAAGCCACGTTTCCACCGCAGGAACTTTGGGTTGGTACTCAGTAGTGTTGTCAAAAGTACCGACCGCGATACCAAATCGGTACTGAAATGTTAAAAATATGACGCTTCGAGCGCTGTTGAGCTGTAATCATAAACACCTCTGACTGGTCATTGTGCTCACGCGCTCATCGGATGTGCCTGTGATTGGCTACAATGATCAACTCACGGCAGCGGTTTGAAACAACACGGAAGTGTTTTGAAAGCGGGAGCGGGAGCGTTTGAAAGCACAAGCAGACGTCGACCAGCGGACCGGTAGGCTGATAGACACCTACATTCAAACGCTCTGTGTGTATCTGTGTAAGCGCTCCATGAAAAGCGTCATTGATGTATTTTTACAACATGTTTGTGAAGCGCTGATCAAAGTAGCCAATCATAGACCTATTTGATGAGCGCGTCAGCACAATGGCCAGTCAGAGGTGTTTACGATTCCGCTCAACAGCGCTCAAAGCGTCATTTTTAACATTTCAGTACCGAATTGGTATCGCGGTCGGTACTTTTGACAACACTAGTACTCAGTGTTTCTCGAACGCAGGGTCTGAATGTAGTTCCGGGTAAATATTACCCCCTCCAAAGTTCAGGAACTTTCGAGGGCGGGACTTGGGTGCTGCACATGCTGATTGGTTGAGCTCACGCAGCCTTTTATTTAAACCGTCATTTTAAAAGTCTATAGTGAGGTTGCGAGTAAATATCAGTCTTGCTCTCTTTATCTGATGGCACGCGTTTGTCTCAGCCATCTCACTGTCAATGTCCGTAATAGCTGATAATAACATACATTGTCATTTTAAATCTAGCCTTACAAGCTTTCAGAATATACTAGTGCTCTTTTCCGCCGTTTTGTTAATTACCTCTTTAGTAAACCAATACATAACCAGCAAAAGCAGCACAGCTTGAATGAAATGAGTTCCTGTAAAAAAAAGTTCCTGGTACTAATTGTTCCGGGTGATTTCGGTGGAAACGGGGCTCAAATCTTCAGAAGATTCGGTCTAGTTAAGTTGGTAACTGAAGTTGCATTTATGGCGTTTCCGCAGACGTTCGCACGGTATCTGGCCTTCAGGCGAGACAACAACGAGCTGTTGCTCTTCATCTTGAAGCAGCTGATTTCTGAGCAGGTCGCATATCAGCGCAACCGTTACGGAGCCCAGCAGGACAACATCGAGATTGCAGAGAAGGACCTGGTGGACAAGGTAACTAACAGATGCGTTTACATTTTATAAAGGTTGCCTGAAAGGGATAGTTTACCCAAAAATGGAAATTCTGTCATTTACTTACCCTCATGTTGTTCCAAACCTGTATGAGTTTCTTTGTTCTGCTGAACACAAAAGAAGATATTTTGAAGTATGTTTGTAACAAAGCAGATGGAGCAACCATTGACTACCATAGTAGGAAAAAAAATACTATAGTAGTGATTGGTTGCTCTATCTGCTTTGTTACAAACATCCTTACAAATATGTTGTTTGTCATTTATCTTTTTTTTTTTTTGTCTTCAGGCCCGACAGATAAACATCCACAACCTGTCTGCATTTTACGACAGCGAACTGTTTCGCTCGAACAAATTCTCCCACGACGCCAAGAAAAAGCTCATCGTTCAGCAGTTCTAGACAGTCGTCCTGGATTTGTTCGCATGGAGATCGGACTTGTATATAATTCTGTCTTGTGGTTATTGGACCAGCCATTACATGGATTGAATATTGTTTTTGGTCCATTTATGAACTTGTTACCGTAGTCATTACGGTTATAGTGATCTGCTTGGCTCATGTCGTCGTCTTGGCTGCTTGACATCGTGAATTTTCTCTGGTGTCAAAATTATTCGATTGTTGTAAAAATGAAAAGAAAAAGAAAAACTTTTGTACTGTTTGCTTTGAACAATAAACTTGAGCTGTGTGTATGGACCATTTGTTTATTACGCTACTGTAATCTCTGCTTGCTACAGGAAATGTAGAAAAATAAAAACGCGCTAGTATAACTGGTGTTTTTATTTTTTACATTTTCGAAGTACACTTTACTAAACTACAATTGTTTTGTTTGTATGGAAGCAAATTTTCGCACAGAATGAACAAGGTAATTGCGACTTCTCACATTTCTGACTTTTTTTTCTCTCGCAATTTTGAGTTTTTTTATTGCATTTCAGACTTGGACTTGCAATTGAGAGTTCATAGCTCTCAATTCGGAGAAAAAAATTCAAAGTAAATTAAGACTCATTTTTTTTCTTCTCACAATTGCGAGTAAGCCTTAGCCTGACAAGCCAGACCCACATCAAGATGTTTGGTCTGGAAACTCACCATTGACAGCTCAATCCGAGGGGTGGATAAACGGTTGTCTTTCAAACTCCCTCTGCATGCGATTGGATAGCGCTACAACCAACCAGAGCAACGAAGGTGAAGCGGAGCTCGTTGATAGATTAAACTTTAGCCGTATCCAGTCGGAAAAACTCCGAACACATCTTCCCTTCTTAAGAATGACTTCAGTGCCGTTCTTTGTTCCTTTCTCAGAGAAGAGCTCCAACTCTTCCAGAGTCGCGGTCAAAGCCCAACCGAAAGATCGCCAGCTTCTGTGTTTACTAGAAGCACGCAAGCGCAACTCGGCCGTCATTGTTAAGCCCCACCCACCGACTCTACACAATGTGATTGGCCCGACCAGCGTTAGGTGTTTACAGCTCAGAAGTGTATTGAGAGTTGCTAGACGACACTCGCGGGCAGATTAGATTTGCTGCCACTAGGGTGCGTCTAGATTTCTAGGCTAGACTTGATTTTATTGCAATTCCGAGGTTGTTTATCACAGTCTTTATTTCTTGCAACAGAGAGGTGCAGTGTGACATCACTTTAAAGGCCAAAACATGGCGAGTTCGCATCTAAGCACTTCTGGGTCCCGAAGTCGATGTTTTTTTTTTTTTATCAGGGTTTTGGTTAAATGGCTGAAATAACATCTGTGGTGAACACAAAGTCAAGACACGTTTTATTCTGTGACACAAAATTTGACAACCCACTCATGATTTTTTTAAAGCTGTTACGTGTTTTGAAAAGGCGATTTGCTAACAAGTGGCTAAATGGGACTACAGGTGATCGAGAAGATTAAACATCCACCAAAAAAGGTAAGCTCAGTCTTCTTTTACAGCCTCATTATGTTCATAACTGTGCTCTTAAACTATTCTAACTCAAATGTTATGAGAGAGACTTCGAGTCGTCGGAAGTTTAGTGATGTGTAGTCGTTTATAGCTTACCTTTAGCTTTTTACTTCTGGCGACTGCATGTAGAAGTCAAAATTCATAAAAGTTGTGATCATCTGTGATAATTATCTTGATGGACAAAATGTGCAAGTATCAAACTTTTGATCACAGATCTTCGTTTTTAATTTTTTAGATTAATCCACCTATTGGATTATTGTTGAGGGAACCAGCGTGGCGCCAATATATTCTGAGGTTATCTCGCGATATTTTTTTCCCCTCAGAAATTTAGATAAACTCGCAAATGTGTGATATAAAGTCAGAGTTCAAGCAAACGTGCAATTCTGGAAAAATAGATTTGAATTGATATTTTTTTCCCTTATGCTGATAAACGTGAAACTGCACGGTATAACATCGACAGCGTTGATTAAAATAAGAGCGTTCTGATTGGTCGACATCAAGATTCCATCGCTGGCCAGTTGAGTACCGTCGCTAAAATAAAATAAAAATAAAAAACAGCCCGGCGGTGTTTAGGACCCTGCGTCGCTGCACCGTGTCGCCTGCAGTCACTGCGCCAGGAATCAAACCCTCCAAAATACTCAATATATCCTGCAAATCCATTGACTGCAAGAGGAGCAGCAGACAAAACTACCGTCTAGTTTTCTGCTGTTTTGCACAGTACATCACGCTCGTCCAGATAGACAGGCAGATGAAGCGAGAGACTATCAACTGAGCGCTTGTTTTTAATTCCGATGAGTGATTTGTGTTAGTGTGCGTCTCTTCTCGCGCACATTGAGGTCAGTAAGTCACATATGATGCACATATGAAAATACTGACGCGATTATTTCTCACTGCGATCATTTAAAGCTGCAGAGATGTCAGTCGTGTCTCTTCAGTGCCTGATGTTTGGTGAGTAAAATATTTATTTTGAGCGTTTGTGTGGAATTAATGAATGCTTGTTATGTGTAAATGTACTACAAAATATAACATTTTATATTTAAAAAAATATTTTTTTAAGTTTATTATAAATTATTGTTAATCTATTCAATATTTTTAAATCTTTGTCGGGTGAAAATTAACCTATGATGATCATTTCTTGATTTAATCATTGATAAACGATTTTCTTTAAAGTGTGAAGTGCTTTATAAATAAAATGTATTATTATAAACGTCTGAAAATGTGGTACAGTATAAATTTGATTTATAGTCTGTTCACTATTGTGTCTGAGAATTTGCATCATCACTAAGACTTTTCATTGTCGCCATGAGTGGAGGAAAAAAGGCATTGTTGTTTTCTAGGATGCTCATTTGTGATGTGCTTGTCATCTCCAGCATCTTGTATGCAGAGTCCAGTCACTCAAATCATTCAAATATTTAAGTTATTGATCTGATAGTGCAGATTACGGCACACGCCCCTTTTTCCTCCCTATCTAGAGACAGCTAGTGTATTCAGGTCCAGTCAGGATTTTCAGCATGATTCATCATGCAACTGAGAAAAGAACATTTTGCAGCTGTTGTGGACGCTGATTGTTTTTGGCGTGCTGTGTGTGTGATGGCTTGTCATGCCCATGAGGCCACGGCTGACAGATTGTGCTGGTCAAAAGCCGCTCCGGACAGACCGATGACCAGACACAACAATGACAGGTTAGGTTTGTTTAGTCTAATGGGCAGCACACATTCAGACTTAAGCCAAGTCTCTTTTTAACACTGAACTCATCTGGCATTTATTAATGTCCTGATTTAATGTTCATTTGGGAGTCTTTGCTCTCCCTTTTCTAAACTATTGGTATTACCATGTTTTGTTTTTAACATACAATCCTAATATCTTTTTTTATTCGGATAAGTACATTGGAGCACCATGTAAATACCATGGTATTACTGTATTTTATGGACACACATAATGATATTCTTTCACATACTTAATTGTAGGAAAGTAATCCAAGGAGTAACTATAGGATTACTTTTTTTAAACCATTTTCACTTCGAAATTTCTGGTAAATTTCACAAAGACAAAGAAATGGAAAGAAACGCATTGGATTAAATGTGAAACTTTGAAATAGTAAGAGTGAAATATCGTATCGTGATATGTATCGTATCGTAAGGTCCTTGCCAATACAAAGCCCAATAGTATTGTCTTGAAAAACACTCCAATAATCTTATTTACAATGTAAATACATGTGAATATCATATGCATTTTGTCGCCATTAATACCGTGGTGTAAATACCATATTAATGACCCAATACCATAATATTTATCAAAGTATCACACATTTTTGTTGTATTACTATTATAATACAATGCCCTTTGAATGTATACCATGGTGTTCTTTGAAATAAGTTAGTGTGCCATACGTTAAACATTTCATGTCATGTAATATATTAAAACACCTCATTTTGGTTATGGTCTCGGGATCAGGTTTATGCCACTGTGCCATATGTATGGTATGGGATGGATGGATAGATAGATTTTTTTACTATGGAAATACAATGTTTTTGAACTTATACCATGTCATTGGTATACCTTGGTGTACTTTGGCATCATTTAATTTAGGTTGTAGTAACAGTATCATGTTTATACCATGTATATATCATCTTTAATTGCACTCGTACCATTTGGAGAGCAATTTAAATACCATAGTATACAAATATGGCAGTCATTCAGTACTATGGTTCCACTCATGCTCTCTTTAGCAGTAACAGCAACCGCAGACCTGCAGCTGCCAGTCTGACGACTATAAATCTGACTCCTAATGCTCGATGCCACCTACACCCACAGGCTCTGCTGCAATGCAAGCTGGCACAGCCCAGAAACCCATTCAGGTCAGGTGAAATCAGCATTTATCTCACCGCGCAGCCCGTCTAGACTTCATATCCGAGAAGAAAAGAAAAAGGACGGGGGGGTTTAGAAAGACGTGGGGCCATGAATAAATCGGCAACTGTGATTTTGCAGTGGGTTGCTAAATTCCACCAAATTGGGCCAAGATTTGGTGGGATTGTGGATTTATGAATCATCTTATTCTGTGCTCAGGTTCCTCGCCTCTTTCGCAGAGTCTGGCGCTGACTGAACTGCTCATATATTTAGTACAATAGCTGTGAAGGATTTGTGTTCGTATCAGATGGCAAAGGATTGTGGCGTCTTGATCTTTCTATATTAAGACATGTGAAATCAGTCAGAAACAGGTGGGCGCTGGACACCACGGTCTCAAGAACGTGACTGATACATATTTCACATCCATAGCAAGATATTTCCTTGTCTTCCTCTTCAAGTTTATGCACAAATGTTTTGTCTTCTTGAGTTTCATCTCTCCGTAGTGTAAATACCCCGGACAGGGTTTGTGGCCGCAGAGCTTTGATAAACGCGGTAATAGCTTTTATGATTAATGTATCATCCAACGCGTGTCGATACTTTGAGAGCATCTCTGAGGCAGAAGGCCAAGGAGCGTTTCCTCAGAGATAGACGTGCTTGGGTTGAGCCGTCAGCAAATTCACATTTTTCATTCACTGTTGTTCAAGCGAGGTCAGAAGTAGCCTTGCAGAAACCAGAGTCCACTGAGGCAAAATAAGATTGCGTCAACCATAATTAATGTGATGATCTGGGGTGAGGCACTGACGCTTTCTAAGGGCATGCACCACAGAGATAAGGTGACTGTGTGTATGCGACTGCACTTTTGGGCTGGTTTAATGATTGCTTGATGTTTAGTACAATAGAAAGGTCCATTAGTTCTTACCCAATCACCCGCAAAATGTAACACTGTAATTTTTCCTTTTTGTTCAACACAAGTATGGCGTTCTTTCTATTGTAGAAAACAAAAGGAGAGCATGTAGGGGCCGCCAAGTTCCAAAAAAAGCTCAATGAAAGTAGTTCATGCGGCTTGTGCATTGTGTTCCAAGTCTTTTGAAGTCATTTGACACTTTTGTTTTAAAGGGGGGGTGAAACACTCAGTTTCAGTCAATCTCATGTCAATCTTGAGTACCTATAGAGTAGTATTGCATCCTTCATATCTCCGAAAAGTCTTTAGTTTTATCATATTTATAAAAGAAATATGGGCTGTACCGAGTCTTTCCGGAAAAAACCGAGCGCCTGGAGGCGTATCGTGTGGGCGGAGCTAAAGAATGACGAGCGCGCAAAGCTGTGACGTCCTCAAGCGTGGAGAAACCCATGGCTATCGATCTCAGCTCATAGATATGGTCCAGAATCAGATCCGGAGGCTGAAATAAATTGAACAGGAGAAACAGCAACAGCAGGACGTCCGTCTCTGTGGTATGGACTGTATTTAGTGGCCTGTCAACATTTGTGTGTGTTTACTCGCAGTTTATGAGGACATGATTCGGTTTATGGACTATTGTATGCGACTAAACCTTAGCAGTAGCAAGCAAAAAGGTTTTGCACGTCAGACTAGTGTAACGTTATACAGAACAACAATGAAGTAACCGTTAGCGCATTTGAATGACGAAGCACGCGATCGTGTCGTTTACTGATGTTTACTCTCGCGACGATAGCCAACAACAGACATTTGAAGCAGTTTTACTCACCGGCTGCTTCCAAAGCAGGACCGAACCTTTATCGCTGGGACCGCTCCGTCAAAAACACACTTCTTTGGTGTGATTTGCTGAAGTCCTGTGACAGCAGTGACCGTGGAAATCCGCGATGTTGTGAAGCTTCCCGTCATTTCGGCGTTCAAATCGGTTCAAATGCAGCGCTGCCTTCCCGGAATGCTGTGCTGAAGCGTTGAAGTCGCTTGATGTCACCCATAGGAATAAAGTGGAGCGGGAGCGTGGCGCGTCAAAAGTGTTCAGGGACGAGTGGATCTGCAGCTGAGCGAGTGTTTATGGGCGTGCATTTCCTCTCTCGCTCTAGTCACGTGCGCGCGCCCTACCGGGAGAAGAGGCCCTGTTTAGATGAATTAAAATTAAATAATGTTAGTTTTTAAATCAATATAAATGTTTAGTTAAAAATATGTTTAAAGGTCCCGTTCTTCGCGATTCCATCTTTCAAACTTTAGTTAGTGTGTAATGTTGCTGTTAGAGCATAAATAATACCTGTAAAATTATAAAGCGCAAAGTTCAATGCCAAGCGAGATATTTTATTTAACAGAAGTTCCCTTTCAAAGCCTACAGTGAGCGGCCGGTTTGGACTCCACCGCTGCACTTCCTGCTGTAATGACGTCACTAGAACCGTTTGTTGACTAACCCTCCGCCCACAAGAACACGCAAAATAGGGGGAGTGGTCTCGTTGCTCTCCCACGTGGAGAAGAGCTGCATTCAGCGCTTGCATCTCCCCGTTATGGTAAGAGGCGGGACCTTTCCAGGCAAAGTGCGCTAAGCTGCTGTCCAATCACAACACGGGAAGCGCTGGCCCAATCAGAACTCGTTACGTGTTTCTGAAGGAGGGACTTCATAGAACAAGGAAATCATGAGGCCGTTTTTAGGACAGAGGAAACAGCGCTGGACAGATAAGAAAATCGTGTGAAAAATACTGTTTTTTTACACGCGAAACATGAACTCGTTATATTGCACACTGTAAACATAATCAAAGCTTCGAAAACACGCGAAGAACGGGACCTTTAATTAAATTAAAATGGGGGGAGAAAAAATGGGCAACATGACATTGTGTCAAATGATGGACAACGGTTCCCACTTCCCGTCATAATACGATTAAGTAGGCTAAATATTTATTACTATTAAATAAAAGTAAATACATAAAATGTGAAAGTAAAATAAGTAGCCCTAAGTTAATGATCAATTAGATAAATGAATAAGAGGCACTGGATATGCTATGTACGGTGGTTTACAATGGTCTCCCTCTTTTCGTTTTCTTCCTTGCTGCTTTTAAAAATGAAATGGTTACTTCTGCTTTCACGCGAGCGTAGTGAGGGGGGAAATCAGTTTGTGGCGCTGCTTCAGCTGTGCGATAACCTCACGATGGGCGACCAGAATTTCTGACACCCCAGAAATTCATCCGATTCCCGATCCGGAGGGGTTTGTCGCCTCTCGTCCCCTGTACACTGCACGAACACCTCACAACAAACGACGCACGATAAACCTGAAAATCAGCGCGACCCAAAGTCGAAATCGGATGAAAATTGCACCGTGTATGCCCAGCTTTAGTGGACACAAGTAAATTGAATATTTATTGTTAGGCAAATGGCCAATTCGTCTCTTTAGAATTTATGCAATATACTGGAGCCGAACCTGTGAAGGGAGTCCTGAAATTTCCACAGCGTAAAATACGTGTTCAGGAACGCTGTTCTGTGGGGCCTATGCTAATTGTGGAGGATTGTGTACGTGCACGATATTTACGAATGATTCGCTAACATGTTTAACTATCAAATTCGAGCGTTTGCGAATCCGGAGAAGAGTTTTCGGGAATGTCTGTTTCACTCTTAAATTTCTCAGAATTTACTTATATATTTACTAAATTTAATGAATGATGTCCATTATGTTTTTCTGTCGTCGTCACATTCATATGCAAATTGTATGAGCTATTTTGTCCATTAGATCGAAATTACCCGTTCTATTCCATTTACCTGTCCGTAGACCCTTGAAGAAATCAGGACAGAAATGGTTAAAAGTGGACAAAAGCGATGGGAATGTGTCTACTCGTGATCGACCAAAATGCATCTTAAATGCCGGGTGTAAACAGGGCCAAACTTTATAATCAGGACATTTACTTAGTAAATGTCATTTGGATATTTGGGATTATACTCTCCCAACAGCCTTCTGGTTTGCTTTGTCGCATTGCATGGCTCAAGTTCGCTGGCCATCCAGGGCCTTTAGATTCTCTAAAGACCACTGGAACGTTTCCAGAAAGCAAAGTTGATCGATTCATAAATTGGAGCAGGAAGTGCCCCGTTTTTCCACCCTGTTAATTACCGCACAATCACACACTTGCTAAATATAATACCAGAGTCGCCGAGACATCATCCTGCTGGTCTCCTTAATTAAACCAAGCCTCGCTAGAGAATATATTTCATTAAACAGCTCCATGAATAAAAACTAAAGCTGTGTCAGACTTGGAGAACTGTGTAATTGGCTTTGAAGCTCCAGCAGAAGGGCAGTTGCAGATTTCAGCCCAGTTGTCGCCTTTTTCAGCTGCCCACTGTAAAACCAACGCTAATCCTGTGGTGACCTGGTAGAGCGAGCAAAGATAAGACCAGCTGGGTTGAGCGACAATGCTAAGCCGTCGTGATGCAGAGCCATCTGTGGTTGAAGCCCATTGAGGCCAGGACTCGAGATGTCTCCAGTCAGTCTTTGATGGAGCTATAGACCCTTGAAACCATCTGTCACTGTTTCATTTGTAGTGAAGTAGATTGTTAAAGTTGGTTTGGTTCTTTCATGTTTGTTTGTGTGTTCACTCTGCCCAGGGGCTGTATTCACAAAACATTATATCTTACCACTTAAGAGTTCTCTGAAATGGCAGTAAAAGTTCTTGGTTACGAGTTTTTTCTTAATCTATTCCCAAAGCTGCTGAGAGCAACTTTTACTAAGGAATAGAGAGAAGTCTTAAGCTAAGAGTAAGGGCGGGGTTAACCTACTTGCTATGGGTGATGTAATCACTCTTACTAACTATAACCACAGTGATTGGCTGATGGGGGAGGAGTCTCTGTCAGTGATTTAATTATAGAAATATTTAGTAAAACGAGGTTTCATGTTGTCTATATTCAAATAAAATGTTTAAAATAAGAATGTTGCCATATTCAAATAAAGATTTAAAAAAGTAGGCTTAGTGTCACTAATTAAACTAGAATATGTTTAGCTAATTGTCAGACTCTATGATGTCTACATCTCGAGAGATTGCAGAATTCAAGTGAAAATGATTTTTTATAAACAAAGTTTGTGAGGAGCACGTTCAAACTGTCTGTCTAATCAGTGCGAGAGGAGCTGAGAGCCAACTCTTGTCTTCGGGTGGATTGCAGCCACAGTCAATTTGATTGTTCAGTGATTTGGTCTTAGTGACTTAGCAGTCCTCTCGACTACTAGCGTTTCATGGATTAGGAGCTAGTTTTAGAGCTAAAATGCTTTGTGAAATACTCTTAGAGCACAAAGTCCTCAAATTAGGACTGACACAGCCATTATTTTTAAGAATTTCTCCTAAATTGGTAAGTTTGGAGCTACTTTTTCCTTCAGATGTTTTGTGAATACGACCCCAGGCCCATAAAGTGAGGTATTTAAGTCTTTGTCTTTCATTTAGGTTCAGTATTCCTGGTTCTGGTGTGTGCCGAGGTTCTAAATGCCGGTGCAGCGCTCATCCCCAATCATCTCCGCTCGCACGGGCCAGTTCTGGATGTTCCCATAGGCTTTGAGGAACATGAGAAGGTCTCGAGGGATCGTAAACCCGGATTCATGGAGAGTTCTCAGGAGGGCTCCGGGTTCTTCAGCGAAGACGGCGAGGACGGCAAGAACGCTCAAGCCAAGACCAAAGACAGCGGTGCAGGTGCCGTTAATGGTGAGTAGAAGCAGTGATTCAAAACTTGATTCATAAGTGCACCTTATGCTACAAAGTCATTTCAAACAAAACTTTCAAAGACACAAAAGATACGACTTTCCTCTCATTTGTCAACTTGGGGTCTAAATAATTTGCTTCAACTATAATTTGACTTGATTGGTCACATTTTATGATCTGTCAAGTACTTGTCATTTGTCAACTAGGGGTGAGCAGGACTTCGTGAGCAGGGACTTTCTGAGGGGGACATTTTTAGCTAGCCTGACGTGTTCATACTCAACTGTAGTCAGAATAGGAGTCTGATGCTCCATTGGGCTGTGATTAAGAGGCGTGTTTCAACCCAACCAGGAAAGACCTCAATTGGATAGACCTTTAACCAATCATACCCCTTTTCCACCAGAATGAACCGGGTGCTAGTTCGGAGCCAGTGCTAGTGTCAGTTCTAAGTTGGTTCGACTTGAGAGCCTTCTAAGAACCGTTTGCTTTTCCACATGCTAAGAGCCACAACAGAGCCAGGTCTTACGTCATACCAGAGTCCTGCACGGGTCCATCCCAGACCCGTTAATATTTGCCCGTTACCCGATCGGTGCCCGCAATAAATCACACACACTAAAATCATTCCAATTAAAATGCTTTATTTTTTTTTTATATTGCACTTCTCTCAACATCAACAGCATCATGAATGGGCTAAAGAAACAGGCTAAAGTGCCTTTATAGACTCGTTGTCAACAATTTTATATACTTCACTCACCAACTTTACTTTTACTTCATCCATTGCTTATCCTGCAACGCTCGCTCCATCTGGGCTACGAGTGGCATCAACAAAAGTCACAGTGGTGGTGACGTGATGGATCATATGGCATATCGTTGTTGCGTGTATGTGTAATGGTAAATTGGACATAGAAATTGTAATACAGTATGTTTGGGGGGGAAGAAGGACGACCGGATCGTTTTGATCGTTTTTCGAGAACCGGCGAACATTTAAAAGACTTAACCAAACAAAGCGAAAGTAACGCGGCCCCTCACGGACATCTGCCACGCACACACATAATAAAACAAACACAACTCAACGTAAAATCCAGGTCTGGTGATCTCTCGTCCTTATATGCCGCCGAGCTCCCTCGTGAGAGGATTTGAGACCGGTGTGGCTCACAGGTGACACTCATTCGCCATCACGCCCCGGTCTCGCTCGCTCCTCCGCCTCGCCACAGCACAGAAAAATATTGCACACATTTTTCATCCGCGCTT
Source organism: Pseudorasbora parva (assembly GCF_024679245.1). NCBI lineage: Eukaryota > Metazoa > Chordata > Actinopteri > Cypriniformes > Gobionidae > Pseudorasbora > Pseudorasbora parva. Next base: position 6,806,178 of record NC_090185.1, on the reverse strand, counting down.
CTACCCGCTCGCACGGAATTAATTATCCGCCCGCACCCCGCCCGTGTATTTTATAATTTATGTCACAATCCACCTGTTTAAGCCACTTTTATGCCCGCGGGTACCCGACCCGTTGCAGGACTCTACTGCTAGCGAGGCAGCGGGAAACACACACACACACACACACAATTTCCAGGCGTGTTCTATCTAATGCATTGACGCTGCGCAGACCAACCCACATATGATCCAAATACTGCGCGAGCGATTCAAAAGCATAAGGGGTCGTTGGCGCTCGCTCTACTTTGATGTCATACGCAATCAGTCCGCTCAGCGCGCGCCGATGCATCTCGAACAAGCCTTCCCTCAGTGGCTCATGGCTTAATGATCCTACATCAGCATTAAAACGCTGCAAATCCAACGCATTTGTGCAGCTCTCCATGATTTGTATAGACGGAGATTACAATCCAGCAGCTGTTAGCTTGATTAGCTGCTATTGAAAAAATGGCGGTCACAGGTTTGTGTTCATCTTGTTGATTACGGTAACGCCGCCCCCAGTCAGTGACGCAAGCAGTTCTTACTTCTAGCCCAGCAATGTTTTGGTGTTACTTAAGAACCACTTTTCCTGGCTCAGAGCTGGTGCTTTGGCTGTGGAAACACAAAGAACCGATTTGAAACTAGGCTCTGGCTCCGATTTAGCACCAGCACTGCCTTGGTGGAAAAGGGGTATCAGAGCAACGAAGCGACGTCAACAGAGCTCAACTGCACTGTGTTGCCAAGTCCGCGGTTTTTTTTCGCGGGTTGTTTTCTATGTCCGCGGGTTGAAGCGACTATTGTGTGATATATAGACCCATGAGTGCGAATTTTAGCAGACAACCTAGGCAAAATAACACATTTTACCCCAAAACACCATTTTTTTCTGAAGTACCCCCCCCCCGAGAAGTGATTGTTTAGGGCTAGTAGTTGGCGGGTTTTGTTGTAAAAACTTTGCAACCCTGTCTGCACACGCGCTGGAATAAACGATCTTTGCTGGTGTTAAAAAATCCGAACAGTTTCTGTTCGAGGATAATTACTCCTCGATGGAGCGAGGCCAGACTGAACTGCCCGACCTAAAAATGTTGTGGGCGGGGCTAAGTTCGGCTGGCATCCAGGCTAATTTTTAGCTGAAACTTCATTTAGACCCTAGTTCCTGTGGTCGAATCACACTGAGTACCACTCCAAAGTTCCTGGAGAAACTTCCTCCTGTGGAAAAGCGGACATTAATAGGATCTGTAGACATTAAACCAGGATCTGTAGTGTGTAGTGTCTGCTGTACCAAGAGTAATTGCAGTCTTTTTGTTTGAGTGGCTTGATTTAACTAAATTAACATTCATCCTTGTATTTGGAGTGGAAATGTCTGTTTTTAGTGTTTGAATCTCTATCAAGTTTTTATTTTTGCAATTTCATTTGCTGCTGCTAGTGCTGCGAAAATGACTTGTTCCATGGTGGAACAAAGGCACTGATTTTTATGTCATTATATGATGTTGGATTCATATTAGGTCAGTCTCTCTGTATGACTCAGCCTCTAGACAGCTATTTAACTCTCAAAAATGACTTGATTGTCAAAACGGCAGTTAGAAGTGTAAAGTGGTGCGAATAACAGCTTTTAGGACACATTATCGTGCGTCATTTCCTCGACACCTACCGCTCCCTCCTGATGCTTACCTTATTTGTGTTGATTCGAGTTTTGTCGGCTTTAACGGATTCTATTGTTTCAGCCATGGAGGTGTTTCGCAGTAGTGTGTAGAGAAAATACATCCACTTTTTACTCAAACGCCTGGGAATTAATGTGCCTGAAAACAGTATTATTTTTAGTTCACCTGCTAGCTCGCTAACAGCGCTTCTACCGCAGTGGCCCGTTTCCGGCGTGTGTGTGTGTGTGTGTATAAGATGGGGAGAAGGACAGAGCAGTCCACAGATTTTCTGCCGTGAGGAGTGTGAAATTGAGATTTTCTCTGGTGGATATCAGCTCGGGTCAGCTGGCACTCTTTAATAAGACATAACTGTTATAAATGCACATATTAGGGTTAGTGATATGAACAAACCCCTAGAACCAAGTGTAAAACTAGCCTGTCATATGCTATTGAATATATGAAGCAGTAAAGTCATATGGTCTGTCATACGGACCAATCAGAAGACACCAACATAATGATCTGCTTAAAGTTCACCTAAAAATTAAACTTTGACCTTTGTCTGCTGACCCCCAGGGCATCTGAGATGTAGGTGTGTTTGTTTCTTCAGGAGAACACAAATCAAGATTTTTAACTCAGCCGTTGCTAATTGGTGTTCAACTGAAGAAACAAACACACCTACATCTCAGATGCCCTGGGGGTCAGCAGACAAACATCAAAGTATCCTTTTAGGTTGAACTATCCCTTTAATGACTCGAGATAAACTTCCTTTTCTAAATGTTTAGTAAAGTGTTTCAGTGTCTCCATATGGAAGATGACTACATTTGTGCCCGCCTCAGTAAATCTGAGCGTGAACACGAGTCTGTCACACTCAACCGCTGCTGAATAAATAACACACACACAGTGTCACACTGCAGACAGGCGTGACTGATCAGCCATATGGAGAGACAGGTGGACAGAACCGTGACTGAGTGTGAGTGTGTGAAGACACGTCCAGGTGTGTTCTCCTCGCCTGGCTCTGTGCCTGACCCATCTATCTATCTATCTATCTATCTATCTATCTATCTATCTATCTATCTATCTATCTATCTATCTATCTATCTATCTATCTATCTATCTATCTATCTATCTATCGTTCTATCGTTCTATCGTTCTATCGTTCTATCGTTCTATCTATCGTTCTATCGTTCTATCGTTCTATCTATCTATCTATCTATCTATCTATCTATCTATCTATCTATCTATCTATCTATCTATCTATCTATCTATCGTTCTATCGTTCTATCGTTCTGTCTGTCTATCTATCGTTCTATCTATCTATCTATCTATCTATCGTTCTATCGTTCTATCTATCTATCGTTCTATCGTTCTATCTATCTATCTATCTATCTATCTATCGTTCTATCGTTCTATCGTTCTATCGTTCTATCGTTCTATCTATCTATCTATCTATCTATCTATCTATCTATCTATCTATCGTTCTATCTATCGTACTATCGTTCTGTCTGTCTGTCTATCTATCTATCGTTCTATCTATCTATCGTTCTATCTATCTATCGTTCTATCGTTCTATCGTTCTATCGTTCTGTCTGTCTGTCTGTCTGTCTGTCTGTCTGTCATTCTGTCTATCCTTCTGTCTGTCTGCTGTTCTATCTATCTATCGTTCTGTCTGTCTGTCTGTCGTTCTGTCTGTCTGCTGTTCTATCTATCTATCTATCTATCTATCTATCTATCTATCTATCTATCTATCTATCTATCTATCTATCTATCTATCTATCTATCTATCTATCTATCTATCTATCTGTCTGTCTGTCTGTCTGTCTGTCTGTCTGTCTGTCGTTCTCACTATCTATCGTTCTGTCTATCTATCGTTCTGTCTGCCGTTCTATCTGTCTATCTATCGTTCTGTCTATCTATCGTTCTGTCTATCTATCGTTCTGTCTGCCGTTCTATCTGTCTGTCTGTCTGTCTGTCTGTCTCTGTGGTTTTGTGCTCTCTCACAGGAGTTTCTCCGTCCTCTTCCCTGTTTTCACACATCCACCTTTCTTTAATTAGTGTGAAGACCTTCAGTTACCTCATACTTTTTATCCCAAGCCAATAGCAGTTCAGTAACTGACCGGAGGGAGCGACTTCGACAAACGTTGAGATTCTTGTTCTCTAAAGAACGCTTCCAGAAGTTCTCAGTGTGTGTATTCTGTTTGTTTTGGCTCTCAGAGCACTGTCTGATGCCCAAGATGGTGGGACCTTGCCGTGGGTCGTACCCTCGCTGGCACTTCAACCCCGCAACCATGAAGTGCGAAAGCTTTGTATTCGGGGGCTGCAAAGGGAACCTCAACAACTTCTTGTCGCTGGAGGAGTGCGCCAAAGCTTGCCACACAGTCTCTGGTACACTGCTTTCTTTTATTACATCCAGTTATGGTCATTTCCTTGAAAAAGTATAGATGTAACAGCTCTCACCTGCTGACATTAGACAAAAGCTCTCCTCATTACAGCATGTCTCAGTGTGGCAGTGTGTGTGCGTCTCATGAATAATCAGGCTGCGATCAAGAGCTCTCGAGTCCCTGATGTGTGTGTTGTGCCAGACGCAGGTGCAGTGCTGCAGTGCAGCTGCTCAAATCTGCTGTTCACGAGAAACCAAAGATGAATAAGACAGTGTACTCCCATCAGATCTTACTACACCCTACCCTACTATACTGTACTGTGAAAACATTTTCCTAATCCTGGACAAAATAAACTATTCTGTTAGACTTCAACTGTTTACTATGCTGTGCATTACTATAACATGCTATGCCATACTTTATACTTAGCTATATTATACAAGACTTTGGCATCTTCGACTAGACTTAAAATAGACTGATATTTTTTCCAATAATCACACTTTTAAACGTATTGGTTTGTAGTATCGAGTCTTCCAACAAACTTAAGGGAGAATAGACATACACTAGCCTCACGTGGTCATACTCAATTCTAGTCAGAATATGAGTCTGATGCTCCATTGGGCTGTGATTATGGGGCGTGTTTCAACCCAACCAGGAAAGACCTCAATTGGATAGACCAACAACCAATCAGAGCAACGAAGGGACGCATTGTCAAATGTCAACAGTGTGTTGCCAAGTCCGCGTTTTTTGCGTGGGTTGAAGCGACTATTATGTGATATATAGACCCATGAGTGTGAATTTTAGCAGGCAACCTTGCCAAAATAACACACATTTTACCCCCCAAACACCATTTTTTCCCCGGAGAACCCCCCGAGAAGCTATAGGGCTAGTAGTTGGCGCGTTTTGTTGTAAAAACTTGGCAACCCTGTCTGCACGCACGCTGAAATCAGTCTGGAATACACGATCTTTGCCAGTGTTGTAAAATAATTTCATGATACACAGAGTACTTACCCAACATGATCATCATTTCTGAGAGAAATAGTGAAGGTGAATGCAGATACAAACAAGCTCTCCGTTTAGGATTTGAACAAATATAACCCAAGCCCCTTTGATGACGTGATGATTACGTTACTGTTGATCATCTGTCCGTCATCGTCTAAAGCCCGCCCTGATGATTTCATTGGTCCGAACAGTTTCTGTTCGGGGATAATTACTCCTCTATGGAGCAAGGCCAGAATGAACTGCCCGACCTAAAAAATTTGTGGGCGGGGCTAAGTTCGGCTGGCATCCAGGCTAGACATACACTATATTGCCAAAAGTATTGGGACACCCCTCTAAATCTGTCACTTCAAGACCACAGGTGTATAAAATCAAGCACCTAGGCATGCAGACGCTTCTACAAAAACTGAAAGAATGTTTTTCAGGGGCTGGGCTTGACCCCTTAGTTTTAGTGAAAGGAACTCTAATGCTTCAGCATACCAAGACATTTTGGACAATTTCATGCTCCCTATCTCATGCATCCCACTCATTTGTGGGATGAGTTTGGCCCCATTCTGTTCCACCATAACACCAATGCACAAAGCAAAGTCCAAATAAAATAAAGAACCCCTTTGGCACTTAAAAGGGTTCTCTATAGAACCTTTTAGGGGTTCCAAATACGTAGCTCTGATAGAACCCTTTAAGGTTCTGTATAGAACCTTTTCTTCTAAGTGTGCTTTCACACCTGCCTAATTTAGTTTGGTTGAATCGTACTAGAATTCGTTTCCCTCTTTGGTGCGGTTCGTTTGGTCAGGTCTGAAAGCAGCAATCGCACTCGGGTGCGCACCAAAAGCGGACCAAACAAGATCAAACTCCTTGAAGAGCTGGTCTAGGTACGATTTCAAAGGAACTCTGGAGCGGTTCGTTTGTGGTGAGAACGTGATCCGACCTCGAACAGAACCAACTGCAAAAGTACTGATCATTTTTGGACTTAACCAGCTGCCGTAGTTAGCTGCGCTGACATTGTGTGCATGATATTATTACCTGATAGATCGTTGGCAATATTTTCAGTAGATGAGCATGTCAAGAGTTAATAATTAATGCACACCTCCTCTTGAAGTGACGAGTAATGCGCGGTCGTCGTCTGCAGTGCATTAGAATGTTGTTTTCACGTCGCATCCGCGCTTCATTATAGAAAGGTATTGTTTGCGTACTATGGCAAATACACACAGTGAAGTAGATTATGGCCAGGGACAAAACTGGCCCGCGCAGTCGTCTCTCCATAGTGTTATAGTTTGCTGGCTTTGCCTCTTCTGCTGGAATTTTCCCACACGTAAATTCTGACCAATCGAAAAGCAGTTTAGGAAATACGCCATGGCCAATGAGTGATGTGGATGTTGTCACGTGCCTGCGTTTTGGTTCGTTTCAACTAGTTCTAAACAAAGCAATCAGTGTGGTGTGAAAAGGAACCAAAAAAGCTGAAAAATGCAACAATGTATAATTGTTTCCCCTTGATTCGGACCAAATGAGACGAACTAGAGATGTGAAAGCACCCTAACAGTGTGGCTTGAAGTCAAAAATTACTTCTTTTGTGTGTTTTGATTTATAACACGTTTGCTTTCCTTTAATCAGATTACACTCCATCTCCAGAACCGCCATCTTCTCCACTTTCTCTGACCCAAAACCCCAGTGAGACCAACTCCTCCTCTTTGTTCTTCGTCCCTACGGCTGAGACCGTGGACCCGGAGCAATGGGAGAGTGATTCAGAATCTAGCGGCTTCCCCATCCACCCCACCCTCGTGCCGTCAAGAGCAGGTGCTGAAGACCACGCCCAATCCACAGCCACGCCCCCTGCTCTGGTCCGTCAGAACCGACAAGAGGCCACAGCTGGGCCTGACAAAAGCCTGGCATCCCACGACCCGTTTGATGATGAGAGGGGCCGTGTTGTCACTCAAATTCCCACGGCTCCTGAAATTGGGACCCTGCCCAGTCGGGACCCCCTGCAGCCTGACGTACGGCACCGGGACGATTCTGAGGAAGAGGAGGATGAGGAAGAGTTGGTGGCTTTTCCCACCGAACCGGAGGAGGAGGAAGAGGACAACTGGCGGTACCTCACGCCGCTCACGACCGGGCCCTCGTCCTCGCCCTCTTCGGATCTGCCCTCCGTGATCTTCACTGAGTCCACATGGCAGGGGGCGGCGCTCACCACAACGGAGGACGAGGAGGGGGCGGAGCTTCGTCACGGCGGCACCGAATATCTCGCCGAAACGGAGCTCCACGACTCGGAGCTATCCCAGGAGGCCGAGCAGGTACTTAATGACAGAAGATGCAAATTAACTGAGAACTAATTTAGTTTAAAGAGAGTCAGTTTGCTTAAAGGAACTGTATGTAAGAAATGTATTTCAATGAATCATAAAATGGCCCTGATATGTCACTAGACATCATGTTAGTGTCAAATACTTCTATCACTGACAACAGTAGTCCGGCCAGGATATTGCCATTTAAAAGTTGTTGCAGCCCTCAACTGATGTTGATGTTGACATGTTGTGTTTTGGCCTGAAGCTCCGCCCTCCACCTATCGACCAATCAGAAAGTCAGTAGTGTTTGGGCCTCCGGGTTGCCAGATCTGCTCTAGTTACCACAGCTGCAGATCTACAAACGTTTCTGCAGATCCTGCAGCCAATCTGGCAACCTCGAGTCAGGGGGAGGGGAAGAGGGATACACCGCTCTACAGTCATTTGAAAGTGATTGCAGTACCAGTTTTGGCCACAATCTTACATACACTTCCTTTAAATATAACAGAAATATATTTCTTTTTTGTATAAAATGTTCAAACACCATGTTTGAAGCTGAGAAAACAGACCTCAGAATTCAGTTGTAGATGTTTTGTTCACATATAAAAATATGTACCATTGAATAATTTTTAAAGTATTTTGAGATGTATTTGTGACTATATCAAATATATTTATAATTATAAAAATGAAATAAATATATAAAACTATTATAATTGTATATAAAAATATAAATGTAATGTATTAATAATAATATCTAACTATGCGTATCTGACAAATAGTAATAAAAATATATTATTATTAATAAGCATAAATATAACATTGTTTCTTTGGGGGTTCAGACCTCAGAATTCAGTTGTAGATGTTTTGTTCACAAATAAAAATATGTACCATTGAATCATTTTTACAGTATTTTTAAATGTATTTGTTACTATATCAAATATATTTTTAATTATAAAAATGTAAAAAATAAATATATAAAACTATTAAAATAGTATATAAAATATAAATGTAATTTATTGATAATAATATCTATCTATACATATGACATAGTAAAAATATTATATTATTAATAATTAGGGCTGTAACGATACACCAAACCCACGATTCGGTTCGTATCACGATTTTTGACCCACGGTACGATACAAACCTCGATATGGGGGGAAACAATACAGTTCAAAAGATATTTTGAGGGAAAAAAATTCATTTATTAAATAACATTAGAAGAACCTGTATAAACTGAACACCAAATAACAATATTAATTATGCAAATTATTAACAAAATACCTAAGTAAATTAAACTATATAGCCAAAGCTATAACACTTCTGTTTTCTTTGTAATAAAATACTGTTGAAAAACAAAAAGAACTAAAGTCCATAGTGGAGATGATTCGAGCATTTTGAAAATTCTTCTTCAATCAATCTTACATTTACAAAGAAAACTGGTTAATGTTTTTTTCGCACTGAGGTAACTGAGGCTTACTCTCTGTGGCTCTCTAGCGCGTGTTTGGGCGGGGTTTGCTATTTGCCAATTGGCCGTGATATAGTGTGCGGTTATGGTCATATAGCTGTCTGTGGCACGGGACGTCCATCCATCGGTGGTGATTGTGATGGATTCAGCAGTACTCAACCCTTCCTCCACCTTAGCCTTCGTTTTCTCCAGAAGTTTTGGTAGCACATTTTGAGAGAAATGCGACCGGCTCAGTAATGCATAACGGGGCTCGAGCACACTAAGTAAATAGGCTACGTGAATCCCTCGTTTTCAACAACCGAAAAAGGGTGCATATCCAGTGACATGATTCCAATTGCATCTGTAATTTTTTGTGCTCGATCTGAATTGGCTGGAAACTTTGCTTGGAATAAACTAGGCAGTGTAGGCTGCTGCTGTTCGGTTGTGGGGACACACTGCAAGCGTGTCGTGAGCGTCTCGGCTGCGTGGCGTGTCCGTTTTTATTTCGGCTCTCATGTTAACCGGTTACGAGTTTGCATAATGCCTGCGTGACACGCACGGAAAACGCATGCATGCTTCGAATAGAAGAGAACGCCTATTTTTAACTCGACACGCGAGCGTGTTGGAAGCGTTTCCAGGCAAAATAGAATAGGAAAAGATGTTTATATGTCATTTTGACACGAATGCATATTAATAAAATCCGGTTGGGGAAGCTTCTCGAAACACTTACGCCAAATTTTGTGGGTCTTGTCAACTACACGATTGCCATCCTTGTTCTCCACCGGCGAAATGTTGCCATACTGCTTAAAAGTTGGACCTGGACAGGAAGGATAATTCTGGGAGTTGGAAGGGGTGTGTCGCGATTCTGCCTTCACACATCGCGATACAGGTTCGTGGACCTGCATATTGCGATTTCGATTTCATATCGCATATCGTTACAGCCCTATTAATAATACATAAATATAATGTGTTTCTTTGGGGGTTTTTTTAAGAACAAAAGCAGTCATAAACCATGACATTTATAAATATAATATTTCTATTTATCTTTAATTTATTGGTATTTAATTGTAACTTTTACCAATTTTAGAACTTTAAACTTATTTGTTAGTTGCCAAGGCAACATTTCAAATTTTCTTCTAAGTTTTCTATAATCTAATATTTATATTGAATGCTTTTTTTCAATGATCAAATGAATTAATTTGAGTTAACAATAACAAGAAGTACAAGTAATGTTTCATTACAACTCTGTAAAACAAAATTGTTGACATGATGTTTGAATTCCTCAGGTGCTTTTTGGTATAAAGTTCTCAGTTGTTTGGATGAAGTACGTCGTGTGTTTGACGTAAATGATTTTGCGATTGATTTATCTGAACGTGTTGGAAGAGTAATGTGTTTATAGATTTGTTCTCCAGGCAGCACGGCAGGTTGTCAGTGAGCATTTCGATAAACCACAACAATTCAGAGCAATAAAGTGGCTGTTACACCAAACAGCGTCTTTTTCTCATTGTGTGCAGGTGATTTGTGTCGACTGGAGCAACCTTGCAGGAAAAGGCTACGTTATACTCAACATGACGGACAACTTTGACTGTGTAAGTCCTTTTTTTTTTTTTTTAACAAACCCACCCAGAAAACTCTTGTTAGCCATGAGTGAACCAGTCACCTTCTGGCGATTTGAGCTAATTGCTCTTAATTAAGCTGCGTGTTCTGTTCAGACCCTTGTTTCACGTACTGCAGCAGAAATGCTGAACGGCGCAGGAAGATCTCTGTCTCCGAAACATGCTGACTGTACAACTAACGACGCTCAGCACAAACAATGACACACGCTGTGAGCTCAGAGCACATTTGTTTTATTAGCAGCCTGAACAATCCTCACGCTCTCTGGCCTTTATAGTGAAGAACAAAGAAAATGTGATTCTTAATCTTGTGTGCTAGTTAGCGGCACTGCGATCAATCGGTTAATCTTGGCCTATTGTTGTTGACTTTCATGTTTAATTTAAATGGATATCCGAAAATGAAGTCAGTCAGCAAAGCTACTAAAATGACAGAATAACCCGATACAAGCGGTGCCAATGATATTTGACATCCAAACTGCCTAACATATTTTGTTTCGCCATATCCGAATATTGGATTTGAGTTACATTTGGTTCTGTTCATCATATGAAGTTATTTAATGGCTTCAGTAGACTTAAAATACACTGCACAAGTTGTACTAACAACTTAAACAATGGACTTCTATCATTTTGAGAGTTATTTTAGTATAATTACTAAATTATTGACTTATTATTACGTATGTATAATGTAATTCAATTTTATTTGTATATATTGTATTTTACTTTTTAGACATTAGTATTATTTTCTTAATGCCTATTTAGTTTATAATCTTTATTTTATTTTATTTTTAGTAAATTTAGTTATTCAACTTACATTTATATACGACTTATATACAGTATACAATATACAGAGCCCCACATATAGCCAAAAAATGATATTGTTGCCACAAATCATGAATTAATTCCCATGACTTCTTAATTCGTAGCCACGCTGTGCTAATTATTTTCATTGTTTTAGTAAATCGTGACCACATTGAGTGAATCCGTTCCCTTTAATACACTCTCAGTTGTGCTAATTCAATCCCTTGTTTTAGTCAATCGTAGCCGCGTTATGCTAATTTGTTCTCTTGTTTTAGTCAGTTGTAGCCGTGTTATGCTAATTTGTTCCCTTAATTTACTAAATTGTGACCACGTTATGCTAATCCGTTGCCTAGTTTTAGTCAGTCGTAGCTGCGTTATGCTAATTTGTTCCCTTGTTTTAGTCAGTCATAGCCACGTTGTGCTAATCTGCTCCCTAGTTTTACTCAATTGTGACAGCGTTATGCTAATTCGTTCCTTTGTTTTTGTAAACTGTGGCCACGTTGTGCTAATCCGCTCCCTTGTTTTAGTCACTCGAAGCCCCGTTATGCTAATTTGATCTCTTGTTTTACTAAATTGTGACCACATTGTGCTAATCTGTTGCCAGTTTTAGTCAGTCGTAGCTGCATTATGTTAATCTGTTCCCTTGTTTAGTCAGTCGTAGCTGTGTTATGCTAATTTGTTCTCTTGTTTTAGTCAGTTGTAGCCGCTTTATGCTAATTTGTTCCCTAGTTTTAGTCAGTCGTAGCTGCGTTATGAAAATTTGTTCCCTTGTTTTACTAAATTGTGACCACGTTGTTCCAATTCATTCCCTCTTTTTAGTAAATTGTGACCACATTGTGCTAATCCGTTGCCAGATTTAGTCAGTCGTAGCTGCATTATGCTAATCTGTTCACTTGTTTTAGTCAGTCGTAGCTTTATGCTAATTTGTTCCCTTAATTTACTAAATTGTGACCATGTTGTGGTAATCCGTTGCCTAGTTTTAGTCAGTCGTAGCTGCGTTATGCTAATTTGTTCCCTTGTTTTAGTCAGTCGTAGCCACGTTATGCAAATGTGTTCCCTTGTTTTAGTCAGTCGTAGCCGCACCGTAGTTATGCTAATTAATTCCCTCGTTTTAGTAAATTGTGGCCGCGTTGTGGTAATCTAGCTGTTCCCTCGTTTTAGTAATTGTGGCCACGTTATGTTAATTAATTCCATCGTTTTAGTAAATCGCTCCCTGTTTTAGTCAGTCATAGCTGTGTTATGCTAATGTATTCCCTTGTTTTAGTCAGTCGTAGCTGTGTTATGCTAATTTGTTCCCTAGTTTTAGTCAGTCGTAGCTGTGTTATGCTAATTTGTTCCCTTGTTTTAGTCAGTCATAGCTGTGTTATGCTAATTTGTTCCCTTGTTTTAGTCAGTCGTAGCCACGTTATGCTAATTTATTCTCTTGTTTTAGTCAGTTGTAGCAACGTTATTCTAATTTGTTCCCTTGTTTTAGTAATTTGTGGCCACGTTGTGGTAATCCGTTAGCCTGACGTGGTCATACTCAATTCTAGTCAGAATATGAGTCTGAAACCGCTCCATTGGGCTGTGATTATGAGGCGTGTTTCAACCGAACCAGGAAAGACATCAATTGGGTCTATCCAATTGATGTCTTTCCTGGTTCGGTTGAAACACGCCTCATAATCACAGCCCAATGGAGCGAAGCGACGCATTGTCAAATGTCAACAGACAGAGCTCAAATGCACTGTGTTGCCAAGTCCGCGTTTTTTTCCGCGGTAACTATGTCCAAGGGTTGAAGCAACTATTATGTGATGTATAGACCCATAAGTGCGAATTTTAGCAGGCAACCATGCCAAAATAACACACATTTTACCCTCCAAACACCATTTTTCCCACTGAGAACCCCACGAGAAGCCATTGTTTAGGGCTAGTAGTTGGCAGGTTTTGTTGTAAAAACTTGGCAACCCTGTCTGCACACTCACTGGAATAAACTATCTTTGTCGGTGTTGTAAAAAAAAAAAAAAAAATTATTGATACACAGAGCACTTACCCAACATGATCATCATCTTTGAGAGAAATTAGGAAGGTGAATGCAGATACAAACAAGCTCTCCGTTTAGGATTCGAGTAAATATAATCCAAGCCTTTGATGACGTGATGATTACGTTACTGTTGATCATCTGTCCGTCATCGTCTAAAGCCCGCCCCTGATGATTTCATTGGTCCGAACAGTTTCTGTTCGGAGATAATTACTCCTCTATGGAGCAATGCCAGACCGAATTGCCAGACCTAAAAATGTTGTGGGCAGGGCTAAATTCGGCTGGCATCCAGGCTAGTAATCCATTCCCTTGTTTTAGTAAATTGTGACCGAGTTTTGCTAATCCGCTCCCTTGTTTTAGTCAGTCGTAGCTGCGTTATGCTAATTCTTTCCATCGTTTTAGTAAATTGTCAGCAAGTTGTACTAATTCATTCCCCCATTTTAATAAATCGTTTGTGTGTTTGTGCTAATTCACTCCCTCGTTTTAGTCAATCGTTGCTGCGTTGTGCTAATCCTTTTGCTCTCCATTGAATGTTATTGCTGTCTAAAAAGATTGTGTGATGTTTATTGGCACACACACACAGTCTCGCCAGTGTAGAAGAAGCCCGTTGTCTGTTGCCACGGTAACGCTCTAGTGCCATGTAATTGCAGCATGTTCGCAAAGAACTTTTCTCCCCACTGGCTCTCTGACAACTGTGTGCTAAACCTTCAACATATCCTGCCATGATGGAGTGTTTTGAACCCGAGCTGCACTGCAGAGCGATTGATCAGAAACCAATTCAGCCCACAGGACGAGAGCTCACAGCGAGCCACGCTCAGCCTCTCTGTCTGTCTCTGTGTGAATGACTCAGCGCTTGCTGTGAATGGCCTGAAAAAAATGCTTCTGATTTCTGTAGCCTGTCTGATGTGTGTCTGCTTCTGACTACAGGAAGCCTGTTACAGTCTCGGTTACCAGATTTCTAGATCATCTTAGATCAATTTTAGATAATTTCTAGATCATCTTAGATCATCTCAGATCATTTATAGATCATTTTAGATCATCTCAGATCATTTCTAGATCATCTAAGATCATTTTTAGATAATCTCAGATCATTTCTAGATCATTTCTAGATCATCTTATATCATCTTAGATCATTTCTAGATCATTTTAGATCATCTCAGATCATTTCTATATCATCTCAGATCATTTCTATATCATCTCAGATCATTTCTAGATCATTTTAGATCATCTCAGATCATTTCTATATCATCTTAGATCATTTCTAGATCATCTTAGATCATTTTTAGATAATTTCTAGATCATCTTAGATCATCTCAGATCATTTATAGATCATTCTAGATCATCTCAGATCATTTATAGATCATTTTAGATCATCTCAGATCATTTCTAGATCATCTTAGATCATTTTTAGATCACTTCTAGATCATCTTAGATCATTTCTAGATCACCTTAGATCATTTCTAGATCATCTTAGTTCATTTTAGATCATCTTAGATCATTTCTAGATCATCTTAGTTCATTTTAGATCATCTTAGATCATTTCTAGATCATCTTAGTTCATTTTAGATCATCTTAGATCATTTCTAGATCATCTTAGTTCATCTCAGATCATTTTAGATCATCTTAGATCATTTCTAGATCATCTTAGATCATTTTTAGATAATCTTAGTTCATCTCAGATCATTTTAGATCATCTTAGATCATTTCTAGATCATCTTAGATCATTTTTAGATAATCTTAGATCATCTCAGATCATTTCTAGATCCTCTTAGATCGTTTTAGATCATCTTAGATCGTTTTAGATCATCTTAGATCGTTTTAGATCATCTTAGATCATTTCTAGATCCTCTTGGATCATTTCTAGATCATCTTAGATCATTTCTAGATCATCTTAGATCATTTCTAGATCATCTTAGATCGTTTTTAGATCATTAGTGTAATCAATAAATACAATAACTGTAAAGTAAATTGTGTTTTTGTAAACTATATGGGTCACTGGTTATCTCTTGTCTCTCTGAGCTCCTGATTCTGGAGAAACACAGCATGATTTGCCCTCATATTTCATTTCAACTCATATTTGAAGGATATCATCAATAAGTGTTTAATTAATGTTGTGTGATTTATTACCTTTCAATGTGTATTTTTCAGTTTTGTTTACAAAAATACAATTTACTTTACAGTTATTGTATTTATTATTTACACCAATTTATGATGTAGTCAATCATGTAGTTTTTTTTTTACTTTGTCCACTATATTACATTTGATTTGTATTTTGTGCACATTTATTCTCCCATTTTATTGCAATTTTTTTGCAACATGTATAATCAATCAAATTTATTTATATAGCGCTTTTACAATCACGATTGTGTCAAAGCAGCTTCACAGTGTCAAACAGGATAATATTGCGACAAAATTAGATTTGGCTGTACAGTCGTTCTGGAGAAAATAGTAATGTTATCAGCTTAGTTTAATTTATCATATAGCAACAATGTTGGCAGATCAATATTTAAGTTTATAGAATTAAATAAGACCTAATTCATACATTTTATTTGTATAATAAGTTGAATAACTTTAATCATATTTTTAGTGTCCCCAATAACAAATAATGACTTATTTGTTTTGTCTGCTATATATTACGTTTTCAAGGTGCCATTTTTAATGTAAATATTTCATTTACATAGTTACAGTTTACACCGTATGATTACAATTTAATGAATTGTTGATTTATTTTGTCCACTATATTACATTGGGATGCATTTTATTTTATTTAAAAAAAATTTGCATCCCATTTTATTGCATTTACTTATTTTTTTTTGCAACATTTTATTTGAAGCATTTCACATACTTATTAGAATTTTGTCCTACAATTTTCTATGTTGAATTATACTTTATGTAAATATCTATATATATTTTTTGTCAATTTTTTTCTTTTTCATTTATACACTTTAACATCCCTCCATAAAATAGTGTGGAAGACATTGAAAAATCTGATTAGTATTTCTTCATTCAATTTTCTTTATTCTCATAGAGAAGGATTTTGTTAGTATTTATTTATATATTTTTAAAAAACTTAAAAAATAGACCACTGTATATTCAGTTTTTCATTTCTTTTCATTGCGTTTCTCTCGCAGGATGAGTTTCGTATGGAGAGTGGCGACAGACTCCTGGATATGCTGGAAAACACTTTCTCCAGAAAGATGAACATCCCACAAGGCTCCTGGCTCATTTTCCTCAGCAAACCCACACAGCAGGACCACCAGCTCCTGATGGCCTTAGCCAGCGAGCAGGGTAATACACAAACACACACACACACACACACACACACACAACCCTACACCTAAACCTATCCATCACACAAAACTTTCTGCTTTTTTACCTTTTTAAAAGAACTTATTCTGTATGATTTATAAGCTTGTTTCCTCATTAGGACCTCAATTTAAGACTACACGCACACACACACACACACACACACACACACACACACACACACACACACACACACACACACGTTTGTTTTTGTTAAGTGTGGGGACATTCCATAGGCGTAAAACCGTATTTTCTATCCCCTTACACTGCACCTGCCCATCACACACACTCACACACACACACACTGCCCTTACCCCTAAACCTACCCATCACAGGAAACTGTCTGCATTTTTATTTTCTCAAAAAAACTAATCCTTTATGATTTATCAGCCTTTTGAAAAGTGGGGACATGGGTAATGTCCTCATATTTCACCCTCTCCTGTAATGCCTGTGTCATACCCATGACATTAGACACATTTGTGTCCTGATATTTCACGAAAACATGCCCCCACCCACCCACACACACTCATTCAACTTGCTCAGGGCCTCTGTGGTTACATATAATGTCATGTTTATGGTTTAGATGAGAGGTGATAATAATTTGTAAGCTTTTAATTTCATGCTCTATAAAAAGGATAAAAATAGCATGAATTATCTCTGTTCAAAGCATTAGATAGATGTCATATCTTACAAAGCCTCTCAAAGGTCATAATACGTCGCGAAATCAAAAGAATAAACCGAAAGATTATATTTTGCACAAAGAAAATAAAGCCCTGTTAAGGACCATTAATCATGTTTTGTATCTTTTTAGCAGCATTTTCATGACAGTGAAGCACATTTTGCCCTCAACTCATTTATTTAAATAAAGACAATAATAATTTAGTATTTATATGACTCGGTAGTATTTGTTATACTTGTAATTTATGCTAAATTGTTTTCAAAAATAGATTCAAATAATAAATTATTGGTTGCAATATGTGCTTAATTCAAACTTTTTTGTTTGCTTTATTCTCCCTTATTTGATTCAGCAAGTCTACATTTAGATTTACTTCCTTTAATAAACAATGTTATATAATATTTGTGTCTAATTTTCTGTTCACAATGTGAAGAAATCATAGCCCCCAAAGATGTCCTGTCAATGCTGGGGGAAATCAGAAGAGGTCTATATGAGGTGGGACTGAAAGCAGCTAATAATAATAATAACCATTGAATTCAAATATTGTAAAATTGTGAATGATGTATGTAGCATGAATATTATATATGAATATAATTTCCTCAGATTGGAATCCAGAATTACTCCACCGTGAACACGTGCCACTCGAGGCCCAGTCAGACCCGCAGTGACTACGGGAAGCTGTTTGTGGTTCTAGTGATCATCGGATCGGTGTGTGTGCTCATTATTGCTTCTGGAATCATCTATATCTGCTGGCAGCGCCGTTTACCCAAACTCAAGAACATGGTAGGTCCCCTCGGCAATGATTTTGCTTTAAATATAGGCCATAACCATGTCTTGAACATTGGGGGAGACCAAAGTTTTCTTTTTAAGGGGGTGTTTATATTTAAAGAAATTGCATATTTAAATTATTAAAATTGAATTAAGGGAAGAAAGAAGAAATTATGGTAAAATAAGTTCTAAATCTAATTATAGCCTGTGTAGTTGTGAAGTAATCCATTTAAATTTGCAAATAATATTTTATTTAAAAAAAAGCACATTCACACTTGTTAGTATGTCAAAAAATGTGAAATAAATGTATATTTAGCCCATACTCAAGACTGATCCTACGTGTTTATGACATTTTTTTTTCAGACGAATACAATCAGTTATATTAAAAATGTCCTGGCTAGTTATTTTGGTCTATAAAGTTTTAAATATTGATATTTTTCTTCCACAAACGCATCACTTTGCTTCTGAAGCCCTTTATTAACCCCCGGGGCCGTGTGGATCAGTTCTATGATGGATCGATGCACTTTTATCTTCAAAACTTCAAAAACTCACCACAAATCAATGTCATTATAAAGCTTGGAAGGGCCAGGACATTTTTAATATAACTCTGATTGTATTCGTCTGAATAAAGAATGTCATACACACATAAGATGGCTTGAGGGCAAATATAACATGGGCTAATTAAAACGTTTGGGTGAACTATCCCATTAACAACAAATGTGTGTAATGGAGAGCAGCATTAAGAAATATCAAATATTTGAGGTGGACAATTTGGCCATTTACAATTGTGGGGACTTGCCACCCTCAATGCTTATGGTGGTTACAACCCTGCTTTAAATAAAAATAAAAAACAACGGAGGTATCCGTCAAAATGTTCTGTAATCAAGATTCTGTCAATATAGAGCTTGAGCGCAATTAATAATAAAACTCGAATGCTAATTAGTAATCTCAACACACTCCGAGTGACGTTTGGGGCTCAAATTAATTAATTATTTATTTTATCTTTGTTTTTGGTTTGTCTTTTCTGTGTTTCAAGTCGCGAGGCGAAGAGCTCCACTTTGTGGAGAACGGTTGCCACGACAACCCCACACTGGACGTAACCAGCGACAGCCAATCAGAGATGCAGGAGAAGAAACACAGCGCCAATGGGGTGGCGGCAGGCGGGGATGGCGGGAGCGGATGGCAGGTGCTCGTCAACAAGCCCGGGAAAGACGAAGAAGACAACCAAGAGGAAGACACGCACCTTTAATCCCGGGAAACATTCGGGAGACGGCATGGGAAAGCAGCATCGCATTAAAGACTATGAAGGCACAAAACATTTTCAAGCTTTTTCGAAACATCTGCTGTATAAAATGTGATGTCCTTTGGCGTGTATGACGTTTATTTTCGTTATCTGCATTACTAAATTCAGACGGACTAAACTAAAGTGCTTTAATTTGTTTGCGAGTTGTATTATACGGGACAATGTTCAGTGTAGGAGCTAATGATCAGTATTTATATTTAAAATCGAATGTGTCAAACAATCAGTAGGGCATTTTAGAATTTAAAATGTGTTCAGAAAATTGTTTCTTGCACTGTTAAAGCAATAGTTCACCCCAAAATATGAAATGTCTTTTTAATCTGCCACATGTTGTTCCAAACTACTTCAAACTACAAGGTCCACAAAACTAGATGTGTGCTGTATTACAAGACTATCCACCTTATTTTTCAGGTAAGAAAAATTTAATTTGAATGTGTCTGGCTAACATATCATTAGCTTCCAGCTGTGTTTAGCTGTATAAAACAGCTCGTTATGCTGCTTGATTTTGCAACTTGGTATTTCTTACTGTATTATTTTAATGTATTGTGTTAATTATATAAACAGTTACTGCACTTCGATATATTCTTCTCGTCATTTCCCTATAGATCAGATGTCTTGCACAATGACCAAAAACACCTTACTTCCGAGATTGAAAAATAAGGTGGATAAACCATAACGTATGTGCTAAAGAAACAAGCGTGCAGCCATCTTTAGCATTTTTTTTGCGATAGCTTGGTATATTTCTATGGCATTGGCATCGCTGTCGAAGAGTAAATAACTGGTGAAGTGGATTTTCTAATTGTAGAGTTAAAGGAACACGCCTCTATTTTTCTTTTTCTTTTTGAAAATAGGCTCATTTTTCAACTCCCCTAGATTTAAACAGTTGAGTTTTACCGTTTTTGAATCCATTCAGCCGATCTCCGGCGTTAGCGCTTTTAGCATAGCTTAGCATAGATAATTGAATCTGATTAGACCGTTAGCATCTCGATCCAAAAAAAATTACTGATAATTTTCCTATTTAAAAACAGACTCTTCTGTAGTTACATCGTGTACGAAGACCGACGGAAAATTAACGTTGTGATTTTCTAGACCAATATGGCTATAAACTATACTCTCATTCCTGCGTAATAATCCAGGAGCTTTGCTGCCGTACCATGGGTATGAAAATAGTTCCCAGCACGCTCTCGGTGTAAGCCAAGTATAGCAGGTTGTCACGTTGGTTATATTGATGGAAATTAGCTTAATTTCATGCACTGCAAAATATTACGCCGCTACCCTCACGGTATGGAAGCAAAGCTCCTAGCCATATTGGTCTAGAAAATCACAACTTTTCGTCGGTCTCCGTACACGATGTAACTACAGAAGAGTCAAGGTTTAAATACGAAAATTATCCAAACGCTTTGGTCATTTTTTTAGCGACATGCTAACGGTCTAATCAGATTCAATTATGTATGCTAAGCTATTCTAAAAGTGCTAACGCCAGACCTGGAGATCGGCTGAAAACTGTTCAACTCTAGGGAAATGGAAAAGGAGCCTTTTTTGCGCTGTGTTCCTTAAATGAACGTTATCATGAGTATTGTAATGTTTGAAGCGGCTGCCATAACATGTCAGTAGACTCAACCGGTAAATTCATAAATCCGTAAGCTCTTGCCTTCATGTTGTGGAAGTGTAAGAGCTTCGTAAGGTCAATTGATCGAGTTTTTATAAAGTACCCCGATGACAAATTGCAGCAAACCTGACGTGATCTCTAGAAGCTGTATGAAAATCCCTACATAGCCAATAGATAATTCAAATGGCAAACTGGTTTGAAACGACATGAAGGCGATTAAATTCATTTTCATTTTTGGTTGAATTACAGAAAAACACTAGCGTACTTGAAGACAGAGAAAGAGATTGTACAAAGGATTTTTTGTTGTTTTCTTGAAGACGTAGACTGTGTATCTCCAATAATACGCTATAATCAGTCATTCTCGACTTATTTTAATGCAAGTATTTACAGTTAAGCAGGCTGCATATTGTGTTTTTACATGCTGAATGCTGGATGGACGCCGCTGCCTTGCTCTTTTATTGTGCATCGATCGGAATGGCTGCTCCGTACTGGATCAATGTCGCTCTTTAAGGTTTTTTATATTGCACCTTTAACGTTGCTCAGCACCAACGGCCTCCAAAGCAGAACATGATTCTTCTTACAAAAGAATCTTTCATATAGAAATGTGTCGAATGGCGCTAGGTAACGATTTCTTTGTTTTCTACATGTTTTCAGTGTTTTTAAAAGCAGAAACCGTGATTAAAAAAAAAAAGTCAAATTAGCTATCTTCATGGTGGTTATCTTGTTTATGGTACAGTCTATTTGTCAAAGAGCAATCTTGTTTCACAATAGATAAAAAGGCTATTCTTTACTCATTTTAAGTGCATGAAACATTGTAGTATAAGTCTATGCACATGTCAGGAGTCAAAATGATTGTACACAATTTAGCAAATGTGAACAGTTCATGTTAATGGTTAGTACTCCAGAACGCTCTATATAACGTACATGCATTTGTTTCTTTAATAAGCCTTGACGTAGGAGAGTTTGACGCCAGTGTAGAACGCTGTGAACGCTTGTTTTTGTACCTTTCTGTCCTGGTACGAGAGCTATTAGCAAATTTGCACTTCTTCCATTTTGATTTTGTACTTCAAACTGCTTTATGTATCTGATTGTAAGGAGATTTAGATCTCGTTGTTTTCTGGTAATTTTGTGTTATCCCACCTCTTAAAAAAGGCAAAAAATAAATGTTTTGAGAAGGTTTGTCCAGTACTTTGTAAACGCACCATAAAGTTTGAAGTGTCACTGCTGCCCCCTACTGAGTGGTGAATGACTTGCCGTATATCATTTGACTTCAGTTAAAACACAGTAGAGTTTAAATCATTTTATTTTCTCCATAAGAATATTTTAACATTGCACTGTCATGCTAGTGAACCCTGTGAAAGATGACCAAGTTTAACTTGTAAACAATGGCACTAGAAGATGCATATATAATATGACTTCTGAATTGGATTTTGCGTTTTGATAAATTTGGTCATGATGATTCTAGAACATTGCACATCTACATCCAGAATCTACAATCAAGAGCTACGTCAAAAGCATGAATATTAATATACATCCCAGCATTTCAAACATCAAGTTTTGGCAAACTGCATGAGGAAAGAAATAAAAACAATAATAAAAAAAAAATTTCTTGCCATCATGAATACAAGAGTAACTTTAAACATTTAATCGAAGTAGTAATTTTGGAGGAAGATGCTGTCCAGGCCATTGAAGACGGGCTGATAGTTGTAAATAAGGGCTTTTTCCTCTTCACTTTGCGAAGAAAAGCGATGATGGTTTTTCATTGCTGAAAAATTTCAATACATAAATTCAGTGATCAGAAAGTAAAAGTTATGATTATAAGTTGCATTTTCTGACTATGCAATTTAAAATCTCTTGAACGTTGACTGCTTTCTAATTAAATTTTAATTAAAAGGGTAAAAGTAAGCACATTTTTTTTTTAGATGACCAACCTTCAGAAACAAAGAAGTAGGCAGTGTAGAAAGTGGCTTTGATGGCTGAGAGGGTGTGCACCATACCAGGTTTATCAATCCACTCAAATGGGCTTTTCTCTGGGTGCCACTGCACAGCGTAGAAGGGATATCGTGACGCTACAGGATACATGAGGTTCATTAAACATTCAGGGATATAATACACGAGGAGTAAATAAATAATACAATTACACAGCACAAACCCAATATCTATACACCAATCAGGCACAACATTATGACAGGTGAAGTGAATAACTGATTATCTCATCATCACGGCTCCTGTTAGTGGGTGGGATATCTTAGGCAGCAAGCGAACATTTTGTCCTGAAAGTTGATGTGTTAGAAGAAGGGTTAAAATAGGCAAGCGTAAGGATTTGAGCGAGTTTGACAAGGGCCAAATTGTGACGGCTAGACGACTGGGTCAGAGCATCTCCAAAACTGCAGCTCTTTTGGGCTGTTCCTGGTCTGCAGTGGTCAGTATCTATCAAAAGTGCTCCAAGGAAGGAACAGTGGAGAACCGGCCACAGGGTCATGGGCGGCCAAGGCTCATTGATGCACGTGAGGAGCGATCCAATCAAACAGACAAGCTACTGGAGCTCAAATTGCTCAAGAAGTTAATGCTGGAAGTGTCCGAATACACAGCGCATCTCAGTTTGTTACGTATGGGGCAGCATAGCAATCCCATTTTCCTTCAGTAGTTAAATCCCCTTTACATGTTTTGTGTTTCAGGAATCTTAGCCCAGGAAAAGACCAGTCGGGGTGCCCATGCTGACCCCTGTCCACCGCCGAAAGAGCCAACAGTGGCACGTGAGCATCAGAACTAGACCACGGAACAATGGAAGAACGTGGTGATAAAGCTTGTTGTTTTCTTTTATATTATGTGGACGTCGCTTACCTGGGGAACACATGGCACCAGGATGCACTATGGGAAGAAGGTGGTGATAAAGCTTGTTGTTTTCTTTTATATTATGTGGACGTCGCTTACTTGGGGAACACATGGCACCAGAATGCACCATAGGAAGAAGGCAATCCGGCAGTGTGAAGCTTTGGTCAATGTTCTGCTGGGAAACCTTAGGTAACCATCCATGTAGATGTTACTTTGACACGCTCCACCTACCTAAGCATTGTTACAGACCATGTGCACCCTTTCATGGAAACAGTATTCTCTGGCGGCAGTGGCTCTTCCAGGAGGATAATACTCCTGCCACAAACCAAAGGTTCAGGAATCAATGGTTTGAGGAGCACGAGTTTGAGGTGTTGACTTCAGCCTATCAAATTCCCCAGATCTCAATCCAATCGAGCATCTGTGTGATGTGCTGAACAAACAACTCCAATCCATGGAGGCCCCTCCTTGCAACTTACAGGACTTAAAGGATCTGCTGCTAAGATATTGGTGCCAGATACCACAGCACACCTTCAGGGGTCTAATGGAGTCCAGTGCTGCGTTCCACTCCACTTTAAGACACGCACTTGCAAACTTCCCTAAGCACTTCCCCTTGGGGGAATCCCTGCCGCCATTTTGAAGTGCGTTCCACTTCGTGAAGTGGACATGGGAAGTTTATATGGACAGACCCTTGCTCCCTCGATTTTGACCGAGTGAGCGAGTCTACTTCATGTGTACACTTCAGGCAGCTTCATATACCACAATGCAACGCGATTGTGACGTCACCACATATGGCGTTTAATTTACCCCACAACAAACAACTCTATGATATTTTTAAAAACATTTAAAACAACCCAGACACATCCATATACATATAGAATGCTGCATTGAACTATTTCGTAAAGGAAAAAAATAAATAATAAATCAACTCCATAGTGGATTTCAAGTGATCAAGGGCATTCCAGATCAGTGCATTGCAAAGTTTCCGCCAGTATTGGGCACTCATGCAACGTAAGCAATGACGCACATCTGAGTGAACGAGACAGAGGGAAGTTTGCGAGTGAAGGGCATGATAAAAACCAACTGGAACGCAGCACATGTCTCGACAGGTCAGGGCTATTTTGGCAGCAAAAGGGGGACTAACACAATATTGGGAAGGTAGTCACAATGTTATGTCTGGTCAGTGTATATACACTTCTAAAAATAAAACCACCCAGTTAGTTCACTAAAGCACAGTATTATGGGTGAAATCAGTTAAATAAGAATCAGCCGACCATGAGACTGTTTTATGTTTTACATCACACACAAAGAGATGCTCTGTGATGTACAGAGCATCATTCATACCCTCCATGGTGGAAATGAACTCTTTCTTGCCGTCTGTATTTGTGGTCAGGACTCGATAAAAACGCTTCAGCTTTGCATTGCCACTGTAATTCTGAAACAAATTAATATTATGAGAAAAGCAGAAGTCAGTGTTCATGGTTTTAATGTTAGTGTTGGTTCTGTTCCACTTAATGCATTGTGAAATTACTTCTGACAAAAACCTCAGCTAAAGATTGGTACCTGCATGGACAAGCTCCAGCTGTGGAAATTAGATGTGATGTTTTCTTCTGCCAGAGACTGAAGAACATCCTTTGGAAACTTTTTGAACAAGCGGCTTTTGTTGGCTTCTGTAATCAAATCCAAATCATTGATCAAGCATTAATGAGCAAATGCACAAGACTAGTAAACCAGACGACAAAAAACTGGTTAGCAATTTGTCATTTATATATTCTAACATGTTTACTTGTACAACAGAAGTATGCATTATTATGTTTTCACCAATCACTTTAATCATTGTGATGAACAACAATGATAGCCGGACGTGGTCATACTCAATTCTAGTGAGAATATGAGTGAAACTGCTCTATTGGGCTGTTGTTATGGGGCGTGTTTCAACCGAACCAGGATAGACCTACAACCAATCAGAGCAACGGAGCGACGCATAACGTTAGTTGTCAAATGTGAACAGAACTCAACTGCACCGTGTTGCCAAGTCCGCGGTTTTTCCCACGAGTTGTTTTCCATGTCCGCGGGTTAAAGCGACCTTAATTATGTGATATATAGACCCATGAGAGACTTGCCAAAATAACACACATTTTACCCCAAAACGCAATTTTTTTTCTTCGGAGAACCGGAAATCTTTTGGGCTAGTAGTTGCGGGTTTTGTTGTAAAAACATGTCAACCCTGTCTGCACGCGCGCTGGAATAAGTAACGTTAGAAGAAGAAGAGTGTAAACGATCTTTGACGGTGTTGTAAAAAAAAAAGAATTTAAGGATACACAGAGCACTTACCAACATGATCATTTCAGAGAGAAATGAGAAACAAGCTTTCTGTTTAAGATTTGAACAAATTCAATCCAAGGCCAGCGCCTTTGATGACGTGCATGATTACGTTACTGTTTCTCATCTGTCCGTCATCGTCTGAAGTCCGCCCTGACAATTTCATTGGTCTGTCTATTTCATTGGTCTGGGACCTGTCTACATTTCACTGCCGGTTGTATTCTGTATAACTGTGTATGTGACAAATAAAACTCTTGAACTTGAACTCTTGAACTTGAACTTGGTCTGAACAGTTTCTGTTCGAGCATAATTACTCCTCTATGGATCAAGTCCAGACCGAACTGCCCAAGCTCAAATGTTGTGGGTTGGGCTGAGTTCAGCTGGCATCCAGGATAGAACAATCGTATATTACTAGAGAGAAAATGTGACGCATTTGGTGGAAAACACAGTTACCAACCTGGGCTGAATGTCAATGGCAAGGCGACTGCTTTGGTGTCGGTCAAGGTCAGCAGGTTCTTGTTGCTGGTCAGAACTGTGAGCTGCTGGAAGCCCTGGCACGTGCCCCAGATTGGAAAATAATCCGAGGCATCATTCGCCTGTTGTAGATAATGAAGAACCCTCAAAGTACATTCAGAACCTATTCAAACATATTGTTCCCCCATTCGCTTTTTAAACGTACCTTTATTGCAAGTTCATAGAAAATCTTTGCCGCTCTGGTAAACTGAGACTTTTCAATGTCCACATTCCCTCCAGGTAGCAACAAACTAACCAAAAAAATAAAGGTGGGGGAAAAAACATCAATTTAGGAAATTCCCGCTTTGGAACATGGTGTCTTTTCTAGTTGGACCAGTTTCCAACATCTTTATTTTACTCATCCATTATTTTGGCAGGAACATCTCATTGAGATAATCTCTTCTTCCAGAGAGTCCTGATTTAAACACAAAGTTTCACAGAAAAGATAAGCACATGGTTTCCTTTTGAAGGAACTGTTAATATATAATTTTGCCCAAAGAGCATAAAAAGAGGACGAAATTCTACCAAGCGCTGAATGTACCCCGGAAACTTAAGCAAATTAGTTGTAGATCCATAGCAATAGTCGTTTATGTGATAAAATATAACAGATTCGATTACCTAAAATAGTGGTGTAAATGCATGTAGATCAGTATAACCCAACACGGATAGAAAAGGCTCTGGCTCCACATGGAAACCGTCACATTTTTACCAGCTTATGTCAAACTATTCAGAATCACTCACCCGTTTATTGCGTTGAACAGTTTTTCATACTCCTCCTCTGTGCGATTTATGCTGCAAACAAACATATTTATCTGTGTGCATTTATTTAAATGAGTTTTATTAATAGCATGTAGCTTGCGTTAAACATACCGGATCGGTACAACCCTGGCACCAGCTGACTCCAAGTGCTTCACATATGATGCAGCAATATAAGAAGATCCCTGTGCATGAGGGTCGTCCTCCAAGTTTTCCTGGGCTAAGATTCCTGAAACACAAATAATAAAGGGGATTTAAACTCCTGAAGAAAAATGGGTATGTTGGTCTTAGCTGGTTTAGCTTGTCAGTCGATTAGCAGCTGGTGTCACAACCGCGAGTTCCCACAACCCCTCGATAACATCAAACCAGACAATTTTTTATGTTTTAAGCATTTTCTCTTTTTTGTCAGCAAGGCTGAGGTCTTCCAACCATATGTTTAAACCCCTTTACCTGTCGCAATGCATTTAAGACTTCATAAATAATCTAGAAGAAACTAGAACGTTCCAGCTGCAGAGATGCTCCGATAATAAATAAAAAACTGCATGACATCGCAAAAATACCATATGCAAAATCATAACGTCACCTACAAGACATCACACACTACTTTAAGATGAACTGGCGCATTTTTAAAAAATAGAGAGAGACGAATCGCTTGTACTCTTACCAATAATTGGTCTGTAATTTAAATTACGA
Source organism: Pseudorasbora parva (assembly GCF_024679245.1). Classification (NCBI taxonomy): domain Eukaryota; kingdom Metazoa; phylum Chordata; class Actinopteri; order Cypriniformes; family Gobionidae; genus Pseudorasbora; species Pseudorasbora parva. The sequence goes on along the minus strand of NC_090185.1, from coordinate 6,778,232 downwards.
GCGCATGATGCTGTAAAACCGCATAGAATAGCGGCGGAGACCGCGAGCATGAGCACCTGGCGATACATCCACCTCAGGTAGCACACCAAAGGACGAAATAAATTAAAGCTCCTTGATGGTATTAAAAAAGAAGACGACGTTAGCTCCACTGGCGATGTCAGGCTTTTAAACGAAAGCTGCACTCGTCAGGTAAACCAAACTGCGTCTCGACACGCGCGTGAGTTACTGAGGGGAGGATCAGCTCTGAAGAACTCACAGTCATCCAATCAGAGCGAGATGTCACGACTGGCCCCGCCCACCTGATTCGTCACAAATTTTAAGACAAGACACCCCAGGTGAATAATAATAATAGAAAAAATATATACCGAATAGATATCACCATACTTAAATACTTCAAAAATAACAACAACAATAATAATAATAATAAAATGTATCTAAAGTTTTCTGAAATGTTATGTTTAACCCTTTAAATGTCACCCCCTTTTTGAGAATAGACATTAAAATGCACTGTCCAAACTTAAATGGTTGTAATTCAAGAATGCTTTGAAACTAAGTTTGGCAGACACTCGGCAGATTTTATTCTGAAGTTATTGAAGTTTAAGAGATAACTGTACTAGATATTTTATATTAAATATATAATTTACACAAAAAAATACTATAAAATAAAAGCCATATGTCTAACCAAGTTGTGTTCCAAATTTTAAGTTGATATCACAAAAATTGAAATTGTTCCCATGACATTTCGTTTAGGCGCTGTACAAAAAAATAGCTACATGTATCATACACAGTCCATTGATTGTTTTTTTAAAATGCTTTTTCCTGTAAATTTTACTCTTGTCCAAATATCACTCCCATCACAAACAGTCAGCAAATATGGAACCTTGAGGCTCAGACCTTTCCGACAATATGCGTTTTGTCAAATAGATAAAGTGCTATAAAAGATACATTTTAAATGATAAGTTTAGATATTTCCTTTCCACCAATCAGCACTTAACGAAAGCCAAAAAGTGCAAATTCTCTAAATTGACAAACGCACACTGTAAAAAATTTCCCTGTAAAATAACAGTAAAGAGCTGGCAGCAGAGACGCCAGCAGTATACCGTTATTTTTACGGTATTCATATGTAAAATGATTTTACGGTAGTAGTCTGTAAACTAGAAAAACGGTATATTTCTGTATTTTTATAATTTACAGTAAAGAGCTGGCAGCAGAGACGCCAGCAGTATACCGTTATTTTTACGGTATTCATATGTAAAATGATTTTACGGTAGTAGTCTGTAAACTAGAAAAACGGTATATTTCTGTATTTTTATAATTTACAGTAAAGAGCTGGCAGCAGAGACGCCAGCAGTATACCGTTATTTTTACGGTATTCATATGTAAAATGACTTTACAGTAGTAGTCTGTAAACCAGAAATGCTGTATATGTCTGTAGTCACACTGTTAAATGATTTCACAGTCTAATACAGTAAACTGTGAGAATTAAAGTAACAACCTAAACAATCTATTTTCAATATATAAATATATATTATAATTTTCAAATAATCACAGAAATATGTTGCATTTTTTAAAGAAGTTTTTTATTTTTTACTGTATTAGAAACACAATAAATTTAGCAGTTTCCTAAAATATCAGTCTTCGTTGCAATCAATATTAATTGCAATTAACTTCAGTATTCTCAGGGCTATAGGCAATTGCTTAAGATATGCATTATTGTGAGTATTATGGAAAATAAGCAATAACTTCAAAATCAAATACCTTTATTCCAAAGAGCAATGTCAATTTTAGCATGAATACAAAAAATGGAAAAAAATAACATAAAACAAAATCCTGTTGGGCATTTCTACGAGATTTCTAGTAGCAAAAAGAGCATAGTAGTATCTGTTTTAGACTATGGCAATAAACTTGAAGAGTTAGTTCACCCAGCCCATGATTTACTAACCTTCAAGTCAGTATATATGACATTCTTCTTTTAGATTCTTCTTTTTATTTCAAAATGCTTACACTACGTCTGACGTGCGTAACTGGTGTACAATGTCAGACGTAGTGTAAGCGTTTTGAACTGCGAGAGGCGCTACACTTTTTTCATAAGCTGAATAAGAACGGTGATTAGCCTGAAGCTAGATAATTTACTTTATAAAATTTTAAATATGGATATTTTTCTGACACAAACGCAATAATTCACTTCAGAAGGCCCTTTTTAATCCGCCGGAGCCGTGTGGAGCAGTTATATGATGTATATGTGCACTTTTATGGACTTAAAAAAACAGAACAACAATGCCGTTATAAAGCTTGGAAGAGCTAGGACATTTATTAATATAACTCTGACTGTATTCGTCTAAAAGAATAATGTCATATACACATAGGATGACTTGAGGGTAGGAAATCATGGGCTAATTTTCATTGTTGTGTGAACTAACCCTTTAAATTGCTCAGAGACTGCCCCTAACCCTTACCAAACATGAAGGGAAAAACCTAGTTAATTAAAACCTAGTTTAATTTAACACATAAGTTTGAAGACCTACAAAGTACAGTACAACATTTTGAGAGTAGGCATCAATAATATGCATCAATTAAAACATTTTAGGGTTTATTTCATTTCAGGTTACTCTTTAAATTGTCCTGTGAGGTAGGCTTGTATTTTTACCGCTTAAAGTAGTCATTTGAGGTAGCTTGTGTATTTACATCTTAGTTTATATGGGTCCAGGAGAGATGTCCATCACTTTGGTAGCCGCTGTTCCTCTCTGCAGTATTATTCCAGTGTTGTCACTGTCAAACAACAACAAACAATCATAATAATAAATAAACTGTAAAATCACGAACGTACAGTATACACTCCAAGCTAATGCTTACAAAAGTTAATAATACCAGTTCTCTTGTGGTTTAAAGTGGTAATGCCAGACTGTCAAAACAAAGAGAACGAGATTAAAGAGCTCACCGGTTTATATCAAAGTTCCATTTAAAGTCAAGGAGATTCTTCAGTAGCATGGCGACGTGTCTCAAAAGACTTCTTCTGGACGATCATACCGTTCTTCTTGGAGACAACCTTGCCCCTTTTGGCCTTTGTCCCTTTCTCTGGATTTATACCAACCAGGCACCTGAAATCAAAATAGTCTAAGATCAGAGTGTTGCAACAACATGCTTTCAGTTAAATGCAATGAATTGTTTTGTTTTTTGTCTTTCTTCATTGCACAAATAGAGTGGACTTGAATGACATATAAAAGTGACATCAAATTAAATTATATTAAAGTCAAGTCGACTTTATTTCTATAGCGCTTTTTACGATGCAGATTATTTCAAAGCAGTTACACAGTGTTAAACATGAAAATAATGCAACAGAATTTGATTCGGCTGTACAGCCACTCTGGAGAAAAAAAGTGATGTCATCAGCTCATTTCAAATATCATATAGTGACAATGTGGGCAGATCAGTAATTTAGTTTATTATAGTTAATTTAGTTTAGTAATTACATTTATTTGGATATTTAGTTAAAAAAATTATATACATACATATATATTTTTAATTATTACAATTTAGTATATAAAGCCTGTATAGTCAAGCAAAATACCATGTGTGTGGCTTGAAATGTACAGTACTAATACCATTTTATGCGGAAAAAAATACAAACAAATTAATTTAATTGTATATATCCATATAATGATGACAAGTAATGAAGAGTTTTTACCTCTAAATGAATTCCAGAGTGCAGGGTCCCTCATCTTGAAACTGAAGGTTGAATGTAGTTGCAAATACAGCAGCAAGCCCCATTGCAAATGTTGGTGTGATGCCCTAAGAGATTACACGGTCCTCAGAGATGATTATCCAACCTTTAACTGGGACTTGCCCAGTTGCACCTGAAACTTCAAGTCAAAGCATACATATTACCTTGTGTAAATGATATACAATGTGTCTATCGATGAATCTAAATGAAATATACTAGGCAGTATCAGACTAGGACTTGCAGGAAGACTAAATTGTCTCAATGTCAGCTGAAGTAGCAGACACCTGTAGGGAAAAAATACATTATTCTTACCATGGTAAGATTTTTAAGAAGAAAAATTATAAAAGGTCAATAATTAGTAAACACTAGGTGAGAGCAACCTACAGGCAAATGAGGTAGGCTAAGTACCTACAGTCAAACTGCTAAATAGATTTGGCAATCAAAAAATTATGGGTAGCAATTTTATTTTTTACAGGTATTGGGGGAGTTCTACTGCAAATGTTACCAAATTTAAACAAAAAAACACCCAAAAGTAATATTGTTTTGGCTATTCAAATCTGAGCCTCACTGTTAAATGAAATGTTCAAATACCAAGCAAGATAAGCTCCTGAGCATCAGTTTGATATCAAAAATTATTTGCGAAATGAAAAAAATTTCAATTACCGTTTATTTTGTAGATGCAAGACCCGATAGAGGTTGATGAAGAACACTCGATGATATGCAGCACGTTCTCTAAACTGTGTGTCCTCTTCTGGAAAATCTCCTATCCAAATAATGTTTCCTGAAGTCTCCCCAGGAGTTAATGGCAAATTATTTCTAGGTTTCATTAAAGAAAATTGTCCAAAAGCAGTAGCCTCGATTTGTTGTATCAAACTTCTGAACGTACTCCAAACTCCACAGTCAACACTCAGTTTCCAAAAAATACTGTCGTGTACTGTAATTTAAAACATTAGCATACTGTTTAGGGCCTCTTTCCTGTTCCTCCAAATTAAGCAGCCCACAATGCATTGCTAACTACAGTATTAAACTGTTTAACAAGAAAACGGCATTTTAGTGTTGAAAATTGGCTGTAAATTTACAGCAATTGCTTACAGTGCATAAAAACAAAATGTGCCTGTGGTGTCTCGCCTTAAAAAAAAATTAAACAGCCAGTCTACATTTTTTAGTTTTTGTTGTTGTTGTTGTCTAATGACGCTTAATCATAACGCCCTTTTTTGTAATTATTTTGTAATGTTCTCCTCTATGGAAGATAATTAGAAAAAAAATGCATGTCATTATAAATAGAGAACTGGCAGTCCTGCTCACACAAACAGAACAGGGCACGCCTCATCTATATCACGCAAGCCTTTAATTGTGTTGAAAGAATAGTCTACATCAGAAATAATGACACATGGTATAATTGGATTCTGACAAATATAATTTATTTTGCATTTAAAAAGATCGCACACATGAAGAAAAGAATACTGTTACAGAATATATATAATAAGTGCTCGGTGAGCGATTTGGGGGTTTGGTGGATTGCTCAAGAGCGTCTCAGTCATTTCCTGCCGGTGTTGAGAAACCCGTAACCTTCGGTCCAACTCTCTGACTATGCCACAATAACCAGTTTCCTTTGTTCCAGGAGAGAGTCACATGATCATCAAATGCAAATAGCCCACCTGGTTGGCAAAGGCTATTTGCATTGCACAGTATAACTCTTGCTGTGCTGATTTCAGTTGATGAATTAACAGAACTACTACATGCTTACTATAATATCACGCTTTTGTCATGGCACCCAAAATAAGTGCGCACACACACACACACACACATGCACGCACGCACGCACGCACGCACGCACACACACACACACAAGCACATCATATTCAGGACTTGTAAATATGCTGGTCAGCACACTTAGAAATGTCTTTAAAAGAATATTTACAGAAAGCTGACAGAAAAATAAATGTTCTCTAGTATGAAATTAAGCTATTGTTTATCAGAAAGTTGCAAAGAATGTTACAGAATACAATGTTTTAAAATTCTGTTTTATGTATATGCATTTGTATCCTATATTTTTGAAGGTTAAATGAATCCAGAAGTGTTAACCCAACAAAATAAACCATATTTATTCCAGATAAGAAAATGAGAACACAACATTTTTCTCTTTGACTCACAAACAGAACATATTGTCATGCATTCAGTGAATCATATCTAATATTTCTGCTGTAACATTTTTTTCTTTCTGTGGGTCGGTTTTAAAAATTGCATTTTATACCAAGTACTAAAACCAATTGCCGTGGGTAATTCTAATAAAGGTGCAATATTTATGATTTTTGTAGTTAAATATATCCAAAAACCACTAGGCCAGTGTTATATATTTTGTTCAGTTGAGTTCTTACAATATCCCAAATGTGTCCAACTATTTGTAAATGGTGAGAAAGTTTTAGCCAATGAATGGGGATGTGTGAGGGAGTCACCTGACAATAGTATCATATCTGCGTTACCCTCGGTTTCCACTTTTACTGCCGTAGAAACCATGACAACAGATGTGGACAACTGTGTAATATTTCGCAGCACACAGTTGTAGTTTTGTTCAAACATATGGACCATGGCAAGCAGACTTTGGAACAAAATGAGAAATCAAAAGAGGACCAGGATCAAGATGACGTTTTCGAGATGCCGAGAACGTTGCTAAACTTCGACTTGACAGAAATTCAGTTCTTGCATCTGCTTTATTAGAAAGGTGAGTAAATGTACACAAAAGTGAAAATTACTCAATTATCACAAAGTCAAAAAGCCCATGACGGCCATGAAGTCCTGGATCTCCTCATCTCTACTGCACTACACACTCCCGTAACAACTATGACATAAAAGTGGAAATTATTCAATTATCACAGGAATTCAAAATTGACATAAATACTGAATTACGACAGTGTATACTATGACATATGAGTGAAAATTATTCAATTGTCACAGGAATTCAAAATTTACAAAAATGCTGAATTACTACAGTGTATACTATGACATAAAAGTGGAAATTATTCTAATATCATATGAATTCAAAATGGACAAAAATACAAAATAACGACAGTGTATACTATGACAAAAAAGGGAATTTGTTCAATTATCACAAATTCAAAATGGACAAAAATACAAAATAACGACAGTGTATACTATGACAAAAAAGGGAATTTGTTCAATTATCACAAATTCAAAATGGACAAAAATACAAAATAACGACAGTGTATACTATGACAAAAAAGTTCAATTATTCAATTATCACAAATTCAAAATGGACAAAAATACAAAATAACGACAGTGTATACTATGACAAAAAGGGAATTTGTTCAATTATCACAAATTCAAAATGGACAAAAATACAAAATAACGACAGTGTATACTATGACAAAAAAGGGAATTTGTTCAATTATCACAAATTCAAAATGGACAAAAATACAAAATAACGACAGTGTATACTATGACAAAAAAGGGAATTTGTTCAATTATCACAAATTCAAAATGGACAAAAATACAAAATAACGACAGTGTATACTATGACAAAAAAGGGAATTTGTTCAATTATCACAAATTCAAAATGGACAAAAATACAAAATAATGACAGTGTATACTATGACAAAAAAGGGAATTTATTCAATTATCACAAATTCAAAATGGACAAAAATACAAAATAACGACAGTGTATACTATGACAAAAAAGTTCAATTATTCAATTATCACAAATTCAAAATGGATAAAAATACAAAATAACGACAGTGTATACTATGACAAAAAAGTTCAATTATTCAATTATCACAAATTCAAAATGGACAAAAATACATAATAACGACAGTGTATACTATGACAAAAAAGTTCAATTATTCAATTATCACAAACTCAAAATGGACAAAAATACAAAATAACGACAGTGTATACTATGACAAAAAAGGGAATTTGTTCAATTATCACAAATTCAAAATGGACAAAAATACAAAATAACGACAGTGTATACTATGACAAAAAAGTTCAATTATTCAATTATCACAAATTCAAAATGGACAAAAATACAAAATAACGACAGTGTATACTATGACAAAAAGGGAATTTGTTCAATTATCACAAATTCAAAATGGACAAAAATACAAAATAACGACAGTGTATACTATGACAAAAAAGGGAATTTGTTCAATTATCACAAATTCAAAATGGACAAAAATACAAAATAACGACAGTGTATACTATGACAAAAAAGGGAATTTGTTCAATTATCACAAATTCAAAATGGACAAAAATACAAAATAACGACAGTGTATACTATGACAAAAAAGGGAATTTGTTCAATTATCACAAATTCAAAATGGACAAAAATACAAAATAATGACAGTGTATACTATGACAAAAAAGGGAATTTATTCAATTATCACAAATTCAAAATGGACAAAAATACAAAATAATGACAGTGTATACTATGACAAAAAAGTTCAATTATTCAATTATCACAAATTCAAAATGGACAAAAATACATAATAACGACAGTGTATACTATGACAAAAAAGTTCAATTATTCAATTATCACAAACTCAAAATGGACAAAAATACAAAATAACGACAGTGTATACTATGACAAAAAAGGGAATTTGTTCAATTATCACAAATTCAAAATGGACAAAAATACAAAATAACGACAGTGTATACTATGACAAAAAAGTTCAATTAGTCAATTATCACAAATTCAAAATGGACAAAAATACAAAATAACGACAGTGTATACTATGACAAAAAAGGGAATTTGTTCAATTATCACAAATTCAAAATGGACAAAAATACAAAATAACGACAGTGTATACTATGAAGAAAAAGTTCAATTATTCAATTATCACAAATTCAAAATGGACAAAAATACATAATAACGACAGTGTATACTATGACAAAAAGGGAATTTGTTCAATTATCACAAATTCAAAATTCACAAAAATACAAAATAACGACAGTGTATACTATGACAAAAAAGTTCAATTATTCAATTATCACAAACTCAAAATGGACAAAAAAAAATAACGACAGTGTATACTATGACAAAAAGGGGAATTTGTTCAATTATTACAAATTCAAAATGGACAAAAATACAAAATAACGACAGAGTATACTATGACAAAAAAGGGAATTTGTTCAATTATCACAAATTCAAAATGGACAAAAATACAAAATAACGACAGTGTATACTATGACAAAAAGGGGAATTTGTTCAATTATTACAAATTCAAAATGGACAAAAATACAAAATAACGACAGAGTATACTATGACAAAAAAGGGAATTTGTTCAATTATCACAAATTCAAAATGGACAAAAATACAAAATAACGACAGTGTATACTATGACAAAAAAGGGAATTTGTTCAATTATCACAAATTCAAAATGGACAAAAATACAAAATAACGACAGTGTATACTATGACAAAAAAGGGAATTTGTTCAATTATCACAAATTCAAAATGGACAAAAATACAAAATAATGACAGTGTATACTATGACAAAAAAGTTCAATTATTCAATTATCACAAATTCAAAATGGATAAAAATACAAAATAACGACAGTGTATACTATGACAAAAAAGTTCAATTATTCAATTATCACAAATTCAAAATGGACAAAAATACATAATAACGACAGTGTATACTATGACAAAAAAGTTCAATTATTCAATTATCACAAACTCAAAATGGACAAAAATACAAAATAACGACAGTGTATACTATGACAAAAAAGTTCAATTATTCAATTATCACAAATTCAAAATGGATAAAAATACAAAATAACGACAGTGTATACTATGACAAAAAAGTTCAATTATTCAATTATCACAAATTCAAAATGGACAAAAATACATAATAACGACAGTGTATACTATGACAAAAAAGTTCAATTATTCAATTATCACAAACTCAAAATGGACAAAAATACAAAATAACGACAGTGTATACTATGACAAAAAAGGGAATTTGTTCAATTATCACAAATTCAAAATGGACAAAAATACAAAATAACGACAGTGTATACTATGACAAAAAAGTTCAATTAGTCAATTATCACAAATTCAAAATGGACAAAAATACAAAATAACGACAGTGTATACTATGACAAAAAAGGGAATTTATTCAATTATCACAAATTCAAAATGGACAAAAATACAAAATAACGACAGTGTATACTATGACAAAAAAGGGAATTTATTCAATTATCACAAATTCAAAATGGACAAAAATACAAAATAACGACAGTGTATACTATGAAAAAAAAGTTCAATTATTCAATTATCACAAATTAAAAATGGACAAAAATACAAAATAACGACAGTGCATACTATGACAAAAAAGTTAAATTATTCAATTTTCACAAATTCAAAATGGACAAAAATACAAAATAACGACAGTGTATACTGTGACAAAAAAGGGAATTTTTTCAATTATCACAAATTCAAAATGGACAAAAATACAAAATAACGACAGTGTATACTATGACAAAAAAGTTAAATTATTCAATTTTCACAAATTCAAAATGGACAAAAATACAAAATAACGACAGTGTATACTGTGACAAAAAAGGGAATTTATTCAATTATCACAAATTCAAAATGGACAAAAATACAAAATAACGACAGTGTATACTATGACAAAAAAGTTCAATTATTCAATTATCACAAATTCAAAATGGACAAAAATACAAAATAACGACAGTGTATACTATGACAAAAAAGAGAATTTGTTCAATTATCAAAAATTCAAAATGGACAAAAATACAAAATAACGACAGTGTATACTATGACAAAAAAGGGAATTTGTTCAATTATCACAAATTCAAAATGGACAAAAATACAAAATAACGACAGTGTATACTATGACAAAAAAGGGAATTTGTTCAATTATCACAAATTCAAAATGGACAAAAATACAAAATAACGACAGTGTATACTATGACAAAAAAGTTCAATTATTCAATTATCACAAACTCAAAATGGACAAAAATACAAAATAACGACAGTGTATACTATGACAAAAAGGGGAATTTGTTCAATTATTACAAATTCAAAATGGACAAAAATACAAAATAACGACAGTGTATACTATGACAAAAAAGTTCAATTATTCAATTATCACAAGTTCAAAATGGACAAAAATACAAAATAACGACAGTGTATACTATGACAAAAAAGGGAAGTTGTTCAATTATCACAAGTTCAAAATGGACAAAAATACAAAATAACGACAGTGTATACTATGACAAAAAAGGGAATTTATTCAATTATCACAAATTCAAAATGGACAAACATACAAAATAACGACAGTGTATACTATGACAAAAAAGGGAATTTGTTCAATTATCACAAATTCAAAATGGACAAAAATACAAAATAACGACAGTGTATACTATGACAAAAAAGGGAATTTGTTCAATTATCACAAATTCAAAATGGACAAAAATACAAAATAACGACAGTGTATACTATGACAAAAAAGGGAATTTATTCAATTATCACAAATTCAAAATGGACAAAAATACAAAATAACGACAGTGTATACTATGACAAAAAAGTTCAATTATTCAATTATCACAAATTAAAAATGGACAAAAATACAAAATAACGACAGTGCATACTATGACAAAAAAGTTAAATTATTCAATTTTCACAAATTCAAAATGGACAAAAATACAAAATAACGACAGTGTATACTGTGACAAAAAAGGGAATTTTTTCAATTATCACAAATTCAAAATGGACAAAAATACAAAATAACGACAGTGTATACTATGACAAAAAAGTTAAATTATTCAATTTTCACAAATTCAAAATGGACAAAAATACAAAATAACGACAGTGTATACTGTGACAAAAAAGGGAATTTATTCAATTATCACAAATTCAAAATGGACAAAAATACAAAATAACGACAGTGTATACTATGACAAAAAAGTTCAATTATTCAATTATCACAAATTCAAAATGGACAAAAATACAAAATAACGACAGTGTATACTATGACAAAAAAGAGAATTTGTTCAATTATCAAAAATTCAAAATGGACAAAAATACAAAATAACGACAGTGTATACTATGACAAAAAAGGGAATTTGTTCAATTATCACAAATTCAAAATGGACAAAAATACAAAATAACGACAGTGTATACTATGACAAAAAAGGGAATTTGTTCAATTATCACAAATTCAAAATGGACAAAAATACAAAATAACGACAGTGTATACTATGACAAAAAAGTTCAATTATTCAATTATCACAAACTCAAAATGGACAAAAATACAAAATAACGACAGTGTATACTATGACAAAAAGGGGAATTTGTTCAATTATTACAAATTCAAAATGGACAAAAATACAAAATAACGACAGTGTATACTATGACAAAAAAGTTCAATTATTCAATTATCACAAGTTCAAAATGGACAAAAATACAAAATAACGACAGTGTATACTATGACAAAAAAGGGAAGTTGTTCAATTATCACAAGTTCAAAATGGACAAAAATACAAAATAACGACAGTGTATACTATGACAAAAAAGGGAATTTATTCAATTATCACAAATTCAAAATGGACAAACATACAAAATAACGACAGTGTATACTATGACAAAAAAGGGAATTTGTTCAATTATCACAAATTCAAAATGGACAAAAATACAAAATAACGACAGTGTATACTATGACAAAAAAGGGAATTTGTTCAATTATCACAAATTCAAAATGGACAAAAATACAAAATAACGACAGTGTATACTATGACAAAAAAGGGAATTTGTTCAATTATCACAAAATCAAAATGGACAAAAATACAAAATAACGACAGTGTATACTATGACAAAAAAGTTCAATTATTCAATTATCACAAATTGAAAATAGACAACAATACAAAATAACGACAGTGTATACTATGACAAAAAAGGGAATTTGTTCAATTATCACAAATTCAAAATGGACAAAAATACAAAATAATGACAGTGTATACTATGACAAAAAAGGGAATTTGTTCAATTATCACAAATTCAAAATGGACAAAAATACAAAATAACGACAGTGTATACTATGACAAAAAAGGGAATTTGTTCAATTATCACAAATTCAAAATGGACAAAAATACAAAATAACGACAGTGTATACTATGACAAAAAAGGGAATTTATTCAATTATCACAAATTCAAAATGGACAAAAATACAAAATAACGACAGTGTATACTATGACAAAAAAGGGAATTTATTCAATTATCACAAATTCAAAATGGACAAAAATACAAAATAACGACAGTGTATACTATGACAAAAAAGGGAATTTATTCAATTATCACAAATTCAAAATGGACAAAAATACAAAATAACGACAGTGTATACTATGACAAAAAAGGGAATTTGTTCAATTATCACAAATTCAAAATGGACAAAAATACAAAATAACGACAGTGTATACTATGACAAAAAAGTTAAATTATTCAATTTTCACAAATTCAAAATGGACAAAAATACAAAATAACGACAGTGTATACTGTGACAAAAGAGGGAATTTGTTCAAGTATCACAAATTCAAAATGGAATAAAATACAAAATAACGACAGTGTATACTATGACAAAAAAGTTCAATTATTCAATTATCACAAATTCAAAATGGACAAAAATACAAAATAACGACAGTGTATACTATGACAAAAAAGGGAATTTATTCAATTATCACAAATTCAAAATGGACAAAAATACAAAATAACGACAGTGTATACTATGACAAAAAAGGGAATTTGTTCAATTATCACAAATTCAAAATGGACAAAAATACAAAATAACGACAGTGTATACTATGACAAAAAAGTTAAATTATTCAATTTTCACAAATTCAAAATGGACAAAAATACAAAATAACGACAGTGTATACTGTGACAAAAGAGGGAATTTGTTCAAGTATCACAAATTCAAAATGGAATAAAATACAAAATAACGACAGTGTATACTATGACAAAAAAGTTCAATTATTCAATTATCACAAATTCAAAATGGACAAAAATACAAAATAACGACAGTGTATACTATGACAAAAAAGTTCAATTATTCAATTATCACAAATTCAAAATGGACAAAAATACAAAATAACGACAGTGTATACTATGACAAAAAAGTTCAATTATTCAATTATCACAAATTAAAAATGGACAAAAATACAAAATAACGACAGTGCATACTATGACAAAAAAGTTAAATTATTCAATTTTCACAAATTCAAAATGGACAAAAATACAAAATAACGACAGTGTATACTGTGACAAAAAAGGGAATTTTTTCAATTATCACAAATTCAAAATGGACAAAAATACAAAATAACGACAGTGTATACTATGACAAAAAAGTTAAATTATTCAATTTTCACAAATTCAAAATGGACAAAAATACAAAATAACGACAGTGTATACTGTGACAAAAAAGGGAATTTATTCAATTATCACAAATTCAAAATGGACAAAAATACAAAATAACGACAGTGTATACTGTGACAAAAAAGGGAATTTATTCAATTATCACAAATTCAAAATGGACAAAAATAAAAAATAACGACAGTGTAGACTATGACAAAAAAGGGAATTTGTTCAATTATCACAAATTCAAAATGGACAAAAATACAAAATAACGACAGTGTATACTATGACAAAAAAGGGAATTTGTTCAATTATCACAAATTCAAAATGGACAAAAATACAAAATAACGACAGTGTATACTATGACAAAAAAGGGAATTTGTTAAATTATCACAAATTCAAAATAGACAAAAATACAAAATAACGACAGTGTATACTATGACAAAAAAGGGAATTTGTTAAATTATCACAAATTCAAAATGGACAAAAATACAAAATAACGACAGTGTATACTATGACAAAAAAGGGAATTTGTTCAATTATCACAAATTCAAAATTCACAAAAGTACAAAATAACGAGAGTGTATACTATGACAAAAAAGTTCAATTATTCAATTATCACAAATTCAAAATGGACAAAAATACAAAATAACGACAGTGTATACTATGACAAAAAAGGGAATTTGTTCAATTATCACAAATTCAAAATGGACAAAAATACAAAATAACGACAGTGTATACTATGACAAAAAAGGGAATTTATTCAATTATCACAAATTCAAAATGGACAAAAATACAAAATAACGACAGTGTATACTATGACAAAAAAGGGAATTTGTTCAATTATCACAAATTCAAAATGGACAAAAATACAAAATAACGACAGTGTATACTATGACAAAAAAGGGAATTTGTTCAATTATCACAAATTCAAAATGGACAAAAATACAAAATAACGACAGTGTATACTATGACAAAAAAGTTCAATTATTCAATTATCACAAATTCAAAATGGACAAAAATACAAAATAACGACAGTGTATACTATGACAAAAAGGGAATTTGTTCAATTATCACAAATTCAAAATGGACAAAAATACAAAATAACGACAGTGTATACTATGACAAAAAAGGGAATTTGTTCAATTATCACAAATTCAAAATGGACAAAAATACAAAATAACGACAGTGTATACTATGACAAAAAAGGGAATTTGTTCAATTATCACAAATTCAAAATGGACAAAAATACAAAATAACGACAGTGTATACTATGACAAAAAAGGGAATTTGTTCAATTATCACAAATTCAAAATGGACAAAAATACAAAATAATGACAGTGTATACTATGACAAAAAAGGGAATTTATTCAATTATCACAAATTCAAAATGGACAAAAATACAAAATAACGACAGTGTATACTATGACAAAAAAGTTCAATTATTCAATTATCACAAATTCAAAATGGATAAAAATACAAAATAACGACAGTGTATACTATGACAAAAAAGTTCAATTATTCAATTATCACAAATTCAAAATGGACAAAAATACATAATAACGACAGTGTATACTATGACAAAAAAGTTCAATTATTCAATTATCACAAACTCAAAATGGACAAAAATACAAAATAACGACAGTGTATACTATGACAAAAAAGGGAATTTGTTCAATTATCACAAATTCAAAATGGACAAAAATACAAAATAACGACAGTGTATACTATGACAAAAAAGTTCAATTATTCAATTATCACAAATTCAAAATGGACAAAAATACAAAATAACGACAGTGTATACTATGACAAAAAGGGAATTTGTTCAATTATCACAAATTCAAAATGGACAAAAATACAAAATAACGACAGTGTATACTATGACAAAAAAGGGAATTTGTTCAATTATCACAAATTCAAAATGGACAAAAATACAAAATAACGACAGTGTATACTATGACAAAAAAGGGAATTTGTTCAATTATCACAAATTCAAAATGGACAAAAATACAAAATAACGACAGTGTATACTATGACAAAAAAGGGAATTTGTTCAATTATCACAAATTCAAAATGGACAAAAATACAAAATAATGACAGTGTATACTATGACAAAAAAGGGAATTTATTCAATTATCACAAATTCAAAATGGACAAAAATACAAAATAATGACAGTGTATACTATGACAAAAAAGTTCAATTATTCAATTATCACAAATTCAAAATGGACAAAAATACATAATAACGACAGTGTATACTATGACAAAAAAGTTCAATTATTCAATTATCACAAACTCAAAATGGACAAAAATACAAAATAACGACAGTGTATACTATGACAAAAAAGGGAATTTGTTCAATTATCACAAACTCAAAATGGACAAAAATACAAAATAACGACAGTGTATACTATGACAAAAAAGTTCAATTATTCAATTATCACAAATTCAAAATGGACAAAAATACAAAATAACGACAGTGTATACTATGACAAAAAGGGAATTTGTTCAATTATCACAAATTCAAAATGGACAAAAATACAAAATAACGACAGTGTATACTATGACAAAAAAGGGAATTTGTTCAATTATCACAAATTCAAAATGGACAAAAATACAAAATAACGACAGTGTATACTATGACAAAAAAGGGAATTTGTTCAATTATCACAAATTCAAAATGGACAAAAATACAAAATAACGACAGTGTATACTATGACAAAAAAGGGAATTTGTTCAATTATCACAAATTCAAAATGGACAAAAATACAAAATAATGACAGTGTATACTATGACAAAAAAGGGAATTTATTCAATTATCACAAATTCAAAATGGACAAAAATACAAAATAATGACAGTGTATACTATGACAAAAAAGTTCAATTATTCAATTATCACAAATTCAAAATGGACAAAAATACATAATAACGACAGTGTATACTATGACAAAAAAGTTCAATTATTCAATTATCACAAACTCAAAATGGACAAAAATACAAAATAACGACAGTGTATACTATGACAAAAAAGGGAATTTGTTCAATTATCACAAATTCAAAATGGACAAAAATACAAAATAACGACAGTGTATACTATGACAAAAAAGTTAAATTATTCAATTTTCACAAATTCAAAATGGACAAAAATACAAAATAACGACAGTGTATACTGTGACAAAAAAGGGAATTTATTCAATTATCACAAATTCAAAATGGACAAAAATACAAAATAACGACAGTGTATACTGTGACAAAAAAGGGAATTTATTCAATTATCACAAATTCAAAATGGACAAAAATAAAAAATAACGACAGTGTAGACTATGACAAAAAAGGGAATTTGTTCAATTATCACAAATTCAAAATGGACAAAAATACAAAATAACGACAGTGTATACTATGACAAAAAAGGGAATTTGTTCAATTATCACAAATTCAAAATGGACAAAAATACAAAATAACGACAGTGTATACTATGACAAAAAAGGGAATTTGTTAAATTATCACAAATTCAAAATAGACAAAAATACAAAATAACGACAGTGTATACTATGACAAAAAAGGGAATTTGTTAAATTATCACAAATTCAAAATGGACAAAAATACAAAATAACGACAGTGTATACTATGACAAAAAAGGGAATTTGTTCAATTATCACAAATTCAAAATTCACAAAAGTACAAAATAACGAGAGTGTATACTATGACAAAAAAGTTCAATTATTCAATTATCACAAATTCAAAATGGACAAAAATACAAAATAACGACAGTGTATACTATGACAAAAAAGGGAATTTGTTCAATTATCACAAATTCAAAATGGACAAAAATACAAAATAACGACAGTGTATACTATGACAAAAAAGGGAATTTATTCAATTATCACAAATTCAAAATGGACAAAAATACAAAATAACGACAGTGTATACTATGACAAAAAAGGGAATTTGTTCAATTATCACAAATTCAAAATGGACAAAAATACAAAATAACGACAGTGTATACTATGACAAAAAAGGGAATTTGTTCAATTATCACAAATTCAAAATGGACAAAAATACAAAATAACGACAGTGTATACTATGACAAAAAAGTTCAATTATTCAATTATCACAAATTCAAAATGGATAAAAATACAAAATAACGACAGTGTATACTATGACAAAAAAGTTCAATTATTCAATTATCACAAATTCAAAATGGACAAAAATACATAATAACGACAGTGTATACTATGACAAAAAAGTTCAATTATTCAATTATCACAAACTCAAAATGGACAAAAATACAAAATAACGACAGTGTATACTATGACAAAAAAGGGAATTTGTTCAATTATCACAAATTCAAAATGGACAAAAATACAAAATAACGACAGTGTATACTATGACAAAAAAGTTCAATTATTCAATTATCACAAATTCAAAATGGACAAAAATACAAAATAACGACAGTGTATACTATGACAAAAAGGGAATTTGTTCAATTATCACAAATTCAAAATGGACAAAAATACAAAATAACGACAGTGTATACTATGACAAAAAAGGGAATTTGTTCAATTATCACAAATTCAAAATGGACAAAAATACAAAATAACGACAGTGTATACTATGACAAAAAAGGGAATTTGTTCAATTATCACAAATTCAAAATGGACAAAAATACAAAATAACGACAGTGTATACTATGACAAAAAAGGGAATTTGTTCAATTATCACAAATTCAAAATGGACAAAAATACAAAATAATGACAGTGTATACTATGACAAAAAAGGGAATTTATTCAATTATCACAAATTCAAAATGGACAAAAATACAAAATAATGACAGTGTATACTATGACAAAAAAGTTCAATTATTCAATTATCACAAATTCAAAATGGACAAAAATACATAATAACGACAGTGTATACTATGACAAAAAAGTTCAATTATACAATTATCACAAACTCAAAATGGACAAAAATACAAAATAACGACAGTGTATACTATGACAAAAAAGGGAATTTGTTCAATTATCACAAACTCAAAATGGACAAAAATACAAAATAACGACAGTGTATACTATGACAAAAAAGTTCAATTATTCAATTATCACAAATTCAAAATGGACAAAAATACAAAATAACGACAGTGTATACTATGACAAAAAGGGAATTTGTTCAATTATCACAAATTCAAAATGGACAAAAATACAAAATAACGACAGTGTATACTATGACAAAAAAGGGAATTTGTTCAATTATCACAAATTCAAAATGGACAAAAATACAAAATAACGACAGTGTATACTATGACAAAAAAGGGAATTTGTTCAATTATCACAAATTCAAAATGGACAAAAATACAAAATAACGACAGTGTATACTATGACAAAAAAGGGAATTTGTTCAATTATCACAAATTCAAAATGGACAAAAATACAAAATAATGACAGTGTATACTATGACAAAAAAGGGAATTTATTCAATTATCACAAATTCAAAATGGACAAAAATACAAAATAATGACAGTGTATACTATGACAAAAAAGTTCAATTATTCAATTATCACAAATTCAAAATGGACAAAAATACATAATAACGACAGTGTATACTATGACAAAAAAGTTCAATTATTCAATTATCACAAACTCAAAATGGACAAAAATACAAAATAACGACAGTGTATACTATGACAAAAAAGGGAATTTGTTCAATTATCACAAATTCAAAATGGACAAAAATACAAAATAACGACAGTGTATACTATGACAAAAAAGTTAAATTATTCAATTTTCACAAATTCAAAATGGACAAAAATACAAAATAACGACAGTGTATACTGTGACAAAAAAGGGAATTTATTCAATTATCACAAATTCAAAATGGACAAAAATACAAAATAACGACAGTGTATACTGTGACAAAAAAGGGAATTTATTCAATTATCACAAATTCAAAATGGACAAAAATAAAAAATAACGACAGTGTAGACTATGACAAAAAAGGGAATTTGTTCAATTATCACAAATTCAAAATGGACAAAAATACAAAATAACGACAGTGTATACTATGACAAAAAAGGGAATTTGTTCAATTATCACAAATTCAAAATGGACAAAAATACAAAATAACGACAGTGTATACTATGACAAAAAAGGGAATTTGTTAAATTATCACAAATTCAAAATAGACAAAAATACAAAATAACGACAGTGTATACTATGACAAAAAAGGGAATTTGTTAAATTATCACAAATTCAAAATGGACAAAAATACAAAATAACGACAGTGTATACTATGACAAAAAAGGGAATTTGTTCAATTATCACAAATTCAAAATTCACAAAAGTACAAAATAACGAGAGTGTATACTATGACAAAAAAGTTCAATTATTCAATTATCACAAATTCAAAATGGACAAAAATACAAAATAACGACAGTGTATACTATGACAAAAAAGGGAATTTGTTCAATTATCACAAATTCAAAATGGACAAAAATACAAAATAACGACAGTGTATACTATGACAAAAAAGGGAATTTATTCAATTATCACAAATTCAAAATGGACAAAAATACAAAATAACGACAGTGTATACTATGACAAAAAAGGGAATTTGTTCAATTATCACAAATTCAAAATGGACAAAAATACAAAATAACGACAGTGTATACTATGACAAAAAAGGGAATTTGTTCAATTATCACAAATTCAAAATGGACAAAAATACAAAATAACGACAGTGTATACTATGACAAAAAAGTTCAATTATTCAATTATCACAAATTCAAAATGGACAAAAATACAAAATAACGACAGTGTATACTATGACAAAAAGGGAATTTGTTCAATTATCACAAATTCAAAATGGACAAAAATACAAAATAACGACAGTGTATACTATGACAAAAAAGGGAATTTGTTCAATTATCACAAATTCAAAATGGACAAAAATACAAAATAACGACAGTGTATACTATGACAAAAAAGGGAATTTGTTCAATTATCACAAATTCAAAATGGACAAAAATACAAAATAACGACAGTGTATACTATGACAAAAAAGGGAATTTGTTCAATTATCACAAATTCAAAATGGACAAAAATACAAAATAATGACAGTGTATACTATGACAAAAAAGGGAATTTATTCAATTATCACAAATTCAAAATGGACAAAAATACAAAATAACGACAGTGTATACTATGACAAAAAAGTTCAATTATTCAATTATCACAAATTCAAAATGGATAAAAATACAAAATAACGACAGTGTATACTATGACAAAAAAGTTCAATTATTCAATTATCACAAATTCAAAATGGACAAAAATACATAATAACGACAGTGTATACTATGACAAAAAAGTTCAATTATTCAATTATCACAAACTCAAAATGGACAAAAATACAAAATAACGACAGTGTATACTATGACAAAAAAGGGAATTTGTTCAATTATCACAAATTCAAAATGGACAAAAATACAAAATAACGACAGTGTATACTATGACAAAAAAGTTCAATTATTCAATTATCACAAATTCAAAATGGACAAAAATACAAAATAACGACAGTGTATACTATGACAAAAAGGGAATTTGTTCAATTATCACAAATTCAAAATGGACAAAAATACAAAATAACGACAGTGTATACTATGACAAAAAAGGGAATTTGTTCAATTATCACAAATTCAAAATGGACAAAAATACAAAATAACGACAGTGTATACTATGACAAAAAAGGGAATTTGTTCAATTATCACAAATTCAAAATGGACAAAAATACAAAATAACGACAGTGTATACTATGACAAAAAAGGGAATTTGTTCAATTATCACAAATTCAAAATGGACAAAAATACAAAATAATGACAGTGTATACTATGACAAAAAAGGGAATTTATTCAATTATCACAAATTCAAAATGGACAAAAATACAAAATAATGACAGTGTATACTATGACAAAAAAGTTCAATTATTCATTTATCACAAATTCAAAATGGACAAAAATACATAATAACGACAGTGTATACTATGACAAAAAAGTTCAATTATTCAATTATCACAAACTCAAAATGGACAAAAATACAAAATAACGACAGTGTATACTATGACAAAAAAGGGAATTTGTTCAATTATCACAAACTCAAAATGGACAAAAATACAAAATAACGACAGTGTATACTATGACAAAAAAGTTCAATTATTCAATTATCACAAATTCAAAATGGACAAAAATACAAAATAACGACAGTGTATACTATGACAAAAAGGGAATTTGTTCAATTATCACAAATTCAAAATGGACAAAAATACAAAATAACGACAGTGTATACTATGACAAAAAAGGGAATTTGTTCAATTATCACAAATTCAAAATGGACAAAAATACAAAATAACGACAGTGTATACTATGACAAAAAAGGGAATTTGTTCAATTATCACAAATTCAAAATGGACAAAAATACAAAATAACGACAGTGTATACTATGACAAAAAAGGGAATTTGTTCAATTATCACAAATTCAAAATGGACAAAAATACAAAATAATGACAGTGTATACTATGACAAAAAAGGGAATTTATTCAATTATCACAAATTCAAAATGGACAAAAATACAAAATAATGACAGTGTATACTATGACAAAAAAGTTCAATTATTCAATTATCACAAATTCAAAATGGACAAAAATACATAATAACGACAGTGTATACTATGACAAAAAAGTTCAATTATTCAATTATCACAAACTCAAAATGGACAAAAATACAAAATAATGACAGTGTATACTATGACAAAAAAGTTCAATTATTCAATTATCACAAACTCAAAATGGACAAAAATACAAAATAACGACAGTGTATACTATGACAAAAAAGGGAATTTGTTCAATTATCACAAATTCAAAATGGACAAAAATACAAAATAACGACAGTGTATACTATGACAAAAAAGTTCAATTAGTCAATTATCACAAATTCAAAATGGACAAAAATACAAAATAACGACAGTGTATACTATGACAAAAAAGGGAATTTGTTCAATTATCACAAATTCAAAATGGACAAAAATACAAAATAACGACAGTGTATACTATGAAGAAAAAGTTCAATTATTCAATTATCACAAATTCAAAATGGACAAAAATACATAATAACGACAGTGTATACTATGACAAAAAGGGAATTTGTTCAATTATCACAAATTCAAAATTCACAAAAATACAAAATAACGACAGTGTATACTATGACAAAAAAGTTCAATTATTCAATTATCACAAACTCAAAATGGACAAAAAAAAATAACGACAGTGTATACTATGACAAAAAGGGGAATTTGTTCAATTATTACAAATTCAAAATGGACAAAAATACAAAATAACGACAGAGTATACTATGACAAAAAAGGGAATTTGTTCAATTATCACAAATTCAAAATGGACAAAAATACAAAATAACGACAGTGTATACTATGACAAAAAGGGGAATTTGTTCAATTATTACAAATTCAAAATGGACAAAAATACAAAATAACGACAGAGTATACTATGACAAAAAAGGGAATTTGTTCAATTATCACAAATTCAAAATGGACAAAAATACAAAATAACGACAGTGTATACTATGACAAAAAAGGGAATTTGTTCAATTATCACAAATTCAAAATGGACAAAAATACAAAATAACGACAGTGTATACTATGACAAAAAAGGGAATTTGTTCAATTATCACAAATTCAAAATGGACAAAAATACAAAATAATGACAGTGTATACTATGACAAAAAAGGGAATTTATTCAATTATCACAAATTCAAAATGGACAAAAATACAAAATAACGACAGTGTATACTATGACAAAAAAGTTCAATTATTCAATTATCACAAATTCAAAATGGATAAAAATACAAAATAACGACAGTGTATACTATGACAAAAAAGTTCAATTATTCAATTATCACAAATTCAAAATGGACAAAAATACATAATAACGACAGTGTATACTATGACAAAAAAGTTCAATTATTCAATTATCACAAACTCAAAATGGACAAAAATACAAAATAACGACAGTGTATACTATGACAAAAAAGGGAATTTGTTCAATTATCACAAATTCAAAATGGACAAAAATACAAAATAACGACAGTGTATACTATGACAAAAAAGTTCAATTAGTCAATTATCACAAATTCAAAATGGACAAAAATACAAAATAACGACAGTGTATACTATGACAAAAAAGGGAATTTATTCAATTATCACAAATTCAAAATGGACAAAAATACAAAATAACGACATTGTATACTATGACAAAAAAGGGAATTTATTCAATTATCACAAATTCAAAATGGACAAAAATACAAAATAACGACAGTGTATACTATGACAAAAAAGTTCAATTATTCAATTATCACAAATTAAAAATGGACAAAAATACAAAATAACGACAGTGCATACTATGACAAAAAAGTTAAATTATTCAATTTTCACAAATTCAAAATGGACAAAAATACAAAATAACGACAGTGTATACTGTGACAAAAAAGGGAATTTTTTCAATTATCACAAATTCAAAATGGACAAAAATACAAAATAACGACAGTGTATACTATGACAAAAAAGTTAAATTATTCAATTTTCACAAATTCAAAATGGACAAAAATACAAAATAACGACAGTGTATACTGTGACAAAAAAGGGAATTTATTCAATTATCACAAATTCAAAATGGACAAAAATACAAAATAACGACAGTGTATACTATGACAAAAAAGTTCAATTATTCAATTATCACAAATTCAAAATGGACAAAAATACAAAATAACGACAGTGTATACTATGACAAAAAAGAGAATTTGTTCAATTATCAAAAATTCAAAATGGACAAAAATACAAAATAACGACAGTGTATACTATGACAAAAAAGGGAATTTGTTCAATTATCACAAATTCAAAATGGACAAAAATACAAAATAACGACAGTGTATACTATGACAAAAAAGGGAATTTGTTCAATTATCACAAATTCAAAATGGACAAAAATACAAAATAACGACAGTGTATACTATGACAAAAAAGTTCAATTATTCAATTATCACAAACTCAAAATGGACAAAAATACAAAATAACGACAGTGTATACTATGACAAAAAGGGGAATTTGTTCAATTATTACAAATTCAAAATGGACAAAAATACAAAATAACGACAGTGTATACTATGACAAAAAAGTTCAATTATTCAATTATCACAAGTTCAAAATGGACAAAAATACAAAATAACGACAGTGTATACTATGACAAAAAAGGGAAGTTGTTCAATTATCACAAGTTCAAAATGGACAAAAATACAAAATAACGACAGTGTATACTATGACAAAAAAGTTCAATTATTCAATTATCACAAATTAAAAATGGACAAAAATACAAAATAACGACAGTGCATACTATGACAAAAAAGTTAAATTATTCAATTTTCACAAATTCAAAATGGACAAAAATACAAAATAACGACAGTGTATACTGTGACAAAAAAGGGAATTTTTTCAATTATCACAAATTCAAAATGGACAAAAATACAAAATAACGACAGTGTATACTATGACAAAAAAGTTAAATTATTCAATTTTCACAAATTCAAAATGGACAAAAATACAAAATAACGACAGTGTATACTGTGACAAAAAAGGGAATTTATTCAATTATCACAAATTCAAAATGGACAAAAATACAAAATAACGACAGTGTATACTGTGACAAAAAAGGGAATTTATTCAATTATCACAAATTCAAAATGGACAAAAATAAAAAATAACGACAGTGTAGACTATGACAAAAAAGGGAATTTGTTCAATTATCACAAATTCAAAATGGACAAAAATACAAAATAACGACAGTGTATACTATGACAAAAAAGGGAATTTGTTCAATTATCACAAATTCAAAATGGAAAAAAATACAAAATAACGACAGTGTATACTATGACAAAAAAGGGAATTTGTTAAATTATCACAAATTCAAAATAGACAAAAATACAAAATAACGACAGTGTATACTATGACAAAAAAGGGAATTTGTTAAATTATCACAAATTCAAAATGGACAAAAATACAAAATAACGACAGTGTATACTATGACAAAAAAGGGAATTTGTTCAATTATCACAAATTCAAAATTCACAAAAGTACAAAATAACGAGAGTGTATACTATGACAAAAAAGTTCAATTATTCAATTATCACAAATTCAAAATGGACAAAAATACAAAATAACGACAGTGTATACTATGACAAAAAAGGGAATTTGTTCAATTATCACAAATTCAAAATGGACAAAAATACAAAATAACGACAGTGTATACTATGACAAAAAAGGGAATTTATTCAATTATCACAAATTCAAAATGGACAAAAATACAAAATAACGACAGTGTATACTATGACAAAAAAGGGAATTTGTTCAATTATCACAAATTCAAAATGGACAAAAATACAAAATAACGACAGTGTATACTATGACAAAAAAGGGAATTTGTTCAATTATCACAAATTCAAAATGGACAAAAATACAAAATAACGACAGTGTATACTATGACAAAAAAGTTCAATTATTCAATTATCACAAATTCAAAATGGACAAAAATACAAAATAACGACAGTGTATACTATGACAAAAAGGGAATTTGTTCAATTATCACAAATTCAAAATGGACAAAAATACAAAATAACGACAGTGTATACTATGACAAAAAAGGGAATTTGTTCAATTATCACAAATTCAAAATGGACAAAAATACAAAATAACGACAGTGTATACTATGACAAAAAAGGGAATTTGTTCAATTATCACAAATTCAAAATGGACAAAAATACAAAATAACGACAGTGTATACTATGACAAAAAAGGGAATTTGTTCAATTATCACAAATTCAAAATGGACAAAAATACAAAATAATGACAGTGTATACTATGACAAAAAAGGGAATTTATTCAATTATCACAAATTCAAAATGGACAAAAATACAAAATAACGACAGTGTATACTATGACAAAAAAGTTCAATTATTCAATTATCACAAATTCAAAATGGATAAAAATACAAAATAACGACAGTGTATACTATGACAAAAAAGTTCAATTATTCAATTATCACAAATTCAAAATGGACAAAAATACATAATAACGACAGTGTATACTATGACAAAAAAGTTCAATTATTCAATTATCACAAACTCAAAATGGACAAAAATACAAAATAACGACAGTGTATACTATGACAAAAAAGGGAATTTGTTCAATTATCACAAATTCAAAATGGACAAAAATACAAAATAACGACAGTGTATACTATGACAAAAAAGTTCAATTATTCAATTATCACAAATTCAAAATGGACAAAAATACAAAATAACGACAGTGTATACTATGACAAAAAGGGAATTTGTTCAATTATCACAAATTCAAAATGGACAAAAATACAAAATAACGACAGTGTATACTATGACAAAAAAGGGAATTTGTTCAATTATCACAAATTCAAAATGGACAAAAATACAAAATAACGACAGTGTATACTATGACAAAAAAGGGAATTTGTTCAATTATCACAAATTCAAAATGGACAAAAATACAAAATAACGACAGTGTATACTATGACAAAAAAGGGAATTTGTTCAATTATCACAAATTCAAAATGGACAAAAATACAAAATAATGACAGTGTATACTATGACAAAAAAGGGAATTTATTCAATTATCACAAATTCAAAATGGACAAAAATACAAAATAATGACAGTGTATACTATGACAAAAAAGTTCAATTATTCAATTATCACAAATTCAAAATGGACAAAAATACATAATAACGACAGTGTATACTATGACAAAAAAGTTCAATTATTCAATTATCACAAACTCAAAATGGACAAAAATACAAAATAACGACAGTGTATACTATGACAAAAAAGGGAATTTGTTCAATTATCACAAACTCAAAATGGACAAAAATACAAAATAACGACAGTGTATACTATGACAAAAAAGTTCAATTATTCAATTATCACAAATTCAAAATGGACAAAAATACAAAATAACGACAGTGTATACTATGACAAAAAGGGAATTTGTTCAATTATCACAAATTCAAAATGGACAAAAATACAAAATAACGACAGTGTATACTATGACAAAAAAGGGAATTTGTTCAATTATCACAAATTCAAAATGGACAAAAATACAAAATAACGACAGTGTATACTATGACAAAAAAGGGAATTTGTTCAATTATCACAAATTCAAAATGGACAAAAATACAAAATAACGACAGTGTATACTATGACAAAAAAGGGAATTTGTTCAATTATCACAAATTCAAAATGGACAAAAATACAAAATAATGACAGTGTATACTATGACAAAAAAGGGAATTTATTCAATTATCACAAATTCAAAATGGACAAAAATACAAAATAATGACAGTGTATACTATGACAAAAAAGTTCAATTATTCAATTATCACAAATTCAAAATGGACAAAAATACATAATAACGACAGTGTATACTATGACAAAAAAGTTCAATTATTCAATTATCACAAACTCAAAATGGACAAAAATACAAAATAACGACAGTGTATACTATGACAAAAAAGGGAATTTGTTCAATTATCACAAATTCAAAATGGACAAAAATACAAAATAACGACAGTGTATACTATGACAAAAAAGTTAAATTATTCAATTTTCACAAATTCAAAATGGACAAAAATACAAAATAACGACAGTGTATACTGTGACAAAAAAGGGAATTTATTCAATTATCACAAATTCAAAATGGACAAAAATACAAAATAACGACAGTGTATACTGTGACAAAAAAGGGAATTTATTCAATTATCACAAATTCAAAATGGACAAAAATAAAAAATAACGACAGTGTAGACTATGACAAAAAAGGGAATTTGTTCAATTATCACAAATTCAAAATGGACAAAAATACAAAATAACGACAGTGTATACTATGACAAAAAAGGGAATTTGTTCAATTATCACAAATTCAAAATGGACAAAAATACAAAATAACGA
The DNA here is from genome assembly GCF_024679245.1 of Pseudorasbora parva. NCBI lineage: Eukaryota > Metazoa > Chordata > Actinopteri > Cypriniformes > Gobionidae > Pseudorasbora > Pseudorasbora parva. The sequence goes on along the minus strand of NC_090185.1, from coordinate 6,749,045 downwards.
CAGTGTATACTATGACAAAAAAGGGAATTTGTTAAATTATCACAAATTCAAAATAGACAAAAATACAAAATAACGACAGTGTATACTATGACAAAAAAGGGAATTTGTTAAATTATCACAAATTCAAAATGGACAAAAATACAAAATAACGACAGTGTATACTATGACAAAAAAGGGAATTTGTTCAATTATCACAAATTCAAAATTCACAAAAGTACAAAATAACGAGAGTGTATACTATGACAAAAAAGTTCAATTATTCAATTATCACAAATTCAAAATGGACAAAAATACAAAATAACGACAGTGTATACTATGACAAAAAAGGGAATTTGTTCAATTATCACAAATTCAAAATGGACAAAAATACAAAATAACGACAGTGTATACTATGACAAAAAAGGGAATTTATTCAATTATCACAAATTCAAAATGGACAAAAATACAAAATAACGACAGTGTATACTATGACAAAAAAGGGAATTTGTTCAATTATCACAAATTCAAAATGGACAAAAATACAAAATAACGACAGTGTATACTATGACAAAAAAGGGAATTTGTTCAATTATCACAAATTCAAAATGGACAAAAATACAAAATAACGACAGTGTATACTATGACAAAAAAGTTCAATTATTCAATTATCACAAATTCAAAATGGACAAAAATACAAAATAACGACAGTGTATACTATGACAAAAAGGGAATTTGTTCAATTATCACAAATTCAAAATGGACAAAAATACAAAATAACGACAGTGTATACTATGACAAAAAAGGGAATTTGTTCAATTATCACAAATTCAAAATGGACAAAAATACAAAATAACGACAGTGTATACTATGACAAAAAAGGGAATTTGTTCAATTATCACAAATTCAAAATGGACAAAAATACAAAATAACGACAGTGTATACTATGACAAAAAAGGGAATTTGTTCAATTATCACAAATTCAAAATGGACAAAAATACAAAATAATGACAGTGTATACTATGACAAAAAAGGGAATTTATTCAATTATCACAAATTCAAAATGGACAAAAATACAAAATAACGACAGTGTATACTATGACAAAAAAGTTCAATTATTCAATTATCACAAATTCAAAATGGATAAAAATACAAAATAACGACAGTGTATACTATGACAAAAAAGTTCAATTATTCAATTATCACAAATTCAAAATGGACAAAAATACATAATAACGACAGTGTATACTATGACAAAAAAGTTCAATTATTCAATTATCACAAACTCAAAATGGACAAAAATACAAAATAACGACAGTGTATACTATGACAAAAAAGGGAATTTGTTCAATTATCACAAATTCAAAATGGACAAAAATACAAAATAACGACAGTGTATACTATGACAAAAAAGTTCAATTATTCAATTATCACAAATTCAAAATGGACAAAAATACAAAATAACGACAGTGTATACTATGACAAAAAGGGAATTTGTTCAATTATCACAAATTCAAAATGGACAAAAATACAAAATAACGACAGTGTATACTATGACAAAAAAGGGAATTTGTTCAATTATCACAAATTCAAAATGGACAAAAATACAAAATAACGACAGTGTATACTATGACAAAAAAGGGAATTTGTTCAATTATCACAAATTCAAAATGGACAAAAATACAAAATAACGACAGTGTATACTATGACAAAAAAGGGAATTTGTTCAATTATCACAAATTCAAAATGGACAAAAATACAAAATAATGACAGTGTATACTATGACAAAAAAGGGAATTTATTCAATTATCACAAATTCAAAATGGACAAAAATACAAAATAATGACAGTGTATACTATGACAAAAAAGTTCAATTATTCATTTATCACAAATTCAAAATGGACAAAAATACATAATAACGACAGTGTATACTATGACAAAAAAGTTCAATTATTCAATTATCACAAACTCAAAATGGACAAAAATACAAAATAACGACAGTGTATACTATGACAAAAAAGGGAATTTGTTCAATTATCACAAACTCAAAATGGACAAAAATACAAAATAACGACAGTGTATACTATGACAAAAAAGTTCAATTATTCAATTATCACAAATTCAAAATGGACAAAAATACAAAATAACGACAGTGTATACTATGACAAAAAGGGAATTTGTTCAATTATCACAAATTCAAAATGGACAAAAATACAAAATAACGACAGTGTATACTATGACAAAAAAGGGAATTTGTTCAATTATCACAAATTCAAAATGGACAAAAATACAAAATAACGACAGTGTATACTATGACAAAAAAGGGAATTTGTTCAATTATCACAAATTCAAAATGGACAAAAATACAAAATAACGACAGTGTATACTATGACAAAAAAGGGAATTTGTTCAATTATCACAAATTCAAAATGGACAAAAATACAAAATAATGACAGTGTATACTATGACAAAAAAGGGAATTTATTCAATTATCACAAATTCAAAATGGACAAAAATACAAAATAATGACAGTGTATACTATGACAAAAAAGTTCAATTATTCAATTATCACAAATTCAAAATGGACAAAAATACATAATAACGACAGTGTATACTATGACAAAAAAGTTCAATTATTCAATTATCACAAACTCAAAATGGACAAAAATACAAAATAACGACAGTGTATACTATGACAAAAAAGGGAATTTGTTCAATTATCACAAATTCAAAATGGACAAAAATACAAAATAACGACAGTGTATACTATGACAAAAAAGTTCAATTAGTCAATTATCACAAATTCAAAATGGACAAAAATACAAAATAACGACAGTGTATACTATGACAAAAAAGGGAATTTGTTCAATTATCACAAATTCAAAATGGACAAAAATACAAAATAACGACAGTGTATACTATGAAGAAAAAGTTCAATTATTCAATTATCACAAATTCAAAATGGACAAAAATACATAATAACGACAGTGTATACTATGACAAAAAGGGAATTTGTTCAATTATCACAAATTCAAAATTCACAAAAATACAAAATAACGACAGTGTATACTATGACAAAAAAGTTCAATTATTCAATTATCACAAACTCAAAATGGACAAAAAAAAATAACGACAGTGTATACTATGACAAAAAGGGGAATTTGTTCAATTATTACAAATTCAAAATGGACAAAAATACAAAATAACGACAGAGTATACTATGACAAAAAAGGGAATTTGTTCAATTATCACAAATTCAAAATGGACAAAAATACAAAATAACGACAGTGTATACTATGACAAAAAGGGGAATTTGTTCAATTATTACAAATTCAAAATGGACAAAAATACAAAATAACGACAGAGTATACTATGACAAAAAAGGGAATTTGTTCAATTATCACAAATTCAAAATGGACAAAAATACAAAATAACGACAGTGTATACTATGACAAAAAAGGGAATTTGTTCAATTATCACAAATTCAAAATGGACAAAAATACAAAATAACGACAGTGTATACTATGACAAAAAAGGGAATTTGTTCAATTATCACAAATTCAAAATGGACAAAAATACAAAATAATGACAGTGTATACTATGACAAAAAAGGGAATTTATTCAATTATCACAAATTCAAAATGGACAAAAATACAAAATAACGACAGTGTATACTATGACAAAAAAGTTCAATTATTCAATTATCACAAATTCAAAATGGATAAAAATACAAAATAACGACAGTGTATACTATGACAAAAAAGTTCAATTATTCAATTATCACAAATTCAAAATGGACAAAAATACATAATAACGACAGTGTATACTATGACAAAAAAGTTCAATTATTCAATTATCACAAACTCAAAATGGACAAAAATACAAAATAACGACAGTGTATACTATGACAAAAAAGGGAATTTGTTCAATTATCACAAATTCAAAATGGACAAAAATACAAAATAACGACAGTGTATACTATGACAAAAAAGTTCAATTAGTCAATTATCACAAATTCAAAATGGACAAAAATACAAAATAACGACAGTGTATACTATGACAAAAAAGGGAATTTATTCAATTATCACAAATTCAAAATGGACAAAAATACAAAATAACGACATTGTATACTATGACAAAAAAGGGAATTTATTCAATTATCACAAATTCAAAATGGACAAAAATACAAAATAACGACAGTGTATACTATGACAAAAAAGTTCAATTATTCAATTATCACAAATTAAAAATGGACAAAAATACAAAATAACGACAGTGCATACTATGACAAAAAAGTTAAATTATTCAATTTTCACAAATTCAAAATGGACAAAAATACAAAATAACGACAGTGTATACTGTGACAAAAAAGGGAATTTTTTCAATTATCACAAATTCAAAATGGACAAAAATACAAAATAACGACAGTGTATACTATGACAAAAAAGTTAAATTATTCAATTTTCACAAATTCAAAATGGACAAAAATACAAAATAACGACAGTGTATACTGTGACAAAAAAGGGAATTTATTCAATTATCACAAATTCAAAATGGACAAAAATACAAAATAACGACAGTGTATACTATGACAAAAAAGTTCAATTATTCAATTATCACAAATTCAAAATGGACAAAAATACAAAATAACGACAGTGTATACTATGACAAAAAAGAGAATTTGTTCAATTATCAAAAATTCAAAATGGACAAAAATACAAAATAACGACAGTGTATACTATGACAAAAAAGGGAATTTGTTCAATTATCACAAATTCAAAATGGACAAAAATACAAAATAACGACAGTGTATACTATGACAAAAAAGGGAATTTGTTCAATTATCACAAATTCAAAATGGACAAAAATACAAAATAACGACAGTGTATACTATGACAAAAAAGTTCAATTATTCAATTATCACAAACTCAAAATGGACAAAAATACAAAATAACGACAGTGTATACTATGACAAAAAGGGGAATTTGTTCAATTATTACAAATTCAAAATGGACAAAAATACAAAATAACGACAGTGTATACTATGACAAAAAAGTTCAATTATTCAATTATCACAAGTTCAAAATGGACAAAAATACAAAATAACGACAGTGTATACTATGACAAAAAAGGGAAGTTGTTCAATTATCACAAGTTCAAAATGGACAAAAATACAAAATAACGACAGTGTATACTATGACAAAAAAGGGAATTTATTCAATTATCACAAATTCAAAATGGACAAACATACAAAATAACGACAGTGTATACTATGACAAAAAAGGGAATTTGTTCAATTATCACAAATTCAAAATGGACAAAAATACAAAATAACGACAGTGTATACTATGACAAAAAAGGGAATTTGTTCAATTATCACAAATTCAAAATGGACAAAAATACAAAATAACGACAGTGTATACTATGACAAAAAAGGGAATTTGTTCAATTATCACAAAATCAAAATGGACAAAAATACAAAATAACGACAGTGTATACTATGACAAAAAAGTTCAATTATTCAATTATCACAAATTGAAAATAGACAAAAATACAAAATAACGACAGTGTATACTATGACAAAAAAGGGAATTTGTTCAATTATCACAAATTCAAAATGGACAAAAATACAAAATAATGACAGTGTATACTATGACAAAAAAGGGAATTTGTTCAATTATCACAAATTCAAAATGGACAAAAATACAAAATAACGACAGTGTATACTATGACAAAAAAGGGAATTTGTTCAATTATCACAAATTCAAAATGGACAAAAATACAAAATAACGACAGTGTATACTATGACAAAAAAGTTAAATTATTCAATTTTCACAAATTCAAAATGGACAAAAATACAAAATAACGACAGTGTATACTATGACAAAAAAGGGAATTTATTCAATTATCACAAATTCAAAATGGACAAAAATACAAAATAACGACAGTGTATACTATGACAAAAAAGGGAATTTGTTCAATTATCACAAATTCAAAATGGACAAAAATACAAAATAACGACAGTGTATACTATGACAAAAAAGTTAAATTATTCAATTTTCACAAATTCAAAATGGACAAAAATACAAAATAACGACAGTGTATACTGTGACAAAAGAGGGAATTTGTTCAAGTATCACAAATTCAAAATGGAATAAAATACAAAATAACGACAGTGTATACTATGACAAAAAAGTTCAATTATTCAATTATCACAAATTCAAAATGGACAAAAATACAAAATAACGACAGTGTATACTATGACAAAAAAGTTCAATTATTCAATTATCACAAATTCAAAATGGACAAAAATACAAAATAAAGACAGTGTATACTATGACAAAAAAGTTCAATTATTCAATTATCACAAATTAAAAATGGACAAAAATACAAAATAACGACAGTGCATACTATGACAAAAAAGTTAAATTATTCAATTTTCACAAATTCAAAATGGACAAAAATACAAAATAACGACAGTGTATACTGTGACAAAAAAGGGAATTTTTTCAATTATCACAAATTCAAAATGGACAAAAATACAAAATAACGACAGTGTATGCTATGACAAAAAAGTTAAATTATTCAATTTTCACAAATTCAAAATGGACAAAAATACAAAATAACGACAGTGTATACTGTGACAAAAAAGGGAATTTATTCAATGATCACAAATTCAAAATGGACAAAAATACAAAATAACGACAGTGTATACTGTGACAAAAAAGGGAATTTATTCAATTATCACAAATTCAAAATGGACAAAAATAAAAAATAACGACAGTGTAGACTATGACAAAAAAGGGAATTTGTTCAATTATCACAAATTCAAAATGGACAAAAATACAAAATAACGACAGTGTATACTATGACAAAAAAGGGAATTTGTTCAATTATCACAAATTCAAAATGGACAAAAATACAAAATAACGACAGTGTATACTATGACAAAAAAGGGAATTTGTTAAATTATCACAAATTCAAAATAGACAAAAATACAAAATAACGACAGTGTATACTATGACAAAAAAGGGAATTTGTTAAATTATCACAAATTCAAAATGGACAAAAATACAAAATAACGACAGTGTATACTATGACAAAAAAGGGAATTTGTTCAATTATCACAAATTCAAAATTCACAAAAGTACAAAATAACGAGAGTGTATACTATGACAAAAAAGTTCAATTATTCAATTATCACAAATTCAAAATGGACAAAAATACAAAATAACGACAGTGTATACTATGACAAAAAAGGGAATTTGTTCAATTATCACAAATTCAAAATGGACAAAAATACAAAATAACGACAGTGTATACTATGACAAAAAAGGGAATTTATTCAATTATCACAAATTCAAAATGGACAAAAATACAAAATAACGACAGTGTATACTATGACAAAAAAGGGAATTTGTTCAATTATCACAAATTCAAAATGGACAAAAATACAAAATAACGACAGTGTATACTATGACAAAAAAGGGAATTTGTTCAATTATCACAAATTCAAAATGGACAAAAATACAAAATAACGACAGTGTATACTATGACAAAAAAGTTCAATTATTCAATTATCACAAATTCAAAATGGACAAAAATACAAAATAACGACAGTGTATACTATGACAAAAAGGGAATTTGTTCAATTATCACAAATTCAAAATGGACAAAAATACAAAATAACGACAGTGTATACTATGACAAAAAAGGGAATTTGTTCAATTATCACAAATTCAAAATGGATAAAAATACAAAATAACGACAGTGTATACTATGACAAAAAAGTTCAATTATTCAATTATCACAAATTCAAAATGGACAAAAATACATAATAACGACAGTGTATACTATGACAAAAAAGTTCAATTATTCAATTATCACAAACTCAAAATGGACAAAAATACAAAATAACGACAGTGTATACTATGACAAAAAAGGGAATTTGTTCAATTATCACAAATTCAAAATGGACAAAAATACAAAATAACGACAGTGTATACTATGACAAAAAAGTTCAATTATTCAATTATCACAAATTCAAAATGGACAAAAATACAAAATAACGACAGTGTATACTATGACAAAAAGGGAATTTGTTCAATTATCACAAATTCAAAATGGACAAAAATACAAAATAACGACAGTGTATACTATGACAAAAAAGGGAATTTGTTCAATTATCACAAATTCAAAATGGACAAAAATACAAAATAACGACAGTGTATACTATGACAAAAAAGGGAATTTGTTCAATTATCACAAATTCAAAATGGACAAAATAACGACAGTGTATACTATGACAAAAAAGGGAATTTGTTCAATTATCACAAATTCAAAATGGACAAAAATACAAAATAATGACAGTGTATACTATGACAAAAAAGGGAATTTATTCAATTATCACAAATTCAAAATGGACAAAAATACAAAATAATGACAGTGTATACTATGACAAAAAAGTTCAATTATTCAATTATCACAAATTCAAAATGGACAAAAATACATAATAACGACAGTGTATACTATGACAAAAAAGTTCAATTATTCAATTATCACAAACTCAAAATGGACAAAAATACAAAATAACGACAGTGTATACTATGACAAAAAAGGGAATTTGTTCAATTATCACAAATTCAAAATGGACAAAAATACAAAATAACGACAGTGTATACTATGACAAAAAAGTTCAATTAGTCAATTATCACAAATTCAAAATGGACAAAAATACAAAATAACGACAGTGTATACTATGACAAAAAAGGGAATTTGTTCAGTTATCACAAATTCAAAATGGACAAAAATACAAAATAACGACAGTGTATACTATGAAGAAAAAGTTCAATTATTCAATTATCACAAATTCAAAATGGACAAAAATACATAATAACGACAGTGTATACTATGACAAAAAGGGAATTTGTTCAATTATCACAAATTCAAAATTCACAAAAATACAAAATAACGACAGTGTATACTATGACAAAAAAGTTCAATTATTCAATTATCACAAACTCAAAATGGACAAAAAAAAATAACGACAGTGTATACTATGACAAAAAGGGAATTTGTTCAATTATTACAAATTCAAAATGGACAAAAATACAAAATAACGACAGAGTATACTATGACAAAAAAGGGAATTTGTTCAATTATCACAAATTCAAAATGGACAAAAATACAAAATAACGACAGTGTATACTATGACAAAAAAGGGAATTTGTTCAATTATCACAAATTCAAAATGGACAAAAATACAAAATAACGACAGTGTATACTATGACAAAAAAGTTCAATTATTCAATTATCACAAATATCAAAATGGACAAAAATACAAAATAACGACAGTGTATACTATGACAAAAAAGAGAATTTGTTCAATTATCAAAAATTCAAAATGGACAAAAATACAAAATAACGACAGTGTATACTATGACAAAAAAGGGAATTTATTCAATTATCACAAATTCAAAATGGACAAAAATACAAAATAACGACAGTGTATACTATGACAAAAAAGGGAATTTGTTCAATTATCACAAATTCAAAATGGACAAAAATACAAAATAACGACAGTGTATACTATGAAGAAAAAGTTCAATTATTCAATTATCACAAATTCAAAATGGACAAAAATACATAATAACGACAGTGTATACTATGACAAAAAGGGAATTTGTTCAATTATCACAAATTCAAAATGGACAAAAATACAAAATAACGACAGTGTATACTATGAAGAAAAAGTTCAATTATTCAATTATCACAAATTCAAAATGGACAAAAATACATAATAACGACAGTGTATACTATGACAAAAAGGGAATTTGTTCAATTATCACAAATTCAAAATTCACAAAAATACAAAATAACGACAGTGTATACTATGACAAAAAAGTTCAATTATTCAATTATCACAAACTCAAAATGGACAAAAAAAAATAACGACAGTGTATACTATGACAAAAAGGGGAATTTGTTCAATTATTACAAATTCAAAATGGACAAAAATACAAAATAACGACAGTGTATACTATGACAAAAAAGTTCAATTATTCAATTATCACAAATTCAAAATGGACAAAAATACAAAATAACGACAGAGTATACTATGACAAAAAAGGGAATTTGTTCAATTATCACAAATTCAAAATGGACAAAAATACAAAATAACGACAGTGTATACTATGACAAAAAAGGGAATTTGTTCAATTATCACAAATTCAAAATGGACAAAAATACAAAATAACGACAGTGTATACTATGACAAAAAAGTTCAATTATTCAATTATCACAAATTCAAAATGGACAAAAATACAAAATAACGACAGTGTATACTATGACAAAAAAGAGAATTTGTTCAATTATCAAAAATTCAAAATGGACAAAAATACAAAATAACGACAGTGTATACTATGACAAAAAAGGGAATTTGTTCAATTATCACAAATTCAAAATGGACAAAAATACAAAATAACGACAGTGTATACTATGACAAAAAAGGGAATTTGTTCAATTATCACAAATTCAAAATGGACAAAAATACAAAATAACGACAGTGTATACTATGACAAAAAAGTTCAATTATTCAATTATCACAAACTCAAAATGGACAAAAATACAAAATAACGACAGTGTATACTATGACAAAAAGGGGAATTTGTTCAATTATTACAAATTCAAAATGGACAAAAATTCAAAATAACGACAGTGTATACTATGACAAAAAAGTTCAATTATTCAATTATCACAAGTTCAAAATGGACAAAAATACAAAATAACGACAGTGTATACTATGACAAAAAAGGGAATTTGTTCAATTATCACAAGTTCAAAATGGACAAAAATACAAAATAACGACAGTGTATACTATGACAAAAAAGGGAATTTATTCAATTATCACAAATTCAAAATGGACAAACATACAAAATAACGACAGTGTATACTATGACAAAAAAGGGAATTTGTTCAATTATCACAAATTCAAAATGGACAAAAATACAAAATAACGACAGTGTATACTATGACAAAAAAGGGAATTTGTTCAATTATCACAAATTCAAAATGGACAAAAATACAAAATAACGACAGTGTATACTATGACAAAAAAGTTCAATTATTCAATTATCACAAATTCAAAATAGACAAAAATACAAAATAACGACAGTGTATACTATGACAAAAAAGGGAATTTGTTCAATTATCACAAATTCAAAATGGACAAAAATACAAAATAACGACAGTGTATACTATGACAAAAAAGGGAATTTGTTCAATTATCACAAATTCAAAATGGACAAAAATACAATATAACGACAGAGTATACTATGACAAAAAAGGGAATTTGTTCAATTATCACAAATTCAAAATGGACAAAAATACAAAATAACGACAGTGTATACTATGACAAAAAAGGGAATTTGTTCAATTATCACAAATTCAAAATGGACAAAAATACAAAATAACGACAGTGTATACTATGACAAAAAAGTTCAATTATTCAATTATCACAAACTCAAAATGGACAAAAATACAAAATAACGACAGTGTATACTATGACAAAAAGGGGAATTTGTTCAATTATTACAAATTCAAAATGGACAAAAATACAAAATAACGACAGTGTATACTATGACAAAAAAGGGAATTTGTTCAATTATCACAAGTTCAAAATGGACAAAAATACAAAATAACGACAGTGTATACTATGACAAAAAAGGGAATTTAATCAATTATCACAAATTCAAAATGGACAAACATACAAAATAACGACAGTGTATACTATGACAAAAAAGGGAATTTGTTCAATTATCACAAATTCAAAATGGACAAAAATACAAAATAACGACAGTGTATACTATGACAAAAAAGGGAATTTGTTCAATTATCACAAATTCAAAATGGACAAAAATACAAAATAACGACAGTGTATACTATGACAAAAAAGGGAATTTGTTCAATTATCACAAATTCAAAATGGACAAAAATACAAAATAACGACAGTGTATACTATGACAAAAAAGTTCAATTATTCAATTTTCACAAATTCAAAATGGACAAAAATACAAAATAACGACAGTGTATACTATGACAAAAAAGGGAATTTGTTCAATTATCACAAATTCAAAATGGACAAAAATACAAAATAACGACAGTGTATACTATGACAAAAAAGGGAATTTGTTCAATTATCACAAGTTCAAAATGGACAAAAATACAAAATAACGACAGTGTATACTATGACAAAAAAGGGAATTTAATCAATTATCACAAATTCAAAATGGACAAACATACAAAATAACGACAGTGTATACTATGACAAAAAAGGGAATTTGTTCAATTATCACAAATTCAAAATGGACAAAAATACAAAATAACGACAGTGTATACTATGACAAAAAAGGGAATTTGTTCAATTATCACAAATTCAAAATGGACAAAAATACAAAATAACGACAGTGTATACTATGACAAAAAAGGGAATTTGTTCAATTATCACAAATTCAAAATGGACAAAAATACAAAATAACGACAGTGTATACTATGACAAAAAAGTTCAATTATTCAATTTTCACAAATTCAAAATGGACAAAAATACAAAATAACGACAGTGTATACTATGACAAAAAAGGGAATTTGTTCAATTATCACAAATTCAAAATGGACAAAAATACAAAATAACGACAGTGTATACTATGACAAAAAAGGGAATTTGTTCAATTATCACAAATTCAAAATTCACAAAATTACAAAATAACGACAGTGTATACTATGACAAAAAAGGGAATTTATTCAATTATCACAAATTCAAAATGGACAAACATACAAAATAACGACAGTGTATACTATGACAAAAAAGGGAATTTGTTCAATTATCACAAACTCAAAATGGACAAAAATACAAAATAACGACAGTGTATACTATGACAAAAAAGGGAATTTGTTAAATTATCACAAATTCAAAATGGACAAAAATACAAAATAACGACAGTGTATACTATGACAAAAAAGGGAATTTGTTCAATTATCACAAATTCAAAATTCACAAAAGTACAAAATAACGAGAGTGTATACTATGACAAAAAAGTTCAATTATTCAATTATCACAAATTCAAAATGGACAAAAATACAAAATAACGACAGTGTATACTATGACAAAAAAGGGAATTTGTTCAATTATCACAAATTCAAAATGGACAAAAATACAAAATAACGACAGTGTATACTATGACAAAAAAGGGAATTTGTTCAATTATCACAAATTCAAAATTCACAAAATTACAAAATAACGACAGTGTATACTATGACAAAAAAGTTCAATTATTCAATTATCACAAACTCAAAATGGACAAAAATACAAAATAACAACAGTGTATACTATGACAAAAAAGTTCAATTATTCAATTATCACAAGTTCAAAATGGACAAAAATACAAAATAACGACAGTGTATACTATGACAAAAAAGGGAATTTGTTCAATTATCACAAATTCAAAATGGACAAAAATACAAAATAACGACAGTGTATACTATGACAAAAAAGGGAATTTATTCAATTATCACAAATTCAAAATGGACAAAAATACAAAATAACGACAGTGTATACTATGACAAAAAAGGGAATTTGTTCAATTATCACAAATTCAAAATGGACAAAAATACAAAATAACGACAGTGTATACTATGACAAAAAAGGGAATTTGTTCAATTATCACAAATTCAAAATGGACAAAAATACAAAATAACGACAGTGTATACTATGACAAAAAAGTTCAATTATTCAATTATCACAAATTCAAAATAGACAAAAATACAAAATAACGACAGTGTATACTATGACAAAAAAGGGAATTTGTTCAATTATCACAAATTCAAAATGGACAAAAATACAAAATAACGACAGTGTATACTATGACAAAAAAGGGAATTTGTTCAATTATCACAAATTCAAAATGGACAAAAATACAATATAACGACAGTGTATACTATGACAAAAAAGGGAATTTGTTCAATTATCACAAATTCAAAATGGACAAAAATACAAAATAACGACAGTGTATACTTTGACAAAAAAGTTAAATTATTCAATTATCACAAATTCAAAATAGACAAAAATACAAAATAACGACAGTGTATACTATGACAAAAAAGGGAATTTGTTCAATTATCACAAATTCAAAATGGACAAAAATACAAAATAACGACAGTGTATACTATGACAAAAAAGGGAATTTGTTCAATTATCACAAATTCAAAATGGACAAAAATACAAAATAACGACAGTGTATACTATGACAAAAAAGGGAATTTGTTCAATTATCACAAATTCAAAATGGACAAAAATACAAAATAACGACAGTGTATACTATGACAAAAAAGTTCAATTATTCAATTATCACAAATTCAAAATGGACAAAAATACAAAATAACGACAGTGTATACTATGACAAAAAAGGGAATTTGTTCAATTATCAAAAATTCAAAATGGACAAAAATACAAAATAACGACAGTGTATACTATGACAAAAAAGGGAATTTGTTCAATTATCACAAATTCAAAATGGACAAAAATACAAAATAACGACAGTGTATACTATGACAAAAAAGGGAATTTGTTCAATTATCACAAATTCAAAATGGACAAAAATACAAAATAACGACAGTGTATACTATGACAAAAAAGTTCAATTATTAAATTATCACAAACTCAAAATGGACAAAAATACAAAATAACGACAGTGTATACTATGACAAAAAGGGGAATTTGTTCAATTATTACAAATTCAAAATGGACAAAAATACAAAATAACGACAGTGTATACTATGACAAAAAAGTTCAATTATTCAATTATCACAAGTTCAAAATGGACAAAAATACAAAATAACGACAGTGTATACTATGACAAAAAAGGGAATTTGTTCAATTATCACAAGTTCAAAATGGACAAAAATACAAAATAACGACAGTGTATACTATGACAAAAAAGGGAATTTATTCAATTATCACAAATTCAAAATGGACAAACATACAAAATAACGACAGTGTATACTATGACAAAAAAGGGAATTTGTTCAATTATCACGAATTCAAAATGGACAAAAATACAAAATAACGACAGTGTATACTATGACAAAAAAGGGAATTTGTTCAATTATCACAAATTCAAAATGGACAAAAATACAAAATAACGACAGTGTATACTATGACAAAAAAAGGGAATTTGTTCAATTATCACAAATTCAAAATGGACAAAAATACAAAATAACGACAGTGTATACTATGACAAAAAAGTTCAATTATTCAATTATCACAAATTCAAAATAGACAAAAATACAAAATAACGACAGTGTATACTATGACAAAAAGGGAATTTGTTCAATTATCACAAATTCAAAATGGACAAAAATACAAAATAATGACAGTGTATACTATGACAAAAAAGGGAATTTGTTCAATTATCACAAATTCAAAATGGACAAAAATACAAAATAACGACAGTGTATACTATGACAAAAAAGGGAATTTGTTCAATTATCACAAATTCAAAATGGACAAAAATACAAAATAACGACAGTGTATACTATGACAAAAAAGGGAATTTATTCAATTAACACAAATTCAAAATGGATAAAAATACAAAATAACGACAGTGTATACTATGACAAAAAAGGGAATTTATTCAATTATCACAAATTCAAAATGGACAAAAATACAAAATAACGACAGTCTATACTATGACAAAAAAGGGAATTTGTTCAATCATCACAAATTCAAAATGGACAAAAATACAAAATAACGACAGTGTATACTATGACAAAAAAGGGAATTTATTCAATTATCACAAATTCAAAATGGACAAAAATACAAAATAGCGACAGTCTATACTATGACAAAAAAGGGAATTTGTTCAATCATCACAAATTCAAAATGGACAAAAATACAAAATAACGACAGTGTATACTATGACAAAAAAGGGAATTTATTCAATTATCACAAATTCAAAATGGACAAAAATACAAAATAACGACAGTGTATACTATGACAAAAAAGTTCAATTATTCAATTATCACAAATTAAAAATGGACAAAAATACAAAATAACGACAGTGCATACTATGACAAAAAAGTTAAATTATTCAATTTTCACAAATTCAAAATGGACAAAAATACAAAATAACGACAGTGTATACTGTGACAAAAAAGGGAATTTATTCAATTATCACAAATTCAAAATGGACAAAAATACAAAATAACGACAGTGTATACTGTGACAAAAAAGGGAATTTATTCAATTATCACAAATTCAAAATGGACAAAAATACAAAATAACGACAGTGTATACTATGACAAAAAAGGGAATTTATTAAATTATCACAAATTCAAAATTCACAAAAATACAAAATAACGACAGTGTATACTGTGACAAAAAAGGGAATTTGTTCAATTATCACAAATTCAAAATGGACAAAAATACAAAATAATGACAGTGTATACTATGACAAAAAAGGGAATTTGTTCAATTATCACAAATTCAAAATGGACAAAAATACAAAATAACGACAGTGTATACTATGACAAAAAAGTTCAATTATTCAATTATCACAAATTCAAAATGGACAAAAATACAAAATAACGACAGTGTATACTATGACAAAAAAGTTCAATTATTCAATTATCACAAATTCAAAATGGACAAAAATACAAAATAACGACAGTGTATACTATGACATAAAAGGGAATTTATTCAATTATCACAAATTAAAAATGGACAAAAATACTGAATTACAACAGTGTATACTATGACGTAAAAGTGGAAATTATTCAATTATCACATAAATTCAAAATGGACAATAATACGAAATTACGACAGTGTATACTATGACATAAAAGTGGAAATTATTCAATTATCACAGGAATTCAAAATTAACAAAAATACTGCATTACGACAGTGTATACTATGACATAAAAGTGGAAATTATTCAATTATCACAGGAATTCAAAATTAACAAAAATACTGCATTACGACAGTGTATACTATGACATAAAAGTGGAATTATTCAATTATCACATAAATTCAAAATGGACAAAAATACTGAATTACAACAGTGTATACTATGACATAAAAGTGGAAATTATTCAATTATCACAGGAATTCAAAATTAACAAAAATACTGCATTACGACAGTGTATACTACGACATAAAAGTGGAAATTATTCAATTATCACAGGAATTCAAAATTAACAAAAATACTGCATTACGACAGTGTATACTATGACATAAAAGTGGAATTATTCAATTATCACATAAATTCAAAATGGACAAAAATACTGAATTACGACAGTGTATACTATGACGTAAAAGTGGAAATTATTCAATTATCACATAAATTCAGAATCGACAAAAATTCTGAATTATCACAGTGTATATTATGACGTAAAAGTGGAAATTATTCAACTATCACATGAATTCAAAATTGACTAAAATAATGAATTACAAAAGTGTATACTATGACGTAAAAGTGGAAGTATTATTTTTTTACATAATGTCAAAATGGACAAAAATACAAAATAACGACAGTGTATACTATGACATAAAAGGGAATTTATTCAACTATCACAAGTTCAAAATAGACAAAAATACTAAATAACGACAGTGTATACCATGACAAAAAAGTTCAATTATTCAATTATCATAAATTCAAAATGGACCAAAATACTAAATAACGACAGTGTATACTATGACATAAAAGGGAATTTATTCAATTATCACAAATTCAAAATAGACAAAAATACTAAATAACGACAGTGTATACTATGACAAAAAAGTGGAAATTATTCAATTATCACAGGAATTCAAAATTGACAAAAATACTGAATTATGACAGTGTATACTATGACATAAAAGTGGAAATTATTCAATTATCACAGGAATTAAAATCGGACAAAAATACTGAATTACGACAGTGTATACTATGACGTAAAAGTGGAAATTATTTAACTATCATAATTCAAAATTGACAAAAATAATGAATTACGACAGTGTATACTATGACGTAAAAGTGGAAATTATTCAATTATCAGAGGAATTAAAAATGGACAAAAATACTGAATTACGACAGTGTATACTATGACATAAAAGTGGAATTATTCAATTATCACATAAATTCAAAATGGACAAAAATACAGAATTACGACAGTGCATACTATGACGTAAAAGTGGAAATTATTCAACTATCACATGAATTCAAAATTCACAAAAATAATGAATTACAAAAGTGTATACTATGACGTAAAAGTGGAAGTATTATTTTTTTACATAATGTCAAAATGGACAAAAATACAAAATAACGACAGTGTATACTATGACATAAAAGGGAATTTATTCAACTATCACAAGTTCAAAATAGACAAAAATACTAAATAACGACAGTGTATACCATGACAAAAAAGTTCAATTATTCAATTATCATAAATTCAAAATGGACCAAAATACTAAATAATGACAGTGTATACTATGACATAAAAGGGAATTTATTCAATTATCACAAATTCAAAATGGACAAAAATACAAAATAACGACAGTGTATACTATGACAAAAAAGTTCAATTATTCAATTATCACAAATTCAAAATAGACAAAAATACAAAATAACGACAGTGTATACTATGACAAAAAAGGGAATTTGTTCAATTATCACAAATTCAAAATGGACAAAAATACAAAATAACGACAGTGTATACTATGACAAAAAAGGGAATTTGTTCAATTATCACAAATTCAAAATGGACAAAAATACAATATAACGACAGAGTATACTATGACAAAAAAGGGAATTTGTTCAATTATCACAAATTCAAAATGGACAAAAATACAAAATAACGACAGTGTATACTATGACAAAAAAGGGAATTTGTTCAATTATCACAAATTCAAAATGGACAAAAATACAAAATAACGACAGTGTATACTATGACAAAAAAGTTCAATTATTCAATTATCACAAACTCAAAATGGACAAAAATACAAAATAACGACAGTGTATACTATGACAAAAAGGGGAATTTGTTCAATTATTACAAATTCAAAATGGACAAAAATACAAAATAACGACAGTGTATACTATGACAAAAAAGGGAATTTGTTCAATTATCACAAGTTCAAAATGGACAAAAATACAAAATAACGACAGTGTATACTATGACAAAAAAGGGAATTTAATCAATTATCACAAATTCAAAATGGACAAACATACAAAATAACGACAGTGTATACTATGACAAAAAAGGGAATTTGTTCAATTATCACAAATTCAAAATGGACAAAAATACAAAATAACGACAGTGTATACTATGACAAAAAAGGGAATTTGTTCAATTATCACAAATTCAAAATGGACAAAAATACAAAATAACGACAGTGTATACTATGACAAAAAAGGGAATTTGTTCAATTATCACAAATTCAAAATGGACAAAAATACAAAATAACGACAGTGTATACTATGACAAAAAAGTTCAATTATTCAATTTTCACAAATTCAAAATGGACAAAAATACAAAATAACGACAGTGTATACTATGACAAAAAAGGGAATTTGTTCAATTATCACAAATTCAAAATGGACAAAAATACAAAATAACGACAGTGTATACTATGACAAAAAAGGGAATTTGTTCAATTATCACAAATTCAAAATTCACAAAATTACAAAATAACGACAGTGTATACTATGACAAAAAAGGGAATTTATTCAATTATCACAAATTCAAAATGGACAAACATACAAAATAACGACAGTGTATACTATGACAAAAAAGGGAATTTGTTCAATTATCACAAACTCAAAATGGACAAAAATACAAAATAACGACAGTGTATACTATGACAAAAAAGGGAATTTGTTAAATTATCACAAATTCAAAATGGACAAAAATACAAAATAACGACAGTGTATACTATGACAAAAAAGGGAATTTGTTCAATTATCACAAATTCAAAATTCACAAAAGTACAAAATAACGAGAGTGTATACTATGACAAAAAAGTTCAATTATTCAATTATCACAAATTCAAAATGGACAAAAATACAAAATAACGACAGTGTATACTATGACAAAAAAGGGAATTTGTTCAATTATCACAAATTCAAAATGGACAAAAATACAAAATAACGACAGTGTATACTATGACAAAAAAGGGAATTTGTTCAATTATCACAAATTCAAAATTCACAAAATTACAAAATAACGACAGTGTATACTATGACAAAAAAGTTCAATTATTCAATTATCACAAACTCAAAATGGACAAAAATACAAAATAACAACAGTGTATACTATGACAAAAAAGTTCAATTATTCAATTATCACAAGTTCAAAATGGACAAAAATACAAAATAACGACAGTGTATACTATGACAAAAAAGGGAATTTGTTCAATTATCACAAATTCAAAATGGACAAAAATACAAAATAACGACAGTGTATACTATGACAAAAAAGGGAATTTATTCAATTATCACAAATTCAAAATGGACAAAAATACAAAATAACGACAGTGTATACTATGACAAAAAAGGGAATTTGTTCAATTATCACAAATTCAAAATGGACAAAAATACAAAATAACGACAGTGTATACTATGACAAAAAAGGGAATTTGTTCAATTATCACAAATTCAAAATGGACAAAAATACAAAATAACGACAGTGTATACTATGACAAAAAAGTTCAATTATTCAATTATCACAAATTCAAAATAGACAAAAATACAAAATAACGACAGTGTATACTATGACAAAAAAGGGAATTTGTTCAATTATCACAAATTCAAAATGGACAAAAATACAAAATAACGACAGTGTATACTATGACAAAAAAGGGAATTTGTTCAATTATCACAAATTCAAAATGGACAAAAATACAATATAACGACAGTGTATACTATGACAAAAAAGGGAATTTGTTCAATTATCACAAATTCAAAATGGACAAAAATACAAAATAACGACAGTGTATACTTTGACAAAAAAGTTAAATTATTCAATTATCACAAATTCAAAATAGACAAAAATACAAAATAACGACAGTGTATACTATGACAAAAAAGGGAATTTGTTCAATTATCACAAATTCAAAATGGACAAAAATACAAAATAACGACAGTGTATACTATGACAAAAAAGGGAATTTGTTCAATTATCACAAATTCAAAATGGACAAAAATACAAAATAACGACAGTGTATACTATGACAAAAAAGGGAATTTGTTCAATTATCACAAATTCAAAATGGACAAAAATACAAAATAACGACAGTGTATACTATGACAAAAAAGTTCAATTATTCAATTATCACAAATTCAAAATGGACAAAAATACAAAATAACGACAGTGTATACTATGACAAAAAAGGGAATTTGTTCAATTATCAAAAATTCAAAATGGACAAAAATACAAAATAACGACAGTGTATACTATGACAAAAAAGGGAATTTGTTCAATTATCACAAATTCAAAATGGACAAAAATACAAAATAACGACAGTGTATACTATGACAAAAAAGGGAATTTGTTCAATTATCACAAATTCAAAATGGACAAAAATACAAAATAACGACAGTGTATACTATGACAAAAAAGTTCAATTATTAAATTATCACAAACTCAAAATGGACAAAAATACAAAATAACGACAGTGTATACTATGACAAAAAGGGGAATTTGTTCAATTATTACAAATTCAAAATGGACAAAAATACAAAATAACGACAGTGTATACTATGACAAAAAAGTTCAATTATTCAATTATCACAAGTTCAAAATGGACAAAAATACAAAATAACGACAGTGTATACTATGACAAAAAAGGGAATTTGTTCAATTATCACAAGTTCAAAATGGACAAAAATACAAAATAACGACAGTGTATACTATGACAAAAAAGGGAATTTATTCAATTATCACAAATTCAAAATGGACAAACATACAAAATAACGACAGTGTATACTATGACAAAAAAGGGAATTTGTTCAATTATCACGAATTCAAAATGGACAAAAATACAAAATAACGACAGTGTATACTATGACAAAAAAGGGAATTTGTTCAATTATCACAAATTCAAAATGGACAAAAATACAAAATAACGACAGTGTATACTATGACAAAAAAAGGGAATTTGTTCAATTATCACAAATTCAAAATGGACAAAAATACAAAATAACGACAGTGTATACTATGACAAAAAAGTTCAATTATTCAATTATCACAAATTCAAAATAGACAAAAATACAAAATAACGACAGTGTATACTATGACAAAAAGGGAATTTGTTCAATTATCACAAATTCAAAATGGACAAAAATACAAAATAATGACAGTGTATACTATGACAAAAAAGGGAATTTGTTCAATTATCACAAATTCAAAATGGACAAAAATACAAAATAACGACAGTGTATACTATGACAAAAAAGGGAATTTGTTCAATTATCACAAATTCAAAATGGACAAAAATACAAAATAACGACAGTGTATACTATGACAAAAAAGGGAATTTATTCAATTAACACAAATTCAAAATGGATAAAAATACAAAATAACGACAGTGTATACTATGACAAAAAAGGGAATTTATTCAATTATCACAAATTCAAAATGGACAAAAATACAAAATAACGACAGTCTATACTATGACAAAAAAGGGAATTTGTTCAATCATCACAAATTCAAAATGGACAAAAATACAAAATAACGACAGTGTATACTATGACAAAAAAGGGAATTTATTCAATTATCACAAATTCAAAATGGACAAAAATACAAAATAGCGACAGTCTATACTATGACAAAAAAGGGAATTTGTTCAATCATCACAAATTCAAAATGGACAAAAATACAAAATAACGACAGTGTATACTATGACAAAAAAGGGAATTTATTCAATTATCACAAATTCAAAATGGACAAAAATACAAAATAACGACAGTGTATACTATGACAAAAAAGTTCAATTATTCAATTATCACAAATTAAAAATGGACAAAAATACAAAATAACGACAGTGCATACTATGACAAAAAAGTTAAATTATTCAATTTTCACAAATTCAAAATGGACAAAAATACAAAATAACGACAGTGTATACTGTGACAAAAAAGGGAATTTATTCAATTATCACAAATTCAAAATGGACAAAAATACAAAATAACGACAGTGTATACTGTGACAAAAAAGGGAATTTATTCAATTATCACAAATTCAAAATGGACAAAAATACAAAATAACGACAGTGTATACTATGACAAAAAAGGGAATTTATTAAATTATCACAAATTCAAAATTCACAAAAATACAAAATAACGACAGTGTATACTGTGACAAAAAAGGGAATTTGTTCAATTATCACAAATTCAAAATGGACAAAAATACAAAATAATGACAGTGTATACTATGACAAAAAAGGGAATTTGTTCAATTATCACAAATTCAAAATGGACAAAAATACAAAATAACGACAGTGTATACTATGACAAAAAAGTTCAATTATTCAATTATCACAAATTCAAAATGGACAAAAATACAAAATAACGACAGTGTATACTATGACATAAAAGGGAATTTATTCAATTATCACAAATTAAAAATGGACAAAAATACTGAATTACAACAGTGTATACTATGACGTAAAAGTGGAAATTATTCAATTATCACATAAATTCAAAATGGACAATAATACGAAATTACGACAGTGTATACTATGACATAAAAGTGGAAATTATTCAATTATCACAGGAATTCAAAATTAACAAAAATACTGCATTACGACAGTGTATACTATGACATAAAAGTGGAAATTATTCAATTATCACAGGAATTCAAAATTAACAAAAATACTGCATTACGACAGTGTATACTATGACATAAAAGTGGAATTATTCAATTATCACATAAATTCAAAATGGACAAAAATACTGAATTACGACAGTGTATACTATGACGTAAAAGTGGAAATTATTCAATTATCACATAAATTCAGAATCGACAAAAATTCTGAATTATCACAGTGTATATTATGACGTAAAAGTGGAAATTATTCAACTATCACATGAATTCAAAATTGACTAAAATAATGAATTACAAAAGTGTATACTATGACGTAAAAGTGGAAGTATTATTTTTTTACATAATGTCAAAATGGACAAAAATACAAAATAACGACAGTGTATACTATGACATAAAAGGGAATTTATTCAACTATCACAAGTTCAAAATAGACAAAAATACTAAATAACGACAGTGTATACCATGACAAAAAAGTTCAATTATTCAATTATCATAAATTCAAAATGGACCAAAATACTAAATAACGACAGTGTATACTATGACATAAAAGGGAATTTATTCAATTATCACAAATTCAAAATAGACAAAAATACTAAATAACGACAGTGTATACTATGACAAAAAAGTGGAAATTATTCAATTATCACAGGAATTCAAAATTGACAAAAATACTGAATTATGACAGTGTATACTATGACATAAAAGTGGAAATTATTCAATTATCACAGGAATTAAAATCGGACAAAAATACTGAATTACGACAGTGTATACTATGACGTAAAAGTGGAAATTATTTAACTATCATAATTCAAAATTGACAAAAATAATGAATTACGACAGTGTATACTATGACGTAAAAGTGGAAATTATTCAATTATCAGAGGAATTAAAAATGGACAAAAATACTGAATTACGACAGTGTATACTATGACATAAAAGTGGAATTATTCAATTATCACATAAATTCAAAATGGACAAAAATACAGAATTACGACAGTGCATACTATGACGTAAAAGTGGAAATTATTCAACTATCACATGAATTCAAAATTCACAAAAATAATGAATTACAAAAGTGTATACTATGACGTAAAAGTGGAAGTATTATTTTTTTACATAATGTCAAAATGGACAAAAATACAAAATAACGACAGTGTATACTATGACATAAAAGGGAATTTATTCAACTATCACAAGTTCAAAATAGACAAAAATACTAAATAACGACAGTGTATACCATGACAAAAAAGTTCAATTATTCAATTATCATAAATTCAAAATGGACCAAAATACTAAATAATGACAGTGTATACTATGACATAAAAGGGAATTTATTCAATTATCACAAATTCAAAATAGACAAAAATACTAAATAACGACAGTGTATACTATGACAAAAAAGTGGAAATTATTCAATTATCACAGGAATTCAAAATTGACAAAAATACTGAATTATGACAGTGTATACTATGACATAAAAGTGGAAATTATTCAATTATCACAGGAATTAAAAATGGACAAAAATACTGAATTACGACAGTGTATACTATGACGTAAAAGTGGAAATTATTTAACTATCATAATTCAAAATTGACAAAAATAATGAATTACGACAGTGTATACTATGACGTAAAAGTGGAAATTATTCAATTATCAGAGGAATTAAAAATGGACAAAAATACTGAATTACGACAGTGTATACTATGACATAAAAGTGGAATTATTCAATTATCACATAAATTCAAAATGGACAAAAATACAGAATTACGACAGTGCATACTATGACGTAAAAGTGGAAATTATTCAACTATCACATGAATTCAAAATTCACAAAAATAATGAATTACGACAGTGTATACTATGACAAAAGTGGAATTATTAAATCATTACACAAATTCAAAATTGACAAAAATACTAAATTACGACAGTGAATACTATGACAAAAGTGGAAATTATTCAATTATCACAGGAATTCAAAATTGACAAAAATACAAAATTATGACACGGTATACTATTACATAAAATAATAAAATATACAATCAATACATAAAGTTAAAATGGAAAAAAATACTAAATTGCAACAGAAATTTTTCAATTATCACAAAGTCAAAATTGGCCAAAATCCTAAACTGCAAAACTATACTATAACATAAAAGTTAAATTATTATATAATTACATAAAGTCAAAATGGACAAAAATAAATAAAGACTGGATACTATTACATAAACGTGAAATTATTATATTATTACATAAAGTCAAAATGGACACAAATACTAAATTACGACAGTTGATATTATAACATAAAAGTTGAATTTTTTTTAATTATTACATAAACTCTACAGCAATGAGGCCGTGGCATTGCCAATTTCTAGTTTGGTGGAAGAGTTCAAGTGTACCAAGGTGAGACTGGACATTTTCCTCACTGACTCCCGGGACCCCGTGGTGAGAGGTGCCGCTCCTGCCCTAGCAACAGGGAAGAACTGGACCCCAGCCACAGCCGTGCTACAGGCCAAATCTGCACCATGACATAGTGGGCCACGTCCAACAAGGCCAGCTTTGGCCTTGGAATTGTAACACCTCTCTGGAAAAAAAGCATCTGCAGCTAAACGTTGAAGCATGGTAGTAGAGGAGGTGCACCAACAGGAGGAAGCAGATAGATGCTCTAAAATATCCACAGTCGCTGGATGACGTGGAGGTTGTCGAGAAGAGAAAACTCACATGGAGTGAACTTCAGATCATGGAATCCAACAAGCTGAGGTTCATCGTTCGAGCTACGTATGATGTATTGCCCTCTCCCACAAAAACCTGCAGCTATGGTTTGGAAAGGACCCTTCCTGCCCCCTGTGTACAAATCTTGCAACATTCAAGCACATCTTGGTTGGCTGTAAGACCAAGCCTCACTCAAGGCAGATACACGTGGAGACACAACAAAGTCCTCACGTGTCTAGCCGACAAACTGGGATGGCATCCAATCAACGCCAGATAAATACAGATAATTTCTGCACCTAGATCTAATCTCAGATCTAATTTCTAAAAGTGAAAAAGGAATCACTGATACAGAAAGCTTAATGGCTTAGTTCACTTTTAAATACACTTTTGCTGATCATTTACTCCCCCCCATGTTATTTAAGATGTCCATGTCTTTCTTTCTTCATTTGAAACAAAATTAAGGTTTTTGATGAAAACATTCCAGGATTTTTCTCCATATAATGGACTTCAGTGGAGCCCAAACGGTTTAAGGTCCTAATGACCAAAGCGTGACCTTTTCAGCGTAATTGCTTATTACGTGACACCACAAACTCGCATCAAAGCACAGAGTAAGGCGAGTATTTGTGTTTATAAAAAATTAATTACTTTATTTTTTGTTTAAATGATCGACCATTTGCCTAGATAAGACCCTTATATATCGCCTGGTATCGTTTAAAGCCCTTGAAGCTGCGCTGAGGGTGCTTTCACACTAGCACTTTTGGTGCACACACGGGTTCGATTGACGTAAGAGTTCGGTTGGTTTGGATGATGTTTACGCAGTCTTTCATGAAATCGGGTGCGCACCCGAGTCCGCTTTAAAAGGTGGTCTGGGGTACAGTTCATGTGAACTCTGGTACGGTTCGTTGCTGATGTGAACGCAATCATACTAAATCGCGGAAGTGATTCGAACTCTGGTTCGGTCCAGGCAATCGAACCAAGTGTGAAAGCACCCTAAAACTCATGTGGACTTTGAACTGTTTGGGGTCCCTTGAAGTCCATTATATGGAGAAAAATCCTGGAATGTTTTCATCAAAAACCTTCATTTCTTTTCAAATGAAGAAAGAAAGTCATGGACATCTTGGATGACATGGGGGTGAGTAATTTATCAGCAAAAGTTTTATTTAAAAGGGAACTAATCCTTTAAGTGTTTTGTATCATTGATTCCTATTTCAGTTTTAGAAATTAGATATTTATCTTTCTCTTATTAGTAGGCTAATCGTGCTCCGCTTCATACCACAGTGATGTTAAAAAACATGAATGAATTCAATCATCCATAAACATTGATTCCCCATAAACATTATTAGATCCATCGGTATGTGTCATCATTCTACACCTTTGCTATTGTTTTGAAGAGGTCAGTGACCCCTAGCGGCGAAAACTACATTGTGTATATTTTATGTTTTAACATTACATTGTAGTACAAATGTAAATATATGCTTTATATATATTTGTATGAAAACTAATGCTTATGTACCCTCTCTTTTATTTTTTCTTGTTCCTTCATGTTGAGGCATGTGAAATGTGTTTTGTTATACATTAAGATATGGTTTTGTACATGCTTTTTTGTTGTTAAAGCATTAAAACAAATGTTGTACAGCTTTTGTAATTGGCTAGTTGTATAAGGGGGTAGCCATACTCATAATAGTGTTGCCTTACCGTGCCAATTTTTCAGTTCTTTAAGGTAAAAAAAAAAAAAATTCTGATACCATGACACTTGGTGACTCATAGTCATAATACATTGGCTACCATACATAAATTAACTTAATACCGTGACTCCTGAATTGAGGTCTTATGAAGCCAAACAATCCGTCGGTGCAAGAAACTTACCTGTAGCCAAATCCACAAAAAATAATCCATAAATAATGTTGATATTGCAACTAGTAAATACACTAAGTTTCGTCATCCTGGCATGTGTGGAAAGTGTTAAACCTTGATAGTTACAACACTGTAAAAAAGTATTTGAGTTAATTGAAATTAAAATTTTGAGTTAATACAATGGCATTTTTTGAGATTTGACAACCTTTATTAAAATATTATTAAAAGATTTTGTAAGCATATTGGGTAATTGTGTGCATTTTATTTCTGATGACGCAGTGAAACATGCCAAATAGTGCTATTGTTTATGATTTATCAAATTTTTTCTGTGCTTCAGATACAATAATATTTTGAGTTTCTATTTATTAAACAAATTTCCTTCATTGTATCAACTCAAATGTTTCATTTCAATAAACTCAAGTTATACCAACAAAAACCAACACTTTTTTTACAGTGAACTAACCCTCCATTAGGTTGCCCTATTCCAAAATTAATGTTTGTTTAATTGGTATGAAAATGTTATATTTACAGATTGTTATAAAATAAAAGCTAATGTGTGTTTTCAATTGTGTTTATTTGATCGATATGACACCAGTTATTAATTTTGTGAACCTCAGTATAAGATTATTAACAGCACAATAAGAGAATAGAAAAAAGTCACGACTGGCCCCGCCCATTTGAATCACACAAAATGGCTGTCAATTAAAACGGGCAAATGTCAAATGCAATCTCCTCAGAGCTAATTAAGGTGGTTTAATTAATCATTACACTGAATGTTACGTAAACGGTCTTTTCTGTAAGAGATAAAAACGTAATTGATAATTGCACAAACACACAACCTCTGATTGTTACAATTATTTCCACATTTATTATAAGTCTCTCAGTGACATATGCATATATTTCCATCAGGTTTCTGTAAAATAACAGGTCTCATCCTACCAGAAAGGAGTTTTACTGAGGGTTGCTTACGAAGTAAACTTGTTTTTCAATCAAAGGTGTGTAATGTGCGGCAAAAGTTCAAAAGTTTAATACCTGTAGCTTAGCTGAGAAAACTTTCTGAAGCCTGTGGGTAACAACATTAAAGGGGCAATGTCCTCACACTAAAGGGCAGGTTCTTCAGAAGTCACAAGTTTGCAAAACTAAACACTGGCATGTCAGCATGTTAAGTGTTGACAGGAAGAGATACAGGTCTACTACCTACAGACCACAAAAACAAAAGAAAATGTTTAGTAAGCATAGCATAGATGAAAGAAAAGACTATTTTGTGGCAGAAACGGATGTTAAGTAGTAAAAGAGGTTATCTTATGAGCTGAATGCCATGTTTTAGGGGGTATTTATAGAGTTTTAAACCCTCTTTTTTCAATATTTTTCTAAATTGAACACAACATTTTGTATTTCACTCCCGTTTTAGTAGGCTAATTCAGTTTGAAGATGATTTCCGAGCTCTTTTCTGTTCAGCTCTTCTGGATGATATGTCATAAACCAAAACAACAACAGTAGCCACGCCCACCAGAGCAGAGAGGACCAATTGGATCACAGCTTCAGTGGGACCACAGCAGCAGACACATTCTGAAGGGAAAAATAGCAGAAAATATCAGTATATAAAATGATATGCTTCTGATGTGCTGTTGAACTGATGGTTTGATGCTACCTGAACATGGCCGACAGAGTTGAGTGATGTCCAGATGTTGAGTCTGGTTGCTGATGGGATTGTTCAGCACACAGCTGTAGGTGTTTTTATCCTGATATTCCACCTCCAGAGGTAGAGAGAGACTGATGCTGAGATCAGACGCACTGATGCTGGACAATAAACTGTTTCCTTTGAACCAGGAGAGAGTCACATGACTCACATTCAACACCGAACACAGTAGCACACATTTGGACACCGATGATCCTGAAGAAGGATTTTGAGGACAATAACTAGTGATGGCAGGAATGGGAAGATGGGCTGGAAAAAATGAGAGAAACATGAATAAATTGTGATTTCAATATAATTTTTAGAGATCCCCTACCTATATCAGTACTTACCAATGACAGTAACATTAAAGGATTTCTTCGAAACCTTATGTCCAATCATCTGTGCTTTATAAAGCCCAGAATCTGCAGTTGTGATGTCTGTGATGGTCAGAGATCCAGTCTGATTATCCAGCTTCAGTCTGTCTTTGAATCTGTCGTTATTTTCAGAGATGGTTTGGTAGGATATGTTGAGCTTAGCGATGCAATAGTCTCCGCACGTCCACATTATCAGATCGTCCTCTTGTATTTTATTCACACCAGTATGTAGGTTGAGAGAGTCGCCCTCCATCACTGAAATCAACTCGATGTCATCTGCCTCAACACCAAACACACCTGAAACACACAGGAGCACTTTCTCAATCACAGACTAAAGTACTGAAGTAACCCTGTTGGATCATAGTTTCAGTTCAAATTGTTTTGTCACATAATTCTGACTTCTCAAAACTGAAAGTTGATATATTGCGATTCTGACTTTATTTCTTGCAATTCCAAGTTTATTGTCACAATTCTGACTGAAGCTGGTAAAAACTGCTTTGCTTTGATCCAAATGCAGTTTATTTTTTTATTATATCAAACAAAAATCCAAGAACAAAGAGCAGAAACTAGGAATCAACTGAGGACTTCAACAACACACAAGATCTGACCATGAACACAGGAAACAATGGGGCCTATATATACAAGGGGTAATAGGCAAACGAGACACTCAGGGAACAATCAGGGAACTAATAAACAAGAACGACAACATGGCATTAGAAGCAGAAAACAGGAAAAGAACCAGGCCGAATACAACCAGAAAGTCCAAATAACAGAAACACAAGGTACACAAAAAATTTAACAGATACCCCTTTAGGGAGCAGATTCCAGATGCTCCATGACCAAACACAAAAACACAAGGGTTCAGGGACGGTCTCATTGGCCATTCCTTCCTTCAGATGAGATGTTAAACCGAGGTCCTGACTCTCTGTGGTCTTTAAAAATCCCATGGCACTTTTTGTAAAGAGTAGGGGTGTAACCCCGGTGTCCTGGCCTAATTCCCTCGAATGGCACTTACCAATCATGGCCTCCTAATAATCCCCATCCACTGAATTGGCTCTATCACCCTCAAGTGAAGCTGCACACTGGTTGTGGTTAAGGAGAGCTCCCCTGTCATGAGTGAATAGCGCTTTGTGTATACAGTAGAACATATGAAAGCGCTATATAAATGCCTAAAAAAAAAGAAATTTTACAGTGTATGCAGCCCACACACACACACACACACACAAGATGATGGAACCAGCAAACTTGGAAGCGCTGAGACCCCCCTGACTAGGGACTACAGGACTTTGAAGCTTTGAAGGACTTAAGCGAGCTCTTAACGCATTATACTCCATCACGTCTATTGCGGTCTCAAAACTCTGGCCAGTTGATCATACCTAGAATATCTAAATCAACTGCAGGCGGTCGATCCTTTTCCTATTTAGCTCCTAAACTGTGGAATAGTCTTCCTAGCATTGTTCGGGAAGCAGACACACTCTGTCAGTTTAAATCTAGACTAAAAACACATCTCTTTACTATGGCATACACATAGAACATTTTTAACTTTCATTATTCAATTCAATTGACTGATTGTTAGGCTGCATTAACTAGGTCAGCCGGAACCGGGAACACTTCCCATAACACCTGATGTACTCGTTACATCATAAAAAGAGTGGCATCTACGCTAATGTTGTCTCTCTGTTTTTCCCGAGGTTTATCCCGGATCTGGGCCCTGTCCGGATCGGATGGTGGACCTGCCTGGACATGACCAGCTCATCCTGGAGTGTCTGCTGAGCCGTGTCAATTGGTGTCTCCTCTGAATTTGCCTCACTGGCACGACATGCTCAAAACCCGTCTTCGGCGCAATAATTCCGATCTTTCATGTATTCATACTCTTGTGTAATCGACGCCCCATCCCATCATTTATTTCCAAATAAATCTGTCTCTTCCGTGATACCCTGAAATTTTGAATATTCCGATCTAATATGATTTCTGACCTGTAAGGTTGCCAGAATAATAATCTTACACGGTGTGTTAATAGGCCAGAGGAGAACTGGCACCCCGACTGAGTCTGGTTTCTCCCAAGGTTTATTTTTCTCCATCACGCCCTGATGAAGTTTTGGTTCCTTGCCACTGTCGCCTTTGCCTTGGCTTGCTCAGTTGGGGACACTAAAAATATGATTAAAGTTATTCAACTTATTATACAAATAAAATGTATGAATTAGGTATTATTTACTTCTATAAACTTAAATACTGATCTGCCAACATTGTTGCTATATGATAATTTAAAATAAGCTGATAACATCACTGTTTTCTCCAGTACGACTGTACAGCCAAATCTAATTTTGTCGCAATATTATCCTGTTTGACACTGTGAAGCTGCTTTGACACAATCGTGATTGTAAAAGCGCTATATAAATAAAGTTGATTGATTGATTGATTGAAGCTCTTAGACCACTTGTGACCAATGGACTCAGGACCACCTGATTTGGAAGTGCTGAGACAATTACACTTGGGACCACCAGGCTTGAAAGCACTGAGACCACAGGACCTGGGACCACTGGACTTGGAAGTGCTGAGACAACCTAACTTGGGACCAGAGTCCTGTACGGTCCGATTTTGTAAATCCGCAACGCCCGTTTTCCGACACAGAGCACTAATTAAAATCCGCACCCGACCCGCTTAAAATAGAACCGACACCCGACCAACACCCGAAATAAAATCAGTTTCCATATAACATTATATAGGCCTACACATTTATTGCCAAGTCATACAAAAGTAAATACAGCACCGCCCCATGTCTTTAAAATTCAAACACATTATTTTTAATGAGTGTACGCACACCGGCGGTGGCATTCGGTGCCTGTCCGTGGGCGACTCAGGAAGTTGTTCAAAATCAAGACATATTTTTGTAGATGTGTTCCTAAAAATATGCATAGGCCTACATTTTTACATTCGCACGTGACTGTTTTAATCCCGTATTAGACCCGTGTTTCCCCCTTGTCCGACCTGCACCCGTATCCGACACAGTTGGATGTTTTTCACCTGTTTCCGCAAAATGTGCGGGTCCACCCGAACCCGAGCAGGACTCTGCTTGGGACCACCTGACTTGAAAGCACTGAGATGACTTGAACAGGGACCACTGGACAAGAAAGCACTGAGACCTGAGACCACCAGACTTGGAAGCGCTAAGTCCACCTAACTTGGGACCACTGGATTTGGAAGTGCTGAGACATCCTGACTTGAGACCATGAAACTTATAGGACCACCTGACTTGGAAGTGCTGAGACCCATGGCCTAGGGACTACTGGAGTGCTGAGAATACTGAACTTTGCACCACATGGATTGGAAGCACTGAGACCACCGGAATTGAAAGAGTTTAGACCATTGGACTTAGGACCATGGGACTTTAAATAGTAGCTTTCCTGTAGCTCAACTGGTAAAGCGTGGCGCTAGCTACGCCAAGGTCATGGGTTCGATTCCCAGGGAAAGCAAGAACGCTTTGGATAAAAGTGTCTGCCAAATGCATAAATGTAAATAGATGAGACTGGCATAGGAGAGCAGAGGTCGCCAGGTGTTTGTAGCTTCAAGAGTATATTTTAGGGGCTCATTTAACCAAAAATAAAAATTAAAAAGTCTTGAAAGTGGTCTTCTCTTAGTTCTGGGACTAAAACTGAAAGCGAGTGCACAAAACTGATATGTATATCCCTCTATATAGAGTATATTTAAACAAACAACAATCCAAGCACAAGGAGCAGAAGCCAGGAATCATAGGAGAATCATCAACGACACATCCAACAATGGACAAGATCCGATCAAGAACACAGGAAACATGGGTAATAGGCAACACTTGGTACAATCATGAAACTCATAACTCACAATTCTGACTTTTTTCCTCACAATTCAGAGTTTAGATATAATTCTGTGGCAGAAACAAGCTTCCATAAATTTGGCACTATAATATAAAAGTTTAATTATTTTCAAGTCATTGGGATCTTACGGAAAGAGAAGTCAAAATAATTAATACAAAGCTGCATTGACACAGGAAGTAAATATGGAACTGATGCTTTAAAGTTTGTAGTTATGGAAGATATTGTAGATGGAAAGTTGAATAAAAATTGGTTTATTTGACAACATTTCTGGAGGAAGTGTTTGAAATGAGAAAAAAAGTGCCCGTATTCTAACCACGATAAATGTTTTTTAAAATGGACGTGAATGTTCAAAAAAAAAAAAAAAAAAAAAAAAAAAAACATTTTCAGGAAATTACAAGTTCATAAATTACATATTTCACACATTTCTTAAAGGACATATTTGTTTTTAGCTGGGTAGCAGTAAAGCAGTTGAGTATCTTGCCAGACACCGCAAAAACCGTTATATTAACTGTTAATAACTCATTTATATTTCAACACCATTATAAAAACCGCATTGAACTGAAAAGCTAAAAACACATTTTAACTTACCAACGAGACGCCAGAAGCACAAACAAAAGAAAACAAATCCGTGAAGCATTTTTCCCCACAGTTGTCTATACGGTCTGAGAAAACTTGAAATGTGACCACGTGTGAATCCCTCCCCACACACACTTTCCAGTCCACCCCCGTGCTCACACACTAACTGTGATTGCGTTTGTTCTACTTGCATGTGTTATTCTAGTCCTTATTTGCCTATTAATTTAACGGGTGGGAGAAAATATAATTTTGATTAGTTATGACATGAAACCATGTTACAATGTAAAGACCCTTCAAAATTGTTGATATTAATAAAAGTAATTTCTCAATATCTTACAAATATCTACAAACCTTAAGTGCAATTTCTCATTTGTTTGTATGTTAAATAGTAAATGATCATTGGGGCTGACACTTTAAATAGCCTATTATTGTAGAAGGATTTGCTACTTTGTTTAACAGTTAACCTGCATTGAGTTACAGGAAAACAGTCTGTGATGTTAATGTTATCAGGACAGGAAGAAGCACTCTAGCCACATAGGACATACAATCGACACATGCACAACTTGTCCACTCAACAAAATAAAACCCACACATCTCTGTAGGTCTTATGAAATCAAACCACAGCAGGTTTCAGTTTGACTCAAGCTGTGGCACCAAGTGCATTTAAAAGATCTTCTGTTGATATGCTGTAGGCTAATATAATGTGTGGAAGCTGAAACCAACTTACAATACCACATTTGTTGTTAATTATCAACCAAATGCTTTTGTATAAGAACTTGTGAGTTTGTTTTGGGGTCAGTTTTGATAACATGCCAGCCAACATGGACTGAGAAGAAGTCATATTGTACATCGTTATTCTCAAGTGGTCATTAGGTTGAACTGCAGATTAAAACACACCTAGACCACAGGATGAGCGCCCCCTGTTGGCCTAAAGCTGCTTCCAGCAGCAACACTCGTCTCGTATTTCCATCCAATAAAGACTGACGAAGCTCATCCTGCTTTGCATGCCATATAGGCTGTGGATAAGCTGCACCTTCCAAGGACTTTTACATGTTTTTATTGACCTTCTAACTTTCTAAACCTTTCTAACAATTAGTTTGCTTAAAGGGACTTGTGTTGTGTTTTTTTTTAGTTTGTACATTTTACTTGGTAACATTGAGAGAGGAACCCTTGAAACAGTCTAATGAAAAATACTAGGCTATATTATAGTATAGATTACAGTACAATTACTCTAGTAAATAGGCTACTAGAGAGTATTTTTGAATCATACTGTATGGTTCAAAAATACCATACACTACTGTAAATTGTAGTAGGCTATATTATTTACTACACATTGTTAATGTAGCCTACTGTATATTCCTACTGTAACCGGATAGGCTAATGGAGGCAGAGAACACTACACCAGGATGGCAGTTTACAATCAATTACTTTATTATTAGTTAAAACCCAACACTTTAAAACACGTTACCCCCCTTATGGGTGCAGTCGGGGACGGGATCACGTCAGCAGGGAAGACACTCGGGTTCCCCTTGTCGATTGCATCACGTAGGCTTAAATTATTCTCTCCGGTTCAGTATCCTCCACAGTCCGGGTGCGGGTCAGATCACTTACAGTTCATTCTGTGTCTTTAAAGAGCTCTCCTATCCTGCGCTTGAACCCCTAACTCTCTAATACATTTGCCCCCCACTAACTGACTATCTTCACCGCCGGAGACACTATTTGTCCCGAGCGGCCGTCTAGCGTTCCCCACAAATGAGAGCTCCTCGCACACGCAATTCACACCGTCTCTCTCGATTGTCCCGCACCCATTCCATTAATAATCAGGGTTCACCCGCATCATGTGCACATTAATTTAATTACGAGTAGCTTATACGTTAACCACTCCCACAACCTACTACACTACTATATGGTTCAAAAACAATATATTTAGCCTACTAGATTATGTTTATTATATAATATACTAGGCCTATAGTATTTTTTCACGTGACAGAGTTTGCGTGGTATTATTGAGAGAGAATTCAGTAACAGTAGTAAGCCCTGTTTTTTTGAGTGACAATCACTGGATCATATTTTAAAACCACGCCACCGGTCACGTGAGCCGACACCCAGTATAAGTAGCTATCTGAGGAACATCCTGACACCCAACTTTTTCTCGCCGATTTAATTCCAGCATTGGTTAAGAATATAATTCACCAGTGAAATCCCTGTTGTTGTTTAATATGGGCTAATTCAATAGAATAGGCTAATTGTCGCTGTCAGGGGCGCTACCTGAACGCTAAACCGAGGACGCAACCCCTGAGCCACTCGGCATCTTTACCACATTTTACTCTGATCTACATCAGAATGATGAACCGTGTTGTAGGCCTATTTGTCTTCCTTTTACTCTTGAAAGGTGAGTACAGAATTTAAAAACCTCATCGTCTTTGCTTGGGTTCAAGCATTTGTTGGAGTTAAACGAAATATTAGGCTGCAATGTTTTGATTAATGAGAGCTATATCTCAGCAAGCAATTCTGCGTCTAAAAGATATCACAATAATCACAGAATTCTGACTTTATAACTCGCAAACATGAGAAAAAAGGTCAGAATTGTGGCTTCAATTCTGAGTTTATATCTCAGAATAACTCGCAATTGTGAGGGAAAAAAAGTCAGAATTCTAAGATAAAATGTCGTAGCCTAATTATTCTTTTTATTTAGTGGCAGAAACGGGCTTCCATAAATAGACCATAATGGTTAAAGGATTCTTTTCACTCAGAAATAACAGGTTCTCTTAAATGACAATCCATCTAAAAATAGATAACTTAAGCTGCTGGTTAAAGGATTATTTCACTCAAATATAACAGGTCATTATGGTACACTTATAATAAGTGTTTATATCGGGACTATTTCAGGCCAGACTGGTAGGCACCGCCGCGGAGGAGCACAGTCCCTGCGTGACTCGCCATAGAAATTAACAGAGAGAAGTAGCTCCGGCTGCAATGTTCTTCCGCAATACATGCAGTTTTAAAAAGCAAAAAGTTATGGACTGCAGCAAAAAGATCAAAAAATAAAAATGACCAAATAAAATATTAAATATACAATTAAATATTGATTAATATTGAAAATAATGAACATTAACACTAAGAAATTAAAAATATAAAAATAACAAAATAAAAAGTTAAAAGTTAACTTTTAAATAAAAAAATAAAAAAAGTTGGTTTACAAAGCAACTAGATTTTTTGTTGGCTTTATTTCCACTGTTTAAAATGCCCCCAATTTCATTCCTTTACTCAAACTCTGTTTCAGCTGGGAAGTTGTCATCATGGCATCTGCCAAATAAGAAAAATAATAATTGATGGAATATAATACATCTAACAAGTTATTTAGGCAAAAATGACGTGTAACCAAATTCAAGGTTATTCTGGCTAAAAGTGAGTTACTCATAACTGAACTATATTAATTCTATAGATAACCGAGACGGCTATCGCTTGCTGTAATACTTCATTTAACTACCGTAGGGTAACATGTCTTATTGAAATGCTAATGTTTGCATTTAAACACTATTATTGTTTATTTAAACCTTATTTTTTTTGTATAAAGAAGGAGTAGCTGAAATGATTAGAGAAATACAAAATAAAAAATTTTTATGAAAATGATTTACAGGGATGATTTAATCACTCCAATGACCTTCGAAACCTATATGGCCATATGGTATTTCCTGTGGAACACAAAAGTTGTTGCATCCATGGGTATGAAGGCTGCAAGCTCCAGAAAATGTCCCAAATGACAAACTACTAACTAAAACTGTATTAAATTGGGTGTTAGTTCACCCAAAAAATGAATATTATCCCAACATTTACTTACCCTCGCCTCAAGCCACCCTAGGTGTATATGACTTTCTTTTTTCAGCCAAACACATTCAGTTATATAAAAAAATACCCTGTCTCTTCCCAGCTTTATAATGGCAGTGAATGGTAGATTTTGAAGGCCAAAAAAATGCATACATATATTATACAAGAAATCAACATGGCTCCGGGGGGTTAATTAAGCACGGCTCCTGCTTTTTTGTAAGAAAAATAACAAATAGTGTCTGAAGCGGTGAAGATAGTCAGTGGGGAGCTAATAGTTACTGGCTAAGAGAGCTCATTAAAGGATTAGTTCACTTTTAAGTAAACTTTTCTGATAATTTACTCACCCCCATGTCATCCAAGATGTCCATGTCTTTGTTTCTTAGTCAAAAAGAAATTAAGGTTTTTGATGAAAACATTCCAGGATTTTTCTCCATATAAAGGACTTCAATGGAGCCCAAACGGGTCAAGGGCTTTAAACGATACCAGATGATGAATAAGGGTCTTATTTAGTGAAACGATCAGAAAA
The DNA here is from genome assembly GCF_024679245.1 of Pseudorasbora parva. Lineage (NCBI taxonomy): Eukaryota > Metazoa > Chordata > Actinopteri > Cypriniformes > Gobionidae > Pseudorasbora > Pseudorasbora parva. Next base: position 6,709,820 of record NC_090185.1, on the reverse strand, counting down.
AAATGCAATGCAAAAGGGCATTTGACTCATGTGCTCTTTCAAACACTGACTCGGTACTTCCGGCCATAGATATGTATACGTAGATGCCTCATTAGCGACATCTGTCAAGTGACTCGAAACTTTGGTGTCAATAATGCTGAAACTGAGAGACTAATTTGCCCCTCTGTTTGTTTTATACGACATGGGGAATCCTAGAAGTGTCTTCTCCACTGACATCAGCCCATCTACATGTGACTGGTGTTTTAATATGGTTGTATGGTATTTTAATAATTAATAAAGCGTGTATAAACAGTTGTCCTGGTGTAGTGTTCTCAATGTAACAGGAGAGTAGAGAACGTCAGACTACATCACACGCCAGCGCAGTCACACTTACATGGGCTGATGTCGGAGGGGAAGACACTTCTAAGAATCTCCTTGTTGATTGAATTACACATTAGGGCAAATTATTCTCTCAGGTTCAGCAGTTTCTAGGTTTCGAGTCACTTGACAGTTCTCTTTGCGCCCTTAATGAGCTCTCCTAGCAAGCAACCATGCCCCTGACTATCTAAAACACTTGCCCCCCAGTGACCATCTTCACCACCGGAGACACCGTGTCCCAACTCTTGAGTGGCCGTCCAACATTTCCCCACGATTGAGAGCTCTAGGCACCCACAAACTCATGCAGTCTCTCGAGCAGCCATCAAACATCCTTAAAGGGTTAGTTCACCCAAAAATTAATATTCTGTCATTAAATACTTACCCTAATGTCGTTTGACATGCCTTTGTTCATCTTCGGAACACAAATGAAGATATTTTTGTTGAAATCCGTTATCTCAGAAAGGCCTTCATTGACACTAATGTTTTTTCCTCTCTCAAGACCCATAAAAGGCACTAAAGACGTCGTTACAAAGCCCATCTTTAGCCCATGAAAATAAGTCAACCCCACCCAAAGTTATAAGCATTTGGGGGAAAAAATCTCCACTAGATGGTGTTGTTTCAAACTTTCCAGGCTCCTTTAGGGTATTGTGCTGATGACCCATACCAAGTTTCGTAACAACCCATGCATGTGTTCATAAAATACAGCATTTTAGCCAAAAAGGCAGATAGGATAAAAATGGATATCAGTCGACTTGACATGACGTCCCAAATCTAAAGACACTTTTATGATTTTTGGACAAACGTTTCAGAATTTATAAGCAAAAAAATAAATAAATCGTATCTCCAGACCAAAACATGGCGCTGCGCCAAAACGCTGCACATTACCTCAGGTCATGTTTTTAAATGACATGTACCAAGTTTGGTTTTGAATCATAGACCATGAAAAATTATGTATGACGTTTAAATAAAGTCAAAAGTCGCGCGCACGAAAACTACGAGCACGCGAATAAACTCAAGCTCGCAAAACAGACCCACGAGAGGAAAATAGCAACGCGAGAGCGCATCTGTGCACCCGCGAGAGCGCATCTGTGCAGCCGCGAGCGCATTTGTACACCGCGAGCGCGCGAAACAGTATTTAGGGGCGGAAATTTATTCTAGCACAAGCCCCTGCTGCCTAGCGCGCACAACTGCAAATGAGCGCTCGCGTGACTACTCAACGCTCGCTCCTCAAGTTGACTTTTGACACTTTGAGGGCGGGGCAATGACTTGTCTTCCCACCTGTGATTGGTCATTTGTTTAATCAGTTTCACTCTTGTTTAAACATGTAGCAGGACTAGGACGAGGCACGTTTTAAGGAACCATTATGTCGGACCCTGAGCGGTGTACAAATGCACTCGCGGCTGCACAGATGCGCTCTCGCGGGTGCACAGATGCGCTCTCGCGTTGTTATTTTCCTCTCGTGGGTCTGTTTTGCGCGCTTGGGTTTATTCGCGTGCTCGTGGTTTTCGTGCGCGCGACTTTTGACTTTATTTAAACGTCATAGACGCGACTTCATCTGCTTTCGCTGACGAGAGTTGAAGGTTGCAGACGCCCGCACGCGATGCTCATTGGATCGTCTTGAGCTAATGAATCAATTTAGTTTAGTCATTACGGTTCAAAAGTTATTAGCATCAGTATGAGTGAAACTTTGGACAGGTGTTGGTGCTAGAGGGAATGAGTTAGAGTTCAAATTTGGTGTGGTTACTATTGGTACTGACCTCTATATGTGTGCCAATTTCATAACTTTCCCGCAAGCGTTGCTATGGGCTACCATAGACTTGAGCGGAAGAAGGAAGAATAATAAGAAAGATAATTTCATTAGATACCTTTGCACCTTCAGAGGTTGGCTCATTATAAATGCTGTTTATGTGATCAGTATTTCACACGCCCCCTCATCAGCGCTCGGCTGTCTTGCGTCGGGTCAAAGGTTACTCTTAAACCGGCGTGCGGCTGTTACCAGAAGCCAGTGATTATAGTTTATAAAGTTATAAATATGTATATTTTTCTTACAAAAAAAATGCATCACTTTGCTTCAGAAGGCCTTTATTAACCTCCTGGAGTCGTATGGATTACTTTTTTGGGGATTCAAAATCTAAAACACCATTCACTGACATTATAAAGCTGGCAAAAGCCAGGATATTTTTTAATATAACTCTGATTGTGTTCGTCCGAAAGAAGAATGTCATACACCTAGGATGACTTGAGGGTGAGTAAAACATGGGCTAATTTGAATTTTTGGGTGAACTATCCTTTTAAGTCTGAAGAAGTTGTTTAGAAAGAAATTATCTCCATTTGAAAAACTGTTTGTCTGTTCTTCAGGTGAGTTTGCTGCTGGAGATGAAGTGAAGTTAGTGATGGAGGGAGAATCTATCACTCTACATGCCAGTCTTTCTGAAACACAGAGAGCTTTTGAGCTGATAGTGTGGGCATTTGGACCTGAACACATTCGTATAGCTCAGATCAACAAAATTACTAATATCAAGGTCTCGTTATTTGAGGATGTTTTTGGTGGGATATTCAGAGACAAACTGAAGCTGGATGATCAAACTGGAGATCTCACCATCACAAACATCACAACTGAACACTCTGGACTTTATGAACTAGCTGGTGGCAAAACAATTCGAATTTTGGTTTATGGTGAGTAGTTAAAATATAGTTTGCATTCGGTTTGATTTCATTGCATTACAGTTTTGTTCCATACTGGACAATGTCAGTCAGCAGCAAAACTAACACATGGTGAGAAATTTTACTAAGTTATCATGGTAACTACCACTGAGCCCCATCATTCAACTATCATAAATACAAGCTGAACCTACAGTATCTGGTTTCTATTGTGAAGGGTAACATGAGTCTCAGCTCAGTATAGCCTGTATAATTTGAGACGAGCAACCCAAGGAGAGACAGTGTAATTGTTTGGCATTTGAGGAGAATATAGGACTCTGTATCAATATCCTTGTATAAGGATACAAGAGTTGATCGTTTTATCTAGTAAAGTGTGTCATAGTGGACGACAACCAACCAGTCTGTGTCGCTTCACCTTGTCACGACAGAAGACTAGCATGTTTGCAGTTTTCTCGGCCTTCCACGGCGGGTTCTGTCACATCTGTGGCATTGACCAATAGGAGCACAGCTCTTCCATACACAGATTTCAAACATCGTAAAACGAAAAAGAGACGATGGACTAATGACACGACATTGACAAGAGCGCCAGAACAATACACACCACTTCAGACGATATTAGTTCGAACTGCAGTGTCTCGTATCATCTTTCAAACACTTCTGTCCTGATTTCTTCAAAGTGAGGGTCTATGGGCAGGTAAATGTATGGGTCTTTTCAGATCTTTCAATCTAAGGGATGAAATAATCTCGCGCAATTTATGAATGCTGGAGACAACGAAAGAACACACGGAGAGCATCAGCTTTCGTTTCTGCTGAGAGCCGCAAGACCAGCTGAATGCTGTGAGTGTGTGTTAGAAATCAGGAATGTTGAGAGAACATTGTTCTTGGTACGTTTTTCATCTTCAAACCAAATTTGGGTCTTCAGCCGACAAAGTTCAAATCTATTCTGGCCGCTCGAGCGCTTCCCGTAATGTTTGAGCATTAGGCGGAGAGAAGACGGTCTTTCAGTAGCATATTATTCTCATGAATGATATTTAATCGGACAATTTAGTGATATTTGCAGTTGTGGTCTTGAGATAAAATCCAGAGTTTTCTAAGTCTGAGACCAAGACAAGACTGAGTTGAAATGCAGCCGAGACCGAGACAAGACCAAGACTGTCAACCAATGGTCTTAAGACTGGTCTTGAGACCAAGTCTTGAGTACTACAACACTACATTTAGTACCACTACACTAATTTTTGACTACAAATGGAAAAGTTTGAAAGTGGACAAGCTCAAAACATTTTAGACCCCATTTACACCTTTATTTAGTGTTGTATGTATGGGACATTTAAAAGTCTTACTTATGAGTAAGTCAATATTATGAGCCAAGGTTTATAATCAATTAATTTGCTACATGATTCTTCTTATGCATCACATGATGAGAGTAAAACGTGTTTGCGAATAATGTCAAATTTCACAGTAACTTGACTCCTTCCCCTGATTAGTGATTTCCCCTTTCTGCTGTGGTCTGATTAGTAGAAAGTGTACACATTTCTTCAAACTATTTTATCAAGGTGCCTCTATTTAGATACATATTAATATTTATAACGGTTGATTTAGCTGCAAATTATAGTTTTCTGTTTATTCTCTCTGAATGTTTTTCAGCTCGTCTGCCTGTTCCTGTCATCAGCAGAGACTGTTCTTCATCATCCTCATATTGTTCACTGGTGTGTTCATCAGTGGTGAATGTGAGTCATGTGACTCTCTCCTGGTTCAAAGGAAACAATTTATTGTCCAGCATCAGTGTGTCTGATCTCAGCATCAATCTCTCTCTACCTCTGGAGGTGGAATATCAGGATAAAAACACCTACAGCTGTGTGCTGAACAATCCCATCAGCAACCAGACTCAACATCTGGACATCACTCAACTCTGTCGGCCATGTTCAGGTACATCAGCACTGAATTATTTTTCTCTACATTATTGATACTTTATTTCCAGTTCTCAGGTTTCCCATTACTACAACGTTGACATTGCTATAATCTGACCCATTTCAGATATCAGTTTTTGCACATACAAGTTTTGTATGTTAACTCACTCTGATCTATTGTTTTACAGTGAACAAGTTAATTCATCTAGTGCTGGCCTGTGTTTTCATTGGAGTAATTGTCCTAGACGTGGCTGTTGGGATATTCATTAGATGTAGAAATGCAGATCAAGTGGGTAAGGAATTAATCAGTTCCCACTTCTATTGACATGGTTTGTAGAAGGCTACTGATTAATGACAACCATTCATCCGTCTTACACCATACAACTAGCCTGACAATCCCACATCAAGATGTTTGGTCTGGAAACTCACCATTGACAGCACAATCCGAGGGGCGGGATAAACGGTTGTCTTTCAAACTCCCTCTGCACGCGATAGGATAGCGCTACACCAACCAGAGCAACGAAGGTGAAGCAGAGCTCGTTGATAGATTAAACATTCGCCGTATCCGGTCGGCAAAACTCCGAACACATCTTCCCTTTTTAAGAATGACTTCAGTGCCGTTCTTTTCTCAGAGAAAAGCTTAACTCCAAGTCTTCAAGAGTCGCGGTCAAAGCTGATTCGAAAGACCGCCGTTCGCCAGTTTCTGTGTTTACTAGAAGCACGCAAACGCAACTCGGCCGGCGTCATTATGGCCCCGCCCACCGACTCTATACACGATGTGATTGGCCCGGCAAGAGTTAGGCGAATACAGCTCAGAAGGGTATTGAGAGTTGCTAGACGACACTTGCGGGCAGATTAAATTTGCTGCCGCTAGGGTGCGTTTAGATTTTATATTAAAGCGTTTCAAAACATCTTTCCTTAAAACGCTCCTGATCTCGATGTATCATTTAAAGGAATATGACTTTTTCACTTTCATCCCTGTACTATGCTTTCTAGGATACTCACCAAGACAGGCATGTGTGTATATATACACGTGTATTATATTGTATAACAATTTTTCTTACCTTTTGTTTAAACAGCCCAAGCTCCTGTGCAAGACATTGAGCTGAATAATGGTAAGATACTTACTGAGTCTATTCTGTCATCAAACACCATTACAGTGTTTAATCTCAATCTTCATTCCTGTTTGTTCAGCTGAGAGTGCCGATCCTGAGAAAGTTGAACTGAAGACGGTGTCAGTGATGTTGGGACAGTCCGTCACTCTAAACACTGGCATCACTAAAATACAAAGTTGCGATATGCTGCAGTGGAGGTTTGGAAAAGCCGGCACAGATTACACCAATCCATTTGATGTCATTGTCAGAGTGAATGAACAGAACAGCAGTGTTCGTCACCATCATGATGACCGAGTACACCTGAATCGAATGACTGGATATCTCACAATCAATGACATCAGACCTTCAGACTTTGGCATTTATAAACTAAATATCACCAGGAATGGGAGAAATATGATCTCAAAGACATTTATTGTCCAAGGTGAGTACCTTAGTTCTGTCAGTACAATGAAGTTAGACTGAATAATACATTTTACTGGATTTATTGGCTAAATTTAACAAATGGTTCCTATATTGCATTAAAAGATCATCTAGTGCAATGTTAAAAGCTTGATAATTTCAATATCTAATGGCATTATCTATTTCTCCCCTCTTGTATATTTTAGGCATTAGTTGAGTAGTTGTAACATCAACACTTTCTTACAGATTCGTCAGAAGGCAGAGAGGATGCATCCGAGCCAGAGGAGACTAATTCACTGATGAACAATTGACAGATCTCTGAAAGCTCTCGTCTATAGCGACATTATCCCTGTATGCTTTTACAAGCTTTAACATCTGGAAAATGTCTTTGAAATGAACCTGTGAAAAGTAATGACAAATTGTTTCTTTTAATTTGAATTCAAATTGTTATTTTAAAGCTCTGTTACCGTTAACTGTGACCTTATCTATTATGGAGATATTCATGGCCTGTATATTTCATGTCGGTTTCATTATATAGTGTCAGTTTCACTGATTTGAACAGTGTTAATGAAAAGAACAAACCATGTGTTTTAATGTTTCTGTCCTCTAGTGGACAATCTTTTCATAATCAGTTTTATAATGTGTGAAGTGAAGTGTGAAGCAATTTTTTTAGTGTGTGAAACCAAATTAAGCTAGACTGGGTAAACCCCGCCTGATCTGCCGGCAATTTGATTTCGCTCTGCAACTCAGTCTGGAAACCTGTACATTCATTTCTACTGCTTCTGTTACACTTTTGCAGGAACCAATCACAGACTGGCTTATCCACCTGGTGCACTATTGGCGGGTTTAACATGCAGTGTCGGTGCCTTCTTGTGGTCTGATTGGTTGAAGGATTCTCCAATAGTGATGTGTTGTTCATGCAAGAGGCGTTCATTTTGACCGAATCTTTAATATGACTCGAGAACAAGTTGTCTCAGAGAATGATTCGTTCATTTTGTGTTGAACGCGCATGCGCAACATCCCGTATGTTCTGTACAGGAAACAAATGATTAGTTCATTCGTTGATCAAGTCCCAGCCCTGTATAGACAAGGCTATGCAGTCACCGGAAACAGAAAGGATTAGTTCATCTTGAGCCTTTGGTCCGAGTCTTGTTCTTTTGTCACGTGATGTGACAGCCGTGTTGGAAACAGAAATTAGTTCACTCACAACCTTCCTCACAAACAAGTGCATAGTTTTTTTTGTTTGGTTCAGTTTTTTTAGAATAATACGACTGTAACGTTGTATATGTTGCGAGACACTAAACCGGGAAGCGGTCATGTGACAAAAGAACGATACTCAGAGTCAGACCTGAAGACGGATACTCGAGAGATGAACCGTTTCTGCATTCAGCCTATGGGGACTTAAACGAACGACTCTAATGAGAAGACTCGATAGATGAAGTAATCTTTTCTGTTTCCGGTGATTCCATAGCCTTGCCTATGGTGCTGGGACTTGATGAACGAATGACTCGGAGACTCGAGAGATTAACTGATCTTGTCTGTTTCCGGATGCATGTATTACTTATGAGGCTGTCACAATTTGGATCGGGAGATGAGGTGAACTAACTGACTGACTGCATACAAACTAGATAAGCAATTAATCAATAATTTCCTTCTCAAAATGTGGCCATTACTGCATTAGCTTATAGTTTATTTTTTTATTCCAAAAGTACTAAATGTGTTGAAAAAATGTAACATGTTAATTAGATTTTGCTTAAATGAACGAAATGACTTGAAAAAAGATTTGTTCATTTTGCTGCGCGAGACTCTCAGATCAGAGTCGGTAAAATGATCTGAACTTCCCACTACTATCCAGTTGTGTACAGAGTCATTTGAAATCTACAGTAAGGAAAATATTTGAACACCCTGCTATTTTGCAAGTTCTCCCACTTGGAAATCATGGAGGGATCTGAAATTGTCATCGTAGCTGCATGTCCACTGTGAGAGACATAATCTACACCTGAGAAAATCAATGTTACTATTTAGTACAGTAGCCTTTGTTTGCAATTGTAGAGGTCAAACGTTTCCTGTAGTTTTTCACCATGTTTGCACACACCGCAGGAGGGATTTTGGCCCACTCCTCGATACAGATCTTCTCTAGATCAGTCAGGTTTCTGGCCTGTCGCTGAGAAACACGGAGTTTGAGCTCCCTCCAAAGATTCTCTATTGGGTTTAGGTCTGGAGACTGGCTAGGCCATGCCAGAACCTTGATATGCTTCTTACAGAACCACTCCTTGGTTATCCTGGCTGTGTGCTTCGGGTCATTGTCATGTTGGAAGACCCAGCCTCGACCCATCTTCAATGCTCTAACTGAGGGAAGGAGGTTGTTCCCCAAAATCTCGCAATACATGGCCCGGTCATCCTCTCCTTACTACAGTGCAGTCACCCTGTCCCATGTGCTGAAAAATACCCCCAAAGCATGATGCTACCACCCCCATGCTTCACAGTAGGGATGGTGTTCTTGGGATGGTACTCATCATTCTTCTTCCTCCAAACACATTTAGTGGAATTATGACCAAAAAGTTCTATTTTGGTCTCATCTGATCACATGGCTTTCTCCCATGACTCCTCTGGATCATCCAAATGGTCAGTGGCAAACTTAAGATGGGCCTGGACATGTGCTCGTTGTTTAAGCAGGGGAACCTTCTGTGCCATGCATGATTTCAAACCATGACGTCTTAGTATATTACCAACAGTAACCTTGGAAACTGTGGTCCCAGCTCTTTTCAGGTCATTGACCAGCTCCTCCTGTGTAGTTCTGGGCTGATTTCTCACATTTCTTAGGATCATTGAGACCCCACGAGGTCAGATCTTCCATGGAGCCCCAGTCCGAGGGATATTGACAGTCATGTTTAGCTTCTTGTATTTTCGAATGATTGCTCCAGCCGTGGACCTTTTTTCACCAAGCTACTTGGCATTTTCCCCGTAGCCCTTTCCAACCTTGTGGAGGTGTACAATTTTGTCTCTAGTGTCTTTGGGCAGCTCTTTGGTCTTGGCCATGTTAGTAGTTTGATTCTTACTGATTGTATGGGGTGGACAGGTGTCTTTATGCAGATAACGACCTCAAACAGGTGCATATAATTTAGGATAATAAATTGAATGGAATTGGACATTTTAAAAGCAGACTAACAGGTCTTTGAGGGTCAGAATTCTAGCTGATAGACAGGTGTTCAAATACTTATTTGCAGCTGTATCATACAAATGAATTGTTAAAAAAACCATACATTGTGATTTTTGGATTTTTTTTATTTTAGATTATGTCTCTCACAGTGGACATGCACCTACAATGAAAATTTCAGATCCCTCCATGATTTCCAAGTGGGAGAACTTGCAAAATAGCAGGGTGTTCAAATACTTATTTTCCTCACTGTATATTTCATGTCGGTTTCATTATATAGTGTCAGTTTCACTGATTTGAACAGTGTTAATGAAAAGAACAAACCATGTGTTTTAATGTTTCTGTCCGCTAGTTGACAATCTTTTCATAATCAGTTTTATAATGTGTGAAGTGTGAAGCATTTTTTTTTTGTGTGTGAAACCAAATTAAGCTAGACTGGGTAAACCCCGCCTGATCTGCCGGCGATTTTGTGGATTTCGCTCTGCATCTCAGTCTGGAAACCTGTACATTCGTTTCTACTGCTTCTGTTACACTTTTGCAGGAACCAATCACAGACTGGCTTATCCACCTGGTGCGCTATTGGCGGGTTTAACATGATGGGTCGTTGCCCTCTTGTGGTCTGATTGGTTGAAGGATTCTCCAATAGTGATGTGTCGTTCATGCAAGAGTCGTTCATTTTGAACGAATCTTTAATATGACTCGAGAACAAGTTGTCTCAGAGAATGATTCGTTCATTTTGTATTGAACACGCATGCGCAACATCCTATATGTTCTGTACAGAGAACAAATGATTAGTTCATTCGTTCATCAAGTCCCAGCCCTGTATAGACAAGGCTATGCAGTCACCGGAAACAGAAAGGATTAGTTCATCTCGAGTCTTTGGTCCGAGTCTTGTTCGTGATGTGACAGTCGTGTTGGAAACAGAAATTAGTTCATTCACAACCTTCCTCACAAACAAGTGAGTAGGTTTTTGTTTTTGGTTCAGTTTTTTTAGCTAGTATAATTGATTTTCCAATGAATCCTCGACACATTGGGTTATTCAAAATTGACAGGCATAAAGGTTTATTGCACATATCTTCTGATGGTTTTTATAATAAATATATTACAACATGCAGTCAATAATACGACTGTAATGTTGTATATGTTGCGAGATACTGAACCGGGAAGCGGTCAGGTGACAAAAGAACGAGACTAAGACCTGAAGACTCGAGAGATGAACCGTTTCTGCATTCAGCCTATATGGGGACTTAAACGAACGACTCTAATGAGAAGAGCCGATAGATGAAGTAATCTTTTCTGTTTCCGGTGACTCCATAGCCTTGCCTATGGTGCTGGGACTTGATGAACGAATGACTCGGAGACTCGAGAGATTAACTAATCTTGTCTGTTTCCGGATGCATGTATTACATATGAAGCTGTCACGATTTGGATCGGGAGATGAGGTGAACTTGACTGCATGCATAGCCTGACGACCCAGCTAAGCAATTAATTAATTTATTTCTGAAAATGTGGCCATGACTGCATTAGCTTATAGTTTATTTTTTTATTCCAAAAGTACTAAATGTGTTGAAAAAATGTAACATGTAAATTATATTTTGCTTAAATGAATGAAATGACTTGGAAAAAAAGATTTGTTTATTTTGCAGAACGAGATTCAAATATCATTTTTCATTTGAACTATTCCTGTTGATCACCCCTCTTGTGTAGTAAAAAATACAAGTAGACTCCCCAGAACCATGTTCAATCTTAAATTGGTAATTTAAGACTCATTAAAAATAAACCATGGATTAATTTATTTTTGTAACTTAATATTATTAATAAAAATTCTTAAGTATTAACGTGTCAAGTTCTGTCTCATTAATTGTCTAGGTAAGTGTATTTTTCATACTTATATAATTTGCAGTAAAATTACTCATATTCAGATAAATGTTTACTTTATGCAGTTGACTTGCAGTTAACAGGATTTTACAGTATTTCATTATTTTCTGTTAAAATTATTAGCCTGAACTTTTGAAATTGTTGAATTTATTAGAAAAAAACAGTAGTTTGAACTTTTGAGTTATTACATTTTCTAACACACCCATTCACTGTCAAACACTTCTGAAAGTTGACGTTGTGAGCTTTCCGGTGTGGGGAATCCAGAGGTGGACAAAGTACACAACTTCATTACTTGAGTAAAAGTAAAAGTACAACTGGTCAAATATTACTCCGTTACAAGTTGTAAAAACTCATTTTTACTTAAGTAAAAGTACAGAAGTAAAAGTACTTAAGTATCAAAAGTAAATTTCCTTTTTTATGTTGATGCATTATTTTATTATTGTTGTATAAATGCACACTGCCATCATGGTTTAAGCCAGTCAGTGATGCTCCATCTGACATACTAGCATACGACTAACTTAAACTCATTTAAATACTGTTATCCCAACCAGGATAACATTTCTTTATGTAGAGAATCACCTATGGCACCTTTAATGTTAGAGGGGAAAAAGTAATGTATTGTTTCCCATGCCCACAAGAGGGTGCGAGCGAGCGCAATAAGCAAATGAACCAAATCAAATACTGCATCTTTTATTGAAATGTTTTTTTTTTTTTTTTAACAAAGTGCATTAACTTTTAAACAACTGTTCTTAACCCATTTAATCCCAAATTTTTCCCAGAGATGAAATATATGAGTTTGTGTTGTATTTGTAAGTATATTAAACAATCAATGTCAATAATGTAAAAAAATATTTGAAAAGTCCATGAAAAAATTAGTTTTATCTCTGGTCACAATTGTGACCGGTGGTAGAACACAGGGAGTCTAAGTTGTTGTATATAAACACATAAATCTCCAGAAATTAAAAAAATAAAGACTGGATTAAATTGTTGAAGTGTTTTATTCGATTAACAAATAGGTAAACATTGTCTGGCTCAGTTTCAAAAATAATAAATATTTTAATAAAATTATGGTAAAATAACACATTATAGGAAATTGCTTAGAATGTAATCATTATAAATAACACAAAATACTTAAAATTACAAAATGAAAAAAAACTTTCAGAAATAAAATAATAAATTAAAACAAATAAATAAACAAATTAAAATAAATAAACAAATTATTAAATATGAGCCTATAGGAAACATGTAACAATGCCAAAGAACATAATTCATTAATAACAACAAATCGTCACAAAAATTATCAATCAACAGTTACAACTGTGTGCTGGTTTGGAACTCATGTAACTTGAGTAGACACCTTCCTAAGGACATAGCAGCGGGAAAAAAATGGTGTCCTGGTGCGGAACTCATTGATTAGGTAACTCCCTCAGACGTTATGAAACGTTTTGAAGCACTCAATATGCATTGGCCTGGCACACTTTTCACAACCAAATGATGTGCGACCATCACAGACACGACATCTGAGAAACCTGTTCCCTTTAAAACAAAATTAACAATTACACAATGATTTCTCTTTTGTATAGCTTTTGGAACACATCTGCAGGTGTTAAATGTTATAATAAAAATAAATCTTCATATAAATCTGCCTACCTGTGTTTATCGGCCAGTGAGCAACACCATCAAACCTGGGAATATCAGTTACAGCAGCTGACATTGAGGATGGCCTCCCTTGTCCTTTTGGTGCAGTACCAAATTTTTTCAGGAGACTTTGGGCAACTACTCGCTGAAATCCAAGGAGATCATAGTCACCATCCATGACATCTCTGTGGAACAGCCAACTGTTGACCACAGCACTGTGAAGAGTCCAGGCATAAATTGGCCACCACCACTTTTTTGATCTTATTGTGCAGTGGTAACGGGACACCTGAAGATCATGTAGATCTACTCCTCCCATTTGCTGGTTGTAAGAGTGGATTATTTGAGGTTGTTGAAGGTACTCATATGCCTTTCTTTCCTTGTTCCATCTCCTAGTTGGTAACTCAATGTAGACATTTTCCACATTGCTTGCAACAGTGACCACACTGTTATCCCTCCACCTCACCAGTAGCTTTTCTCCTTCAGACAAAACTTCTGTGGAGCCCCTCTGTAGCTTTTGGAATTCATTCATTGGTTTAAATGGCACATCACACAACTGGTTTTGCCGCATGGTCCCAGTGCACCCATATCCTCGCTTTGTCATCTCATCAATCAGGGATAATGTGGTGAAAAGGTTGTCATGCGTGAAGTTGCATCCTCCTGGAACACCAGCTTGTTCAGCCAAACCCAGCACTACACTGGGCCCATGACCTAACCCAGTCTCTGGAAGAAGGGTATGCACTCCAGCATAAGGCTCCATGTGGTAGAGGTAACCCCCTGAGGATGCAAGGCTCCAAACCTTATAGCCGTAGCGGATTGGTTTTCCCTTTATGAACTGCTTGTACCCGTGGCGCCCATAGTAGGGAATCATACTTTCATCTACTGACAGCCATTTACTGAATGGCAGAATTTTGTATGAGCTATTTAGCTCCTGGAAGATTGGCCTCACCTTAAAGAAGGGGTCATTGTTGCACGTTGTGTTGTCCACAACATGGATGGAAGCCATAATTTCATCAAATCGGTTTCGTCTCATAGCATTGGAGATGCTGCTGTTGTGGACATCTCCATCTAGTGACCAGAGCAAATGCCGTCGTGGAACAGTACAATATCCAGAGGTGAGGAGCACACCATAGAATACAAGTAGTTCATCCATGCTTAAATTAAGAGGTTTGTTTTTGTTTTGAACAGAGTAGAGATTTGACATTTCTATGGTAAGATCTCTCAGAGATGAGGGGTACATTGCTAAAAACACATCCAATGGATTCGGATTTGTTGCTTTTAGACATTGTGCTGCAGTCGGTTCATACACAATGTAGTCAGGCAAATTGCTTTTTGCGGTTTTTTTAGACTTTCTGAAACACCTACTCTTGTTTTTCCTTTTAATCAGCTGAGCAGGGGTGCTTTCTGCCAAGGGCACTGGTATGGTGGTAGTAGTAGCATCTGAAGAAGGCAATACAGATGATGAGGCAACTTCAAGTTGTTTTGTACGATTTCTTGTTTGGATTTTGAGTTTCGGTTGGTGATCGCAAGCAGTTTCAGGGATGTTTTCTGCCAAGGGCGGCATGGTGGCAGTAGTAGCATCTGAAGATGGCAACAAAGATGATGAAGCAGATTCAAGTTTTTTTGAGAGACTTCTTGTTTGAATTGTGAGTTTTGGTTGGTCCTCGCATTCAGGTTCAATTTCCTCAAAATTATCATATCCAAACAGTTCTGCAGTAGAATTCAAAATTCTTGATGGTATGTGAGCTGAGTCACCAGTAAAATCCATGTCAGATGCATCGCTATCACAGTCGCTTTCTATTGCATCCTTCTCTATCTTAGGGACCACTGCTATATTACAAATTGCAGGCTCTGGATCATCAGTGTCAAGTAAATCCAAAACTTGACTTAAAGTCATTCTGTAAGAGAGTTCATAAAAATAACACAGAATTACATATGGGTAACATAGACTCCCTGTGTTATACCACCGGTCACTATTGTGACCGTCTTCATTTATTTGCAATTTGACAACAGAATAAAGCATGTTTTCATTTAATTTCAATGTGTATGTATAGATAAGCCTTTCATGATGATATGTGCAAAAAAAATATGAGCTCCTCAAAAAGGAACTTAGTATTCTTACCTGTCCTTTCTGAGCTTTGACGTCATCCTTCCGTTAAGACAGCAGTACCAGGAAATAAATGTGTGTGGTCACATGACCAAACTAACCAATCATGTTACACCTGCCATAAACTCATATAGACATCTTACATTTTCATTATATATGAACATATGCTTCATAATATGAGTTACTTTTCAATTTTACACTAAAAAATGCAAGGAAAAATTGTGGTCACAATTGTGACCAGTGGGATTAAATGGGTTAAATAAAACAATTCCCTTAATGTACATGCAAGGGAAATTATATGACAAGTGCATACAAATGTATAAGTGTTCTGCTTAAAGTTTTAAATATGGATATTTTCTTACAAAAATGCATCGCTTCGCTTCAGAAGGCCCCTTTTAACACATGAAGCTGTGTGGAGGACTTTTATGATGGATGGATCACTTGTTGGGATTCAGATTTTGGGATGCCATTAAAGCTTGTACTAGCCAGATGTTTTAATATAACTCAATTTGTTTGACTGAAAGAAGAATGCCATATACACCTAAGATGGCTTTAAGGTGAGTAAATCATGAGGTATTTTTTATCTGGATGAACTATCCCTTTAACGAGGATCAGGACGAAACGAATTCATTGGAACTCACATTAATAGGAAGATTAACTGCGTCATATTTAGGCTACACTACTGGTCATGTGAGGAACACCTACTTCGAAACGCGTTACATGGGAATAACCAGGAATATGACTCATAAAACGAATATAATTCACCAATGAATATCAATGGGTTTAAGGTGTCTCTGTTGTTGTCGTTTCAGTTGAAAAGTAATGTATTTAGAAACATCGCGTTTCGTTGCTTTCAGCCCGGATGTATTTAATACGAAACCTAGAGCTAAAAGAATGGTAACATTACTCGAAAACACAACGTAAAATCCCAGACATTCATCAAAAAATGAAGACCTCTATTCATCTTTTCTGCTTGTTGCTCGTGAAAGGTGGGTATTTAAAAAAAAGTTTCGTAAAGACTTTCGCTTTCACTTTAGGCCTAAACAAATTGTTTTCCTTGAGTTTATGATTGAACTTGATTTTTAAATGTACTTATTACTCTGTTGGTCGATACACAAAGGCCTAATATTTACATAATTTATCTAACATCTGCTCGTTCTGTAATGATGTGATGTTCTGGCTAATTAGCGTAGCCTACAAATTTCCCAGAAAAGCATACCAAGACCTAATTTGGATTTGTTTAACGTAGTTAGTCAGTCAGTCAGTCCGTCCGTCTGAGAAACAGTTGTTGTTGTTCTCCAGGTGTGTTTGGTGATGATGTGAAGTTTGTGATCGAGGGAGATCCTGTCACGTTACACAATGACCTCACTGAATTGAAGAAATATGAACGCATTTTGTGGACGTTTGGACCTGACAGCACTCGGATAGCTCAAATCAACAACGAGGTTAATAAGATCTCCTTATATAACGATGTTCTTGATGGGATATTCAGAGACAGACTGAAGCTGGATGATCAAACTGGATCTCTGACCATCACAAACACCACAACTGAACATACTGGACTTTATGAACTACAGATATTTGGCAGAAATGAGGTCCCACCGAAGAAATTCAGTATTATTGTTTATGGTGAGTAGTTCTGTTGTTGAATTCTAATTTGTGAGTTAAACCATATTGAGTATACTGTATGCTAGTCACCCAAAGCCAGTCAGCAGTAGACAAAATCAAGCTAAGCTGTATCTGTGTCAATCTGAGATGTGTAATTTGTAGTCAGCGCGTGACCCAGTGAGACAAAATTAGTGGAAATCTTTCATTTAGATAGGAGAGGTTTAGGACTATTAGAATAATAATAATAAAAAATGTTAAATCAATATTACAGCTTCTTTTGTAGTTACTGGGATGACATGGATGCTGGTAAATGGATGTGTGTTGAAATTGAAGACCTGTAGATGGTTATTATATGTTTATTATCTCGTTTTTCCAGCTCGTCTGCCTGTTCCTGTCATCAGCAATAACTCTTCACACTGTTCTTCATCTTCATCATCCTCATATTGTTCACTGGTGTGTTCATCAGTGGTGAATGTGAGTCATGTGACTCTCTCCTGGTTCAAAGGAAACAGTTTATTGTCCAGCATCAGTGTGTCTGATCTCAGCATTAGTCTCTCTCTACCTCTGGAGGTGGAATATCAGGATAAAAACACCTACAGCTGTGTGCTGAACAATCCCATCAGCAACCAGACTCAACATCTGGACATCACTCAACTCTGTCACACATGTGCAGGTACGGCAGCACGGCTGACATTAACGGATTTGTTAAATTCTCTACTTGTTCAAAAGTTTTATTTGTTAACTCTCTAATCTACGGTTTCATAGTGGACATATCGAGTTTCAATGCAAAAGAGCGCTTACCCTTCAGTCCTGTGGTGCTGATCGTTGGTGGGATTTTAATTACGCTAGTAGTCTTGGCTGTAGTTGGGATGTTCGGTTTCTACTGGAAATATAAAAAATCAAATCAACTGGGTAAGTTTACTCTCAGGTAATGGAGAAAGATGAGCTGTTTTGTGAAAGCATGTAATAAAAGTATGTGGTTTGTGTTTAAACAGGTCAGACTTCTAGGCAAGAGTCTATTGAGATGAGGAATGGTAAGACTCTGTATTTTCTACATCCAGTATAGGGGTGGGTAATATGGCAAAAATATCAAATCATGAATGTTTTTCTTTTTGTTGTTTTTTCTTTTACAAGTTATTGTACAGTAAAAATTAGTAGGCCCTACTAGCCTTACTAATATAAGACCTTCTCATGCGTATTGAAGACAATTAAACAGTTAGAACAAAGAAACAAATGACAAGCAATAAATCAAATAAATACAAAGCAAAAATACCAATGAATGTGGTACATGCCTTAATCTTCTTAGCTCTGTGACCATTTTTTGTGTTTTCCGCCAGGATTTGGCCTACCCAAATTGAAAAGCTTGCCAGTGGTCACAGTGGTCTCTAAATATACATGATTTTTGTTTCGTTTTTTTCCATCGTTTGTCACACACTTCAGCATTGTGGTCACTAGTTTAGACGAGCACTGACACCCTGTGGTGAAACAATCGTGTTTAACAGCCGCTGCTTTCTCAGATCGGCTTGGGTTGGATTAAACCTAAGAGAGGAAAATTCTTTAGACAGTAAATCAGAAAATTCCCGGTCTCTGAGGATATCCAGATTTTTTAAATCTTGTGGACAGTAGTTTAAGAAGTTGACTACAACACATTGAAAATATACACAACCGGAAATAAATGAGCTGTACCATTTCAAAATGGAAGCTGTCATGAAGCTCTCAGTGCAAGTAGTCCGATTTAGCCTAGAAATCTAGACGCACCCTAGCGGCAGCAAATTTAATCTGCCCGCAAGTGTCGTCTAGGCACTCTCAATACCCTTCTGAGCTGTATTCCTCTCACTCTGGACGGCCCAATCACATCGTGTATAGAGTCGGTGGGCGGGGCCATAATGACGACGGCTGAGTTGCGTTTGCGTGCTTCTAGTAAACACAGAAACTGGCGAACGGCGGTCTTTCGAATCAGCTTTGACCGCGACTCTGGAAGACTTGGAGTTAAGCTTTTCTCTGAGAAAAGAACGGCACTGAAGTCATTCTTAAAAAGGGAAGATGTGTTCGGAGTTTTGCCGACCGGATACGGCGAATGTTTAATCTATCAACGAGCTCTGCTTCACCTTCGTTGCTCTGGTTGGTTGTAGCGCCATCCTATCGCGTGCAGAGGGAGTTTGAAAGACAACCGTTTATCCGCCCCTCGGATTGAGCTGTCAATGGTGAGTTTCCAGACCAAACATCTTGATGTGGGTCTGGCTTGTCAGGCTAAGTCCGATTATGACATAGTCGGAGAACACAAGATTGCATAAAATGATCATTGAATAAAAAAGGACTTGAGGGTGGGTAAATCATGGGCTAATTTTCATTTTTGGGTTAACTATCCATTTCCACCTATGTCATTGTCATATGTCTATGTCAGGAGGTATTAAAAGTGTAATGAGCCACGGATCTGGTTAGATTCGTGGCTTATTACACTTTTAATACCTCCTTTTAATAAGCACTCCAACTCTTTTTTTCTGGCATTGGCAGCAAAGTCTTCAAAATCGATCACGAAACAAAATCATCAGATAGCCCACCCCCAATCCACGCTGTCATCAAATGCCATTTCTAAGACATGTTGGATCTGCTATGCTTATTAGTATTATAGCACTTATACTGAATGTTTGCTCTCTGTCTGGGTTCTTCAGGTGAAGCTTTGGCTGAGTCAGACGTAATGAAGATGGTTTCCGTGACATGTGGACAGACCATCACTCTAAACACTGGAGTCACTGCAATACAAAGCTGTGATGTGCTTCAGTGGCAGTTTGGAGACTTAAGTTCAGATAGCACAAACCCATTTGTTGTCTTCCCCAGAATGAATGAACCAAACAATGTCGATTGTAATGGTCATCATGATGAGAAAACTAGAGTACAGCTGGATCAAAACACTGGATATCTCACAATCAAAGACATCAGACCTTCAGACTTTGGCATTTATAAACTAAAGATCACCAGGAATGGGAAAAATATGATCTCCAAGACATTTCTTGTCCAAGGTGAGTATATCAATCAACACTGTAAACAAGTGAAATGTTCTGAAATTACCAGTTAATGCATTTCAACAGATTTAATAGGTGAATTTTTTCTATAATGCATTAATAATATTTAATAAACAAGTGCAGGAGACAATAATGTAATACAATTTTTGGATTGATGCTTAATCCTATCAGTAGGTTAGGCAAAATGTAATATAATTGTACAGAAACAAAAGAATGCAGAATCAACCAAATATGAGCTAAATGTTTCAAACAATGATATTTCAATATTTTTTACAGCTTCCTCAGAAAATGCAGAGAATGAGCCAGAGGAGATGATATCATTGATGAATGGAGCTACTTCTCAAAGCACTTGACTATAGCATCTACATTATTTTAAAATAAAACATTCCTGTTTTTATGAGCCTTTAAAATTGTGGAAGTGGGTTTAAAATGACCGCAGCATGACAAAGGGTTTCTTTTGATTTTACATTAATTTTTTTATTTTCATGTGGTTATTTTACAGTGGAAGGATAATGTTCCCACAAACGGTGATATTGTCTGTTATGCAGATATCTATGTTATGTACATTGCATGTCTGGTACTTTATAGTACTCATTTTTATCAGAGGTGGACAGTAAGCACATTTACTTGAGTATCTGTACTTAACTTGAGTATTGTAATTTTTTTTTGAAAACTTATGCCTTTTACTCCACTACATTTCTATCAAGGTCGAAAGTCGTTTCTGTTGCAGCTCTGAAAGTCGGTGGATGATTTTTTCCTTTATCCCTCTTATATGGTCATATACATTTCCCAAACTTTTTTTGAACACTGATCAGTTCATAGCAAAATGGAAGAAGACGGTTCTTAGGCTCAAGTGTGTGCACCCGTAGCCATACTTTGAAAGTATGTTTAAGTTAAAAAAAACAAAAAAACATCAAGATTAGTTTAGTTGGCACACACTTGGTGCATGTCTTATAAAATATTAAAAATATTAACGTCTGGGGGAAAGAGAAGAGTAAAGTTGGGAGAATATCATGTGTATAAGTGTATTGGATCTGTGCATTCGTTCTTAAAGTGACAGCAGCTTTGTAAAGAGCTTTGTAACTTATATTCAAGTATTTAAATGAGTTTAAGTTAGTCGTATGCTAGTATGTCAGATGGAGCATCACTGACTGGCTTAAACCATGATGGCATAATGTGCATTTATACAACAATAATACAATAATGTGTTGGCATAAAAAAGGAAATTTATTTTTGATACTTAAGTACTTTTGAAAACAAATACTTCTGTACTTTTACTCAAGTAAAAATCTGTTTTTACAACTTTCACTTGTAACGGAGTAATATTTGACCAGTTGTACTTTTACTTTTACTCAAGTAGTAGAGTTGTGTACTTTGTCCACCTCTGATTTTAATATTTAGTTAATGATGTATTACTTATTTTGCTGTCTCTATGTGTGTGTTTTAAATTGTGTTGATATATATTGTCATTACTTGTTTACGTGTAAGGGTGTTTTGAATGGTGCCATCAAATAAAATGCATTATTATTATTATTATTATTATTAGTTCAGTGTTAAAGAACAAAACAGTGATGTTTGGTCTTCCTCTAGTGGACAATCTGAATGTTTGCAGTTGTATAGTGTGAATAAGAGACTGCTAATCTGAAAGTTCAATTACAGCAACAACAAAATATTAACTTTTTTTATACAATTTTTTTTTAAACCATTAATAAAAACTTTTCTTATGAAGTTGTGTTGTATCTCTGTCAAGTAAACTGTAAAAGTGGACCATGCATACAAGTCTAAAACTTTGGTATCCTTTTATCTGGTCACTTCTCAATAATTGTACTAATTGGTAAGTATTAATATTTACGCCAAATAAAAACAAACAAACCCCCCCCGGGATTTTTCAGTTTAAGACTTACACACACACACACGTTTGAACTTTGGCCTATCTGTGACGCACACACACACTTTCTAACACACCGATTCCCTTTGTGATTGATGGTTAGTGATGTGCTGTGGTGTGGGACTTTCTGGGGCTTGAGGCGCAGATCTACTGTCCTCATTGACAGATCCCATATTGGGGAGTTCCAGTCAGTGAATGTCTACTTCCTTATTTTGAGGGGATTAACTTTCTTGTTTGAACTGAAATCAATAAATTTTAGCGTTTTACTATAAACGCTACCTATTGATCTGAAGTGGGTTATTATATTATTTTAAAATAACACATTCCTGCTTTTATGAACCTTTACAACTCGGGAAATGGTTTTAAAATGACCGCCGCATGACAAAGGGTTTCTTTTGATTTTACACAAAAAAAATTTTTTGTTGTTGGTTATTTTACAGTGGAAGGATATTGTTCCCACTGACCGTGTTCTGTGTTATGCAGATATTTATGTTATGTACATTGCATGTCTGGTATTTTAAAGTATTCATTATAATATTTATTTCAGTGTTAAAGAACAAAACAGTGATGTTTGATCGTCTTCTGTCCTCTAGTGGACAATCTGAATATTTGCAGTTGTAAAGTGTGAATAAGAGACTGCTATAGTAGCCTGAAAGTTTGATTACAGCATCATTAAAAAAAAACTTTTTTTATTCAACTTTTTAACCATTAATAAAAACTTGTCTTATAAAGTTGTGTTGTATCTCTGTCAAGTAAACTGAAAAAGGGTACGGGCTAACATTTCTGGGTAAAGGGCTAACATTTCTGGTATCGTTTTATCCTGTCACTTCTTAATAATTGATACTAATTGGTAAGTATTTACGCCAAAGGAAAAAAAAATGATTTTTCAGTTCAAGACTTATTTATTTATTATTTAAAAAAAAAAAAAAAGGATAAAAATTGAATTAGATTTTCCACAAAGTTTGACTTTGAACTTTGGCCTATCTGTGACACACACTTTCTAACACACCCATTCATGGTTTGTTTGATGGTTATGACGTGCTGTGCTTTGGGTTTTCCTGGGGCTTGACTCGAGGAGCAGATCTATTAGTGTATGTCTTCATTGACAGATCCCATATTGGGGAGTTCCAGTCAGTGAATGTACTTCCTTATTTTGAGCGGATTAGCTTTCTTGTTTGAACTGAAATCAATACATTTTACTACTATAAACGCTACCTGAAGTGGGTTAATTATAATAAAAGCAACTGTAAAAGTAAAATAAGGTTAATAGTCGCTGTCACCATGCGTTTTAGCTCGTTTAGAAACGACTCTGATTGGACGAACTGATCGACTGCTTTGAGACGCCACAGAGAACAATAACAATTACAATGGACAACTTTTACTCATCTTTTACTCACGTGCACAAAAATATGGAGATGTTGGTTTTATTTTTCGTTCTGTTACTTGTGGATGGTGAGTATATCTTGCGCATTTTGAAGTCTCTCTCTCTCTCTCTCTCTCTCTCTCTCTCTCTCTCTCTCTCTCTCTCGCTCGCGTCAGGTTAAAGTCAAAATATTCCGTCTGTCCAATATTTATTACTGCATTAACATACCTGTGAACTTGCTTAGTGTTGGGCGTAATATTACAAACAATGCTATCGTAATCAGATTACTTTTTAAAAGTTTCTGGTCTTTTTAAAATTTACAACAAAAGCTCTTTTTAAAACGGTTTGCTCTCACATTTATTGACTGACAGCTGTCCTATTATGGAGCAAGTCCAGTGGCGATGTGTGTGACAGATTCAGCATTCCTCAAAAGGAATAAAAATAGTGAAATGCAAACTCAGAATATTACGCAAACCTGCAATAATTAAATTATGCTTTTGACAATGGGAGACCAAAAAGTGCCCTCCGTCCATTATAGAAATAAACCACACAGCTCCGGCGGGTTAATAAAGACCTTCTAAAGCGAAGATGCGTTTGCTTAAGAACAAATATCCATATTTTTTTTAACGTAATAAAGTAAAATACCTAGCTACTTCCAGAGGACCTTCTGTATTCAACGTACAAAAAAAAAAAAAAAAAAACTTTCTTCTATGAAAGGTTAGACTTTTTGAATGAAAGATCAAAAGGATAAACAATGCAGATTTATTTTTACAGCCATCTTTGATCGAGGGCTAATGATTCTGACTCCACCTGTAAATCTCTGAAACGGTCTCTGTTCTGCAGGAGTGTTTGACGTTACAGATGAAATACAGTCAGTGTCAGTGATGGAGGGAGAGTCTGTCACTTTACGCACCGATGTTACTGAAATACAGAAAGCTGATCTGATACTGTGGACGTTTGGACTTGACAGCACTCGTATAGCTCAGATCAACCGACTGAGTAATAAGGTCTCGTTATTTGATGAAGTTCTTGATGGGAGATTCAGAGGGAGATTGAAGCTGGCCAAGACTGTATCTCTGACCATCACAAACACCACAACTGAACACAGAGGCGTTTATGAACTACAGACTTTTGGTGGAAATGAGGTCCCACCCAGGAAATTCAGTATTATTGTTTATGGTGAGTGATTCTGTTCATGCATTATGTTTGATTTCTTTGCATTGAGGTATTATAGACATAACTTTCTCATGTTTTACAGCTCGTCTGCCTGTTCCTGTCATCAGCACTAACTCTTCACAGTGTTCTTCATCTTCATCCTCCTATTGTTCACTGGTGTGTTCATCAGTGGTGAATGTGAGTCATGTGACTCTCTCCTGGTTCAAAGGAAACAGTTTATTGTCCAGCATCAGTGCGTCTGATCTCAGCATCAGTCTCTCTCTACCTCTGGAGGTGAAATATCAGGATAAAAACACCTACAGCTGTGTGCTGAACAATCCCATCAGCCACCAGACTCAACATCTGGACATCACTCAACTCTGTCACACATGTGCAGGTACGGCAGCACAGCTGATTTTTCTACAGATTTAATCAATCTATGTTGCTCATATTCAGGTACTTCAATAGCAAGGTTTAGCAGTTCTAATACGGTTATGGTCTCTCCTTCCACTGTAGCGGCAGGTTTGTCTGCAGGTCATATATCGCTACTTTGTGTTTGTGTGCTGGCTGTGGCTGCAGTTGTGTGTGGGATTTACCATTACCATGAGCGCAAGACGTCTAAAAGGACAAATCAAGGTGGTACGTGTTACCTACAGCTTATTTTGCAATATAACGCTTTATTGTGCAAACTGAAAGGTTACATTGTTCTTGTTTGTATACGTTCACATACAAGATATTGCTCATTTCACAGGTGGCGATACATCATCTAATGAGGACAGATATTCACAAAATGGTGAGTGACTTTGTGTAACTTGGTTGAAAGTTACTTTGTCAAAATGTCTAATTTAATTAATTTTGTGATTTTGGTTAAAACAGGCGCAGTTCCTTTGTTAGCTGTTGAGGTAGACGGTAAGATATCATGTAATATTTTAGGTTATTGTGAAGTTAATGTACATCGATCAGGCATAACATTATGACTGGTAAAGTGAATAACACTGATCATCTCTTCATCACAGCAATTGTTAGTGGGTGGGATATATTGTCCTCAGAGTTGGTGTGTTAGAAGCAAGATAAATGGGCAAGCGTAAGGATTTGAGCGAGTTTGACAAGTGCTTTTGACAAACTGTGACGGCTAGACGACTGGGTCAGAGCATCTCCAAAACTGCAGCTCTTGTGGGCTGTTCCCGGTCTGCAGTGGTCAGTTTCTATCAAAAGTGCTCCAAGGAAGGAACAGTGGAGAACCGGCCACAGGGTCATGGGCGGCCAAGGCTCATTGATGCCTGTGGGGAGTGAAGGCTGGCCTGTGTGGTCCGATCAAACAGACGAGCTACTGGAGCTCAAATTACTCAAGAAGTTAATGCTGATTCTGATAGAAAGGTGTCAGAGCACACAATGAATCTCAGGGTGCGTTCACACTTGTAGTTCGGTTCGTTTGGTCCGGACCAAAAAACAAAAACAAAACATATAGTCCTGGTCCGCTAAGCGTTCACACTGGCATTTTTAACAGCGACCCTAAAGTTACCGAATCAAAGGCACAGGGAGACGGTCACAACCTGATTGGTCGGCTTATATGACGTAGGAGCTCGTTTACCGAACATTCAAAACAATGCTGTGTGCGGATTACACGCGATCATTTTATGCGTGTACATATGGCATTATTTTTACCAGCTGAGAACTCACGAAGAGCTCATGAAATGTTCAAAACATTCAAAACAGCGGCAGGATTTCCTCCGTTGTGCAGAAAAGAGACGGCCGTTCTGTCGTCTGTACCGACTAATGGGCAACACAGGTCCTCTGATGAGAAGAGCCAGGTCTGCATTTTGTTCGTTTTTTTTCTAGCATTTTCGAAACATGCTCGTCAGACCAAATATTGATGAGGCTCTTCCGCATTGCTCCACGTTTGACCTCTAACGTTGATGTTATTCATTTTGGATACACCGATCTTTCCGCGTCGTCAAATCAGCTGACTATGCGTCGCATCTTGTGACATTACGTCCTGTTTTTGGTTCGTTTAATGTCTTTGGTCCGTGTGGCGTTCATATATCAATGGAACCGCACCAGAGTTCGTTTGCAAGCGGACCGAGACCCGTCTTTTTAGCGCTCTCGGTCCGCTTGTTTGGTGCGCACCAGGGTTCAGATGGCAGCGTTCACATATGTTCAAATGAACCGCACTAAACGAGCAATCGCACCAGGGTTCGTTTTAATCCAACCAAACATGACAAGTGTGAACGCACCCTAAGTTTGTTGCGTATGGGGCGGCATAGCCGCTGACCAGTCAGAGTGCCCATGCTGACCCCTATCCATCGCCAAAAGCACCAACAGTGCACGTAAGCAGCCACAGCACACCTTCGGGCTGTTTTGGCAGTAAAATGGGGACCAACATGTTATGCCTGATCGGTGTATTTGGTCAGCATATTGGGCATGTTGCTGTGAAGCTGATTAACTCAGAAACAGCATAAAATAGAAACTGGCTGGGTATATCTCAGCTAACATAAGTGTGTTCTAGGTTATGCAAACATTAGAGAAACCAGGGAACTAAGGGAGCAATTCATTTTAAAATATTTGCAAACAGTATGGGAATGTTACTTTTGAATGTTCTCTGAGTAGTTATTTCTGAATGTTAAGAGAACCTTGCCAGAATGTTAGCTAAACATCTGAAAATGTTCCCTGTTAGCTGGGGATACATAATCGAGTATTATATCAGGGGAGCTGGAACAGATAACAGGAGGAGCAGGTTTATGGATTATCCTCAGGTGAAGGGTGGGACTGAGAGGCAGGGATTTTATAGTGGAATATTTTTGTTGGCAGCAGATTTGGTTTTAAAACAAGTTATATTCAATGTTCAGTGAACCATTTCTTTAACTGTATAAACTGTAGCTATTAATTTGTCATTATTTTCAGCTTTTTTTCCCCACATGCACAGTGTTACTTATGACAATGTTTGTTCTTTGTTCTCGTTAATAATACATTTTTATCTTTTGATAGTAATTCTGTAGGTGTAAAAGGGATCTCATAATGTCCAAAATTTATGGGTTTAATTTCAAACCGATTTTGGGTTCATTTTAATCCAGCAATGGATTCATTTTACACAAGTTTTGGTTTAAAAAACAAACCTAACAGCACAGAATTTTTTTAGAGTATAGACATTATATTAAGCGTGACCCAATTTTGACTCAGTGTAGGGCTGAAACGATTCATCGAGTAACTCGAGTTAATCGAATCAAAAAAATCCTCGAGGCAAAATCATCTGCCTCGACGCTTCGCTTAGTCCATTTAACTACACACACATATTGCAGAAAGACATTTTTTGTGTAAGGACTCGGAGTATGAGCGGATTGCGGTTATATCCGCGGTTCAGGTGCATAAACATCCCAAACATTGCAGGTGGATGAGAGAAATCGTTAATATGTTGATTTTAATAAAGACGCGGAACTCTCAAATCACGCTAAAACTCAATGAATGCGTGTCGTTCTTTAACTTTCGTTTTCAGCTCATGTCGAGATCAAAGACCGCAATGCGAGAGAGAGAGAGAGCGGGCGGGCATCAGCACTGGTCATATCATTTAATATCGCTGTTTTTAAATGAAGAAAACTGTGTGTTAAGCTTCAGGATGCGACGCTGAACATTTAAGTTTCATTTGCGGCAGTACACGCGTCAGCTGAGGAGAAGAGCAACTCCAAACACATGAACTCGATGGAGTTTGCAGCTTTGCACATGGATCACCGTCATTGTGATGTGTGTGAAATCTTTAATGAGACTTTATATATCCTACTTGATAATATCTTCGAAATGCACCATTAGATGTTCTCAATACTAGGCGCAACAAATATCAGAACAAGCTGTAACGCGCGCGCGTGTGTGTGTGATGAGCAGCGCTCGTGCTTTCAGAGCTCAGAGCTGCGTGCTTTCATTGATTTGTGTAATTTAAATATCACACTTTAATCATATAGCTACTAACTTAAAACAAGCTGTGTTACAATGATGAATGATTAGCTCAAAAGATCAGCATGTGTGATGTACTTTAACTGAATTAAACATATCTCGCGTTTGATCACGTTCTAGCGGTTATTCCTCCGTGTGATGTATAGGTTGTCGACCCTGGTTTATGAAGGCTAAATGTAATTTTGCCAAAATATTTTTTCTTGTTTTGTTTAGCAACCTACTTCAGTGTAGCTAATATGTGACGATAGCATTGCGCTTAACACGGAGGATTTGAAGTTGTGACTACCGGGTGCGGGTGGATGGTTTGTTTCTAACAGCTGATTCGGTGACGATAGAGCTGATCCGCACATCTCTTGTTCCAAGTTAACCTGTCCAATACATTTTGCTTCAGTAAAGGAGTAAATAATACAGTAAATGTTTATGTCATGCCTGAGCTGAAGCTGATACATGAAAGTTAAGTTGCACAACATAAATACAATGTTTAGTTATTTATATTATATATATAGAATATTTATAGAATATTAGAATATTTATATTATATAGAATTTATAGAATATTTATATTATTTATATTGGCATTATTGTTATTTATATTACTACTATTTAGATTTATTGGTTGTAGGCTTAGTTTTAGATTGAAATATGTTTACCTTTTTAAAGTAATTTGAAATAGATTTTTATTTAATATAATATGGCAATTGTATGCATTAAAATTGTTTAGTTTCACAGTTATTAATGTATGCAATTTCAGCAATAAAACTTAATTTTTCTAAAAAGAAGACAAATTAGATGTTAATTTTAAGATACCCGTCTTATTGTCTCTTATTGCTCTTTAATAAAGAAAAAGTAATCATTATCCGATTAATCGATTAATCGATCGATTAAGTGGTAGATTAATCGATTACAAAAAGAATCGATAGCTGCAGCCCTAACTCAGTGTAACTTGACAGTAGCACAGCCATTCATACTGAAGCTCTTTGTGCTTGTGTATTTTTAACAGATTAACAGTTGTGCTTGTTTTCACCAGGCGGGGACACATCTAATCATCAGGAGAGAAATTTACCAAATAGTAAGTTACTATTTTATAACAGAGGATTAATTTGCCTGTACCGTGTATACATCAAACAATATTACAAAGGACAATTTAGAGCTACGTTTATCAATTTTGTTTTTATCCAAAGAAATTATGCATTGCACTACTATCCAGTTGCTCAGAAAAGTACAACCTAGTGAAGATACCTGGAGAGATCTGTCTGTGGGGTTCAGGATGGAGTTTGATAGTGTTGAAAGCTGCATGGAAATGGATACAGGGCTTCATTAGTGGATAGCGAGGTCTTTCTATGAGAGGGAAAATGTGTTTAGTGTTGGTTTTTAGCACAGGGGTTAGAAGAGTACCCAGAATGGCACTTGTAACGAACATATCCACTGCAGGCAACTGAACCCAAGTGCTGTTTTATTGATTATGTGAACTGATTCTACAACTAAGACTTGACTATGAAAATGAAACAAACACTCACGAACAGTGGGTTATATATAAAAATACTTGACCAGGACCGGGGCACTCATGAGGGCTTAAATACACAAAGACTAATGACTAAACAAGACACACCTGTGAACAATAATCACCCCATTAACCAATGAGATGAGAACAGAACACATGACAAAAGAGCACAATGCTGGATCACATGAGGGTAAGGGAATCACATGACAAACCAGAAAATATGACTGGGAAATAAACATTTGGATGTTTAAAGGGTTAGTTCACCCAAAAATGAAATTGATGTCATTAATGACTCTAATGTCATTCCTCACCCGTAAGACCCCCGTTCATCTTCACACACAGTTTAAGATATTTTATATTTAGTCCAAGAGCGTATGCAAGTGTATGCACACTATACTGTCCATGTCCAGAAAGGGAATAAAAACATCATCACAGTAGTCCATATGAGACA
The DNA here is from genome assembly GCF_024679245.1 of Pseudorasbora parva. Classification (NCBI taxonomy): domain Eukaryota; kingdom Metazoa; phylum Chordata; class Actinopteri; order Cypriniformes; family Gobionidae; genus Pseudorasbora; species Pseudorasbora parva. Next base: position 6,679,674 of record NC_090185.1, on the reverse strand, counting down.
TCAGTGGGTTAATTAGAGTCTCTTGAAGCATCCAAAATACATTTTGGTCCAAAAAATAACAAAAACTACGACTTTATTCAGCATTGTCTTCTCTTCAGGGTTTTTGTCAATCCTCAAATAAAGATTCAAACGGTTGTGAATCAGTGATTTATGATTCGGATTTCCAACGTCACGTGATTTCAGCAGTTTGACGCAGTTTGAAAACTAATTCAAAAATGAAAGTTGAACGGATGTATCTGAATGCATTTTTTTTGGAAATGTGTTATATTTTTACCGATTAATACGGTCGTACCACTACTTTTTTTGGCCAGGGACACGATGTTGCCGTCAGACCAGTGTTTACTTGGTTTGAACTTTAGAGAGGTGCTTTTTGTTTTGTTCCTCCCACTTACATTTTATTCAGTGCTTACATATACAACTCAGTATAAAGGTCAGCATAAATTTCTCCAATTAAAACCATTTTCACATGAACAAACCATGACTGTTTCAAAACTACAGATTATACTTTTTGCATTTTTGCAGAAAAATTATTCTAAGGGTAGGTTTATCACTGAAAATTGTAGTATCGTAGTATGTCTACTCTAACCAGCGTTATGGATCACAATGGCAACAGCATTATCACCTGTACGGGACATCACTTTGCTACAGGTGGAACAGTAGTTTCCTTAAATTTTCCCCCTTCGTTTGGCCTTAAACTGTGTTCGTGGTCATCCAGTTTAAAATGCGGACTACAAACACTAAGGTCTTTCAGATATTCTGTCATGCCGTTCTTCCCGTATTTACGATTCTTTGCAGTATTTTGTTACTGCCTACAATGTGTTGGATCCTTTACTGGTACAAAAAGTAATTCACTCCCTCTAAATGGTTACTCTTTGAATTTTTGCACCCAGGAACGATACAAGTTGACAAGTTTGCTAAGAAGTATTGCTTACTAAAGCAAGGCAGTATTTGACTCCGGTAAGCATATCCTAAAGCGTATCCTTTTTTGTGTACGCGTGGCATCAGAACAGTAGACCATGCGCATACTGAAAGCGCACCATCGGATTTATTTTGTACGCTCAGGTTGTACATTACATTTTTTTGCATTATTTTCATGTCTTGTAACTCACAGCGAAAACTTATACTTTTGACTTTAGCAGACTAATTCCATCTTGTCTCCACCGACTGCTTAAGAAACATACTCCGCCTGATTTGCAGGACAGAATTTTTGACAGAATTTTCTACTTTAACGTCTTTCAGAAGCTGGACATCTTCAGGTGTTTTATTCATCACAGCAGATGATAATGCATGAGAAAAAAAAATCACACATTTCAGTCTATAGAGGAACTTTTGAAGTCAGATCGATGCTAAAATGATTGCCAGTGTGAAAGAGAAACTAAAACATGACCAAATAAGGTGATGGTGAGCTGTTTCAAACAAGTCAATCAAGGCTAGGAGGGCTTGACCACAAACGGACAGAACTACAACATGGATTTGTGCAGGGAGTTATCACGCAGAGAGGAGAGTGGTGTATTTTGGAGATATTATGAATAATCAGACCTGTTTGGTGGGAGTTGTGGGAGAAAGGGTGTTGCCGTGTCCTCTGGGCAAATCCAGGTTTCAAACCCGGGAATGTTGAGATTTATTAACTGACTGGCATTTCCTCAGTCCCATACTCAGAGAGCAATGAGGATGTGGAAAGTGACTGCTTGTTGGATCATGTTGTACAGCTGCACAGTGCTTCTCTGTTACAGTTCTCCGCCATTTTGAATTTTCTGAAAAAATACATATTTACTCCTCCTAGGCTGTTTTTTAAAATTATTATTTAGTTTGATTGTTTCCTATATAAGCCAATAATTCTGGGAGAGTTTGGCCTATGATGAATAATTGACTGTCCAAACTGTAACCAGCAGCTTTAAAGGGGTGGTTGCATGCGATTTGACTTTTTGAACTTTAGTTAGTGTGTAATGTTGCTGCTTGAGCATAACCAGCATCTGCAAAGTTACAGCGCTGAAAGTTCAATGCAAACGGAGATATTGTCTTTTAAAGTTATGGCAGTTTATTGCCTACAAAAATGGCCGGTTTGGACTACAACAAGCTTCTTCCTGGGTTGGTGACATCCTAAACCCTTGCTAGTCTCCGCAGATATGACTTCTGCCCGTAATGGGAAGGGGCGTGTCGTTTCCGGAAACCTGTGCTTGGCACTTCAGCCAATAAAAATACAGGAAACTACATTTGGCCATCTAACCAATCGAAGACCATTGCGTTTTTCAGAGTGATGGGCTTCATAGAAGCAGAAAGCAAACGAGCCGTTCAAAGGACAGTGGAGACAGCGGTGTGGAATAAAGGGAAAATAGAAGAAAAATACAGCGTTTAAAAAAAGAAGAAGTATTAAGACATGTTTTACTGCGCCCCATAAACACAACCAAACCTAGGGAAAAAACACGGAACCACCCCTTTAAAATGATCTGTCAAAGGTAGTCGCAATGACTGTTTCATATGGAGCCCCTTAAGGGACATGGTGAAGGAAAAAAAAAATGGGATGAAGGAAAAAATATTTGTTAATGCGTTTGTGTTTTCTTGCAAATGTTTTGCGATACCTCAAGAAACTGCGTTCCCTCACAAAAAAGTTTGTGTTCCACCAAGAAACCGAGGTTTTGCGAGACAACGCAAAGTTTCTCGTGGGAACACAAAGATTTGGAGCGAACGCAAAGTTTCTCGGGGAACACAAAGATTTGGAGCAAATGCAACGTTTTGGAGCAAATGCAAAGTTTCTCGAGGAACACAAAGATTTGGAGCGAACGCAAAGTTTCTCGGGGAACACAAAGATTTGGAGCGAACGCAAAGTTTCTCGAGGAACACAAAGATATGGAGCGAACGCAAAGTTTCTCGGGGAACACAAAGATTTGGAGCGAACGCAAAGTTTCTCGGGGAACACAAAGATTTGGAGCGAACGCAAAGTTTCTCGGGGAACACAAAGATTTGGAGCGAACGCAAAGTTTCTCGGGGAACGCAAAGATTTGGAGCGAACGCAAAGTTTCTCGGGGAACACAAAGATTTGGAGCGAACGCAAAGTTTCTCGGGGAACGCAAAGATTTGGAGCGAACGCAAAGTTTCTCGAGGAACACAAAGATTTGGAGCGAACGCAAAGTTTCTCGGGGAACGCAAAGATTTGGAGCGAACGCAAAGTTTCTCGGGGAACGCTAAGATTTGGAGCGAACGCAAAGTTTCTCGGGGAACACAAAGATTTGGAGCGAACGCAAAGTTTCTCAGGGAACGCAAAGATTTGGAGCGAACGCAAAGTTTCTCGGGGGAGCGAACGCAAAGTTTCTCGGGGAACACAAAGATTTGGAGCGAACGCAAAGTTTCTCGGGGAACGCAAAGATTTGGAGCGAACGCAAAGTTTCTCGGGGGAGCGAACGCAAAGTTTCTCGAGGAACACAAAGATTTGGAGCGAACGCAAAGTTTCTCGGGGAACACAAAGATTTGGAGCGAACGCAAAGTTTCTCGAGGAACACAAAGATTTGGAGCGAACGCAAAGTTTCTCGGGGAACACAAAGATTTGGAGCGAACGCAAAGTTTCTCGTGGGAACACAAAGATTTGGAGCGAACGCAAAGTTTCTCGGGGAATGCAAAGATTTGGAGCGAACGCAAAGTTTCTCGGGGAACGCAAAGATTTGGAGCGAACGCAAAGTTTCTCGGGGAACACAAAGATTTGGAGCGAACGCAAAGTTTCTCGGGGAACGCAAAGATTTGGAGCGAACGCAAAGTTTCTCGGGGGAGCGAACGCAAAGTTTCTCGAGGAACACAAACATTTGGAGCGAACGCAAAGTTTCTCGGGGAACGCAAAGATTTGGAGCGAACGCAAAGTTTCTCGGGGAACGCAAAGATTTGGAGCGAACGCAAAGTTTCTCGGGGAACACAAAGATTTGAAGCGAACGCAAAGTTTCTCGGGGAACGCAAAGTTTTGGAGCGAACGCAAAGTTTCTCGGGGGAGCGAACGCAAAGTTTCTCGGGGAACACAAAGATTTGGAGCGAACGCAAAGTTTCTCGGGGAACGCAAAGATTTGGAGCGAACGCAAAGTTTCTCGGGGAACGCAAAGATTTGGAGCGAACGCAAAGTTTCTCTGGGAACACAAAGATTTGGAGCGAACGCAAAGTTTCTCGGGGAACGCAAAGATTTGGAGCGAACGCAAAGTTTCTCGAGGAACACAAAGATTTGGAGCGAACGCAAAGTTTCTTGAGGAACACAAAGATTTGGAGCGAACGCAAAGTTTCTCGGGGAACACAAAGATTTGGAGCGAACGCAAAGTTTCTCGAGGAACACAAAGATTTGGAGCGAACGCAAAGTTTCTTGAGGAACACAAAGATTTGGAGCGAACGCAAAGTTTCTCGAGGAACACAAAGATTTGGAGCGAACGCAAAGTTTCTCGGGGAACGCAAAGATTTGGAGCGAACGCAAAGTTTCTCGAGGAACACAAAGATTTGGAGCTAACGCAAAGCTTCTCGAGGAACACAAAGATTTGGAGCGAACGCAAAGTTTCTCGGGGAACACAAAGATTTGGAGCGAACGCAAAGTTTCTCGAGGAACACAAAGATTTGGAGCGAACGCAAAGTTTCTCGGGGAACACAAAGATTTGGAGCGAACGCAAAGTTTCTCGAGGAACACAAAGATTTGGAGCGAACGCAAAGTTTCTCGGGGAACACAAAGATTTGGAGCGAACGCAAAGTTTCTCGAGGTACACAAAGATTTGGAGCGAACGCAAAGTTTCTCGGAGAACACAAAGATTTGGAGCGAACGCAAAGTTTCTCGGGGAACGCAAAGATTTGGAGCGAACGCAAAGTTTCTCGGGGAACACAAAGATTTGGAGCGAACGCAAAGTTTCTCGAGGAACACAAAGATTTGGAGCGAACGCAAAGCTTCTTGAGGAACACAAAGATTTGGAGCGAACGCAAAGTTTCTCGAGGAACACAAATATTTGGAGCGAACGCAAAGTTTCTCGAGGTACACAAAGATTTGGAGCAAATGCAAAGTTTCTTGAGGAACACAAAGATTTGGAGCAAACGCAAAGTTTCTCGGGGAACACAAAGATTTGGAGCGAACGCAAAGTTTCTCGAGGAACACAAAGATTTGGAGCGAACGCAAAGTTTCTTGAGGAACACAAAGATTTGGAGCGAACGCAAAGTTTCTCGGGGAATGCAAAGATTTGGAGCGAACGCAAAGTTTCTCGGGGAACGCAAAGATTTGGAGCGAACGCAAAGTTTCTCGAGGAACACAGATTTGGAGCGAACGCAAAGTTTCTCGAGGAACACAAAGATTTGGAGCGAACGCAAAGTTTCTCGAGGAACACAAAGATTTGGAGCGAACGCAAAGTTTCTCGGGGAACGCTAAGATTTGGAGCGAACGCAAAGTTTCTCGGGGAACACAAAGATTTGGAGCGAACGCAAAGTTTCTCAGGGAACGCAAAGATTTGGAGCGAACGCAAAGTTTCTCGGGGGAGCGAACGCAAAGTTTCTCGGGGAACACAAAGATTTGGAGCGAACGCAAAGTTTCTCGGGGAACGCAAAGATTTGGAGCGAACGCAAAGTTTCTCGGGAGAGCGAACGCAAAGTTTCTCGAGGAACACAAAGATTTGGAGCGAACGCAAAGTTTCTCGGGGAACACAAAGATTTGGAGCGAACGCAAAGTTTCTCGAGGAACACAAAGATTTGGAGCGAACGCAAAGTTTCTCGGGGAACACAAAGATTTGGAGCGAACGCAAAGTTTCTCGTGGGAACACAAAGATTTGGAGCGAACGCAAAGTTTCTCGGGGAATGCAAAGATTTGGAGCGAACGCAAAGTTTCTCGGGGAACGCAAAGATTTGGAGCGAACGCAAAGTTTCTCGGGGAACACAAAGATTTGGAGCGAACGCAAAGTTTCTCGGGGAACGCAAAGATTTGGAGCGAACGCAAAGTTTCTCGGGGGAGCGAACGCAAAGTTTCTCGAGGAACACAAACATTTGGAGCGAACGCAAAGTTTCTCGGGGAACGCAAAGATTTGGAGCGAACGCAAAGTTTCTCGGGGAACCCAAAGATTTGGAGCGAACGCAAAGTTTCTCGGGGAACACAAAGATTTGAAGCGAACGCAAAGTTTCTCGGGGAACGCAAAGTTTTGGAGCGAACGCAAAGTTTCTCGGGGGAGCGAACGCAAAGTTTCTCGGGGAACACAAAGATTTGGAGCGAACGCAAAGTTTCTCGGGGAACGCAAAGATTTGGAGCGAACGCAAAGTTTCTCGGGGAACGCAAAGATTTGGAGCGAACGCAAAGTTTCTCTGGGAACACAAAGATTTGGAGCGAACGCAAAGTTTCTCGGGGAACGCAAAGATTTGGAGCGAACGCAAAGTTTCTCGAGGAACACAAAGATTTGGAGCGAACGCAAAGTTTCTTGAGGAACACAAAGATTTGGAGCGAACGCAAAGTTTCTCGGGGAACACAAAGATTTGGAGCGAACGCAAAGTTTCTCGAGGAACACAAAGATTTGGAGCGAACGCAAAGTTTCTTGAGGAACACAAAGATTTGGAGCGAACGCAAAGTTTCTCGAGGAACACAAAGATTTGGAGCGAACGCAAAGTTTCTCGGGGAACGCAAAGATTTGGAGCGAACGCAAAGTTTCTCGAGGAACACAAAGATTTGGAGCTAACGCAAAGCTTCTCGAGGAACACAAAGATTTGGAGCGAACGCAAAGTTTCTCGGGGAACACAAAGATTTGGAGCGAACGCAAAGTTTCTCGAGGAACACAAAGATTTGGAGCGAACGCAAAGTTTCTCGGGGAACACAAAGATTTGGAGCGAACGCAAAGTTTCTCGAGGAACACAAAGATTTGGAGCGAACGCAAAGTTTCTCGGGGAACACAAAGATTTGGAGCGAACGCAAAGTTTCTCGAGGTACACAAAGATTTGGAGCGAACGCAAAGTTTCTCGGAGAACACAAAGATTTGGAGCGAACGCAAAGTTTCTCGGGGAACGCAAAGATTTGGAGCGAACGCAAAGTTTCTCGGGGAACACAAAGATTTGGAGCGAACGCAAAGTTTCTCGAGGAACACAAAGATTTGGAGCGAACGCAAAGCTTCTTGAGGAACACAAAGATTTGGAGCGAACGCAAAGTTTCTCGAGGAACACAAATATTTGGAGCGAACGCAAAGTTTCTCGAGGTACACAAAGATTTGGAGCAAATGCAAAGTTTCTTGAGGAACACAAAGATTTGGAGCAAACACAAAGTTTCTCGGGGAACACAAAGATTTGGAGCGAACGCAAAGTTTCTCGAGGAACACAAAGATTTGGAGCGAACGCAAAGTTTCTTGAGGAACACAAAGATTTGGAGCGAACGCAAAGTTTCTCGGGGAATGCAAAGATTTGGAGCGAACGCAAAGTTTCTCGGGGAACGCAAAGATTTGGAGCGAACGCAAAGTTTCTCGAGGAACACAGATTTGGAGCGAACGCAAAGTTTCTCGAGGAACACAAAGATTTGGAGCGAACGCAAAGTTTCTCGAGGAACACAAAGATTTGGAGCGAACGCAAAGTTTCTCGGGGAACACAAAGATTTGGAGCGAACGCAAAGTTTCTCGTGGGAACACAAAGATTTGGAGCGAACGCAAAGTTTCTCGGGGAATGCAAAGATTTGGAGCGAACGCAAAGTTTCTCGGGGAACGCAAAGATTTGGAGCGAAAGCAAAGTTTCTCGGGGAACACAAAGATTTGGAGCGAACGCAAAGTTTCTCGGGGAACGCAAAGATTTGGAGCGAACGCAAAGTTTCTCGGGGGAGCGAACGCAAAGTTTCTCGAGGAACACAAACATTTGGAGCGAACGCAAAGTTTCTCGGGGAACGCAAAGATTTGGAGCGAACGCAAAGTTTCTCGGGGAACGCAAAGATTTGGAGCGAACGCAAAGTTTCTCGGGAACACAAAGATTTGAAGCGAACGCAAAGTTTCTCGGGGAACGCAAAGTTTTGGAGCGAACGCAAAGTTTCTCGGGGGAGCGAACGCAAAGTTTCTCGGGGAACACAAAGATTTGGAGCGAACGCAAAGTTTCTCGGGGAACGCAAAGATTTGGAGCGAACGCAAAGTTTCTCGGGGAACGCAAAGATTTGGAGCGAACGCAAAGTTTCTCGGGGAACACAAAGATTTGGAGCGAACGCAAAGTTTCTCGGGGAACGCAAAGATTTGGAGCGAACGCAAAGTTTCTCGAGGAACACAAAGATTTGGAGCGAACGCAAAGTTTCTTGAGGAACACAAAGATTTGGAGCGAACGCAAAGTTTCTCGGGGAACACAAAGATTTGGAGCGAACGCAAAGTTTCTCGAGGAACACAAAGATTTGGAGCGAACGCAAAGTTTCTTGAGGAACACAAAGATTTGGAGCGAACGCAAAGTTTCTCGAGGAACACAAAGATTTGGAGCTAACGCAAAGCTTCTCGAGGAACACAAAGATTTGGAGCGAACGCAAAGTTTCTCGGGGAACACAAAGATTTGGAGCGAACGCAAAGTTTCTCGAGGAACACAAAGATTTGGAGCGAACGCAAAGTTTCTCGGGGAACACAAAGATTTGGAGCGAACGCAAAGTTTCTCGGGGAACACAAAGATTTGGAGCGAACGCAAAGTTTCTCGGGGAACACAAAGATTTGGAGCGAACGCAAAGTTTCTCGAGGTACACAAAGATTTGGAGCGAACGCAAAGTTTCTCGGGGAACACAAAGATTTGGAGCGAACGCAAAGTTTCTCGAGGTACACAAAGATTTGGAGCGAACGCAAAGCTTCTTAAGGAACACAAAGATTTGGAGCGAACGCAAAGTTTCTCGAGGAACACAAAGATTTGGAGCGAACGCAAAGTTTCTCGAGGTACACAAAGATTTGGAGCAAATGCAAAGTTTCTTGAGGAACACAAAGATTTGGAGCGAACGCAAAGTTTCTCGGGGAACACAAAGATTTGGAGCGAACGCAAAGTTTCTCGAGGAACACAAAGATTTGGAGCGAACGCAAAGTTTCTTGAGGAACACAAAGATTTGGAGCGAACGCAAAGTTTCTCGAGGAACACAGATTTGGAGCGAACGCAAAGTTTCTCGAGGAACACAAAGATTTGGAGCGAACGCAAAGTTTCTCGGGGAACGCAAAGATTTGGAGCGAACGCAAAGTTTCTCGGGGGAGCGAACGCAAAGTTTCTCGAGGAACACAAAGATTTGGAGCGAACGCAAAGTTTCTCGAGGAACACAAAGATTTGGAGCGAATGCAAAGCTTCTCGGGGAACACAAAGATTTGCAGCGAACGCAAAGTTTCTCGGGAAACACAAAGATTTGGAGCGAACGCAAAGCTTCTCGGGGAACACAAAGATTTGGAGCGAACGCAAAGCTTCTCGGGAAACACAAAGATTTGGAGCGAACGCAAAGATTTGGAGCAAACGCAAAGCTTCTCGGGGAACACAAAGATTTGGAGCGAACGCAAAGCTTTTCGGGGAACACAAAGATTTGGAGCGAACGCAAAGTTTCTCTGGGAACAAAGATTTGGAGCGAACGCAAAGTTTCTCGAGGAACACAAAGATTTGGAGCGAACGCAAAGTTTCTCGGGGAACACAAAGATTTGGAGTGAACGCAAAGCTTCTTGAGGAACAAAGATTTTGAGCGAATGCAAAGTTTCTCGGGGAACAAAGATTTGGAGTGAATGCAAAGTTTCTCGGGGAACACAAAGATTTGGAGCGAACGCAAAGTTTCTCGGGGAACACAAAGATTTGGAGCGAACGCAAAGTTTCTCTGGGAACACAAAGATTTGGAGCGAACGCAAAGTTTCTCGGGGAACACAAAGATTTGAAGCGAACGCAAAGTTTCTCGGGGAACACAAAGATTTGGAGCGAACGCAAATTTTTTTTAAGGGGAACGCAAAGGTTTTGTGAGTGAACGTAAAGTTTCTTGGGGGAACGTAAAGGTTTTGTGAGTGAACAAAGTTTAGTGGGGGAACGTAAAGGTTTCTAGGAAACTGCCTCAAAGTTTCAGTAAATAAATAGTTAGTGCAACCAGTGTGTTTTTCACCTACGTTTAGGTGCTGTCATTAAATGCTGTCATGTTAACTTGCATGCTGATGCCTGGTGTTTAGGGATGCAATTGTGGTTCAATCTTGTTTCTGAAAAACTGTTTCTGTTTGTTCTCCAGGTGTGTTTGTTAAGGAAGATAAAATCACATCAGTGCCAGTGATGGAGGGAGAACCTATCACACTACACAACAACGATACTGAAATAGAGGAAATGGAGATGATATGGTGGAAGTTTGCCAGTTCCAAAGAACGCAATTGTGCTAAATTTGTTGTCATAGCCACACTGAGTAAAACAAACAATGAGGAAGACCCACATAATAAAAGAATTCTACAATTCAAAGACAGTTTGAAACTGGACCAAAATACTGGATCTCTTACCATCACAAAAATCACACCTAAACACTATGGACATTACAAACTACACATCACCAGCAAGGGACAGATGATCGTTCATACGTTCAGAGTTTTTCCTCATGTGAGTAGGTCAAGTCTTTCAGAATAATATTTGTCTTACTAAGATGAAAACTATTAAAAAAGACAGATCATAAAATAAAATAAGTTCGAAATAAGTAAAATGCAATTTTTCTGTCAGAACGTCATATTTCATTGTGAATAATTCAGTGTAGTGGGAAGACCAGTTGAAATTTTAGATTGGTGGGAGCATTCAAACACTATTTTTACTTCTTCTTTTTTTATTTTCTTACAGTTTCCACTGAACAAAGAGCAGACCCCAACCCAGATTATTCAGAGGAGACAGACCTGCCCTTGATTACATCCGATGACCATCCAGTATATAAACACTGGAATATCATCCACATTTCAATTCCACTGACAAAAACAAGAAACATTTTCCTATTTTTTTAACCATCTAACATTCCTAAACTCAAAATACCTAAATGACAATGAAAAAGAGGAGAGTTCTGTAAAGTTGACATTGTGTCACACTACACCTGTTTGTCAGGAAAAAGGAGCTATTAAAAGGTGCACTATGTCTGAGGGAGTCGCCTGTCAGTTGCGTCATATCTGTGTTACCCCCGGTTTCCGGTTTTATTCTGCAGAAACGCTTTTCTCTTAGCAGTGTGAACAAGAGTCACAGCAGCCGCTGAGCGAACGCAGAGTAACGTCATAACATCATTTTAAACAGACTTAAAGGTGCACTATGTAGTATTTTTGCAGTTAAATATATCCAAAAACCACTAGGGCAGTGTTATATATTTTGTTCACTTGAGTACTTACAATATCCCAGATGTTTCCAACTATTTGTAAATTGTGAGAAAATTGCTATTTTAACTCAGGACCGGGACGTGTCAGCATAGTGTTTGAGCGAGTCGCCTGTCAACCGCGTCATATCTGCGCAACCCTCGGTTTTATTCTGCCGAACGCTTTTCTCTTAGCAGTGTGAACATGTCACAGCAGCGCCGAGCGAACGCACAGAGTAACGTCATAACATCATTTAATGCACTTAAATGTATCTAATATGATAAACAGAGCTGCTGGCATTACCTTATACTCATGACCGGAAAAAGCAGAAGTGCGGTGGCTGTGTCCCGTCCCGTCATAATAAAAGTCCCGGTGTTCGCGAGCCGTGTGTTTATGTAACAATTGCTCCAGCGGCCGTGCTCAGCTCCACAACACTCGGTCCTGCTCTGCTTCACGCTACAGTAACGTTAAAGCTACACTGTGTGATATTTTCCCCCATCTAGCGGTGTAAAGGTATATGACCATCCAGTGAATATTAGTTTCTGTTCCTCTCAATTCTGATTTCGTTTTAACTCCTACGGTGGCCGAGTTAGTCCAAGATTAACATGGCAATCCCCCTCTTCACATTCGACACGGTGCCATAGAATGTTAAAACACAAAAGGCAAAGCTTGAATTTACGGGTATGTCCCTCTTTGGCTAATGTACTTTCAAGATGGAGGGGCAACATGGCGACCGGCATTCGAACCCCTCACCCTCATGGATTTTCAATGGCATATTATAAACTTACGAGAATACTTTATTACTTGAAAGAAGTAAATATACATTAATGAGCACATATATTTTTGAAAGAACTAAGTGTTTTTAGCTAAGAATAAACTAAAAAAGTTACACAGTGTAGCTTTAATAACTGCATCTATGAACGTGATTTCTGCCCGAGTCCTATTTTCCACCGGCTGTGAGGTGAAGACCACATGTCCCAAGATGCTGCGCTTAAACTTGGCGTCATTAAACTACAACTTTGTTTTGAATTGGCGCCCTCCAGTGGACGGAAAGTCACATTGTGCACCTTTAAATGTATCTAATATGATAAACAGAGCTGCGTTACCTCAAACTCAAGACCGGAAAGAGGAAATGGTGCGGCGACTGTGTCCCGTCATAATAAAAGTCCCGCTGCTTGCGAGCCGTGTGTTTTGCTTAATAATCGCTCCAGTGGCCGTGCTCAGCTCCATAACCATCGGTCCTGCTCTGCTTCACACTACAGTAACGTTAATTATCACATCCATAAACATGATTTCTGTCCGAGTCCTATCCTGATTCTTTCCCACCGGCTGGGAGGTGAAGACCACATGTCCCAAGATTCTGCACTCAGATTCAAGTACCCCAGAGTGCAGTCTAGACGATGGGGCGGGGCGACACATTGGGGCGGGGCAACACGTGTCGCTCCGCCCACATGCAATTTCATTGGTTTACAATACAACCAATCTTATTGGTGTAGACGCTTCAAGCCTGCGCATGCGCATTCCTTAATGTACGATTTTATGAATGAAACACATGGAATAGATTCACATATTGTTTTAAATAAAATAAAAAAACGCGAAAACGAGCGCTTGGTGACGGTACCTCCGGCATAATTAAGGCTAATAAAGCTGTTTAACATTTGGCTTCTTCATTAGGGTCGGTGGATCAGCACAAACCCGGATTTTACGCAAATGATAATTAATTATTAACTGTAGTATTGGACACCTCCAAACGCAAACGGCTAATTTTAGTTTAAAGCATGACCAATCGTTTAAACGAGATTGTTGTCCAATTGTATAAAGTGCTAAAGCGGTATAAAGTCTTTCCCTGTTAATAAAATATGTGGGCCTATGTAGGTCTAATTTATAGTTTTAAAAGTCCATATTTTATTGTAGGACTAAATAGCTAAGTGTCAACGGGTTAACAGGTGAGAAATTAGATATTAAAAATCAATTTATTTATCCATCCTCGCATTGTGCATGCTATAATCTGTGTACAAACGGGATGAAAATAATTTCACTCATGTAAATCTGTGCAACAAAACGTGAGGACTTAGTAAATACCAAGAAGAGAAGTGATAGAAAAATTTATTCCAATACGCACTTGAGCACATAAATACCCACAAAGAAGTTACACCGTGTGGAATATATTAATAATAGATTTTCATATATTAAAATTACTTAAATCAAAATAGATTGGCACCTTATTAATATTTTTACACATAAATTAAACATATGTTTATATCGCATAGATTTATTTTCTTTATGTGTAAATAAGTATAGCTATACTATATTAATATAATATACTATGTTAATACAATAATTTGCAATATATGTGCATATTTTAATTTCTAATATATGTTAATATATTAGTTTTCTATATATGTAAATCTTTTGAATTATATATTAATGCAGCAGTTTAATATATTTTACATAAGTGTGCCTCCATATATGTAAATATTTTCATTTTATAAACATCATTACATTTGTAATGAAAACGTCAAAATTTTCAGACAATGCGAAATTTTCCAGACAAAAAATGTTGACCCAATGGATATAATCAAAATGTGTCTGCAGAGAACACATGCTGAACAACAATAGTTTGTGATTTTTATTGATGTTAACAAAAAGTAAAAGTACAGAGAGCATATATAAACTTAACTGCACAAAAAATAAAATTGAGCAAATCCAGACACAAATAGACTTTAACTCAAAATACAAAGCTTTAATGTAAACTTGGGTTTGCGATGGGCCTGTCTCTTTCCTTTAATCGAGTGTGTGCGCTGTTGTCATTTTCCCGTTGGGACACGACCCTCAGCTGGACTGAGTGGCAAAACATCCTGGAGCAGGGCTGACTTTAATAAGAGAAATTGCAGAAATGGGAGCAAAACAAGCTTCTTCTTTTTTTCCTGAAAAAAATGAAATGTATTTGGATTCAACAGTGATTATTACAACTCGCCAAAGAACCAGTGTTTGGCCAGGAATTGGATTTTCAGACATTTATATGTACCTGATTCCGATGCCGGGGAAATATATAAAGCAAAGCCTGTGAACACTTTATCTGCTGAACAAATAGTATAATAATAGTTTAGGTAGCTCTAAATCCAGATGATTATATAATCGTCATATTACCCAGGCTTAAAAACTGTTAACGCAATAAGGCATTTCAGATATAACATCTGACTTGATGTGTGGTCATACTTCTAGTTGGGATTTATTGGTGAAATGAAAGTGTTGAGGACATCAATTTGATGTTTAGTTATATTTTGTGTAGATTTTTTAATTTACTTGGATAGCTGTCAGCTATTACCATGAGCCAGACAATACAGAGTTCTGCACTGTAATGGTGTTTTAACCATACACATTTGCTTTCTAAGAAAAACTGGGTTTGTCTATTTAACCATCCACCTTTGTAGAACACAATGCTCATTACAATGGATATTTTTTAATAAACGCTAACAAAAATATAAGTATTTAATTGATGAGTTGTCAATACAGTATATGACCTAGTACAGGTCCCAAAAAATTAGCATATTGTAATAAAGTTAATTATTTTCCATAATGTAATGATAAAAATGTAACTTTCATATATTTTAGATTCATTGCACACCAACTGAAATATTTCAGGTCTTTTATTGTTTTAATACTGATGATTTTGGCATACAGCTCATGAAAACCCAAAATTCCGGTCTCAAAAAAGTAGCATATTTCATCCGACCAATAAAAGAAAAGTGTTTTTAATACAACAAAAAGTCAACCTTCAAATAATTATCTGTAACAGATTCAACCCGGCGCTCTGGTGGAGTTTAAATAGTCTGTAATCGGTGCTCTTGGGAAAGGGAAAAGACGAATGGCAAAAAAGACAGGTCCAAGGCACTCAGTTAAGTAAAGGATGAGGAAATAATTAAAAAGCCTTTATTTGGTATGGCTTAAATCATTTTAAAATACAAGCGCCAACATGTTTCGACCCAAATTGGTCTTCATCAGGGCAGAGCAACACAATGAATGAGAATGTTAACAATTTTTTCTCTCCAGGTAGCCTACGTTAAAGGGGAGTTTGTCTTTTTTTTCTTTTCTTTTTTTTTTTTTTCTATTACGTTGGTATCCCCAATCCTGTACACCTGATTGCCTCATTGGATTAATTGATTGTATCAGTCCTTGTTAGGCTAATTGGATGTTTGTTAGGTTATGGGTGGGGTGTAACATATAAATTGTTAACATTCTCATTCATTGTGTTGCTCTGCCCTGATGAAGACCAATTTGGGTCGAAACATGTTGGCGCTTGTATTTTAAAATGATTTAAGCCATACCAAATAAAGGCTTTTTAATTATTTCCTCATCCTTTACTTAACTGAGTGCCTTGGACCTTCAAATAATTATGTTCAGTTCTGCACTCAATACTTGGTGGGGAATCCTTTTGCAGAAATGACTGCTTCACTGCGGCGTGGCATGGAGGCGATCAGCCTGTGGCACTGCTGAGGTGTTATGGAGGCCCAGGATGCTTCGATAGCGGCCTTAAGCTCATCCAGAGTGTTGGGTCTTACTTTCTCTTCACAATATCCCACAGATTCTCTATGGGGTTCAGGTCAGGAGAGTTGGCAAGCCAATTGAGCACAGTAATACCATGGTCAGTAAACCATTTACCAGTGGTTTTGGCACTGTGAGCAGGTGCCAGGTCGTGCTGAAAAACCAAATCTTCATCTCCATAAAGCTTTTCAGCAGATGGAAGCATGAAGTGCTTCAAAATCTCCTGATAGCGAGCTGCATTGACCCTGCCCTTGATAAAACACAGTGGACCAACACCAGCAGCTGACATGGCACCCCAGACCATCACTGACTGTGGGAACTTGACACTGGACTTCAGGCATTTTGGCATTTCCTTCTCCCCAGTCTTCCTCCAGACTCTGGCACCTTGATTTCCGAATGACATGCAAAATTTGCTTTCATCCGAAAAAAGTACTTTGGACCACTGAGCAACAGTCCAGTGCTGCTTCTCTGTAGCCCAAAAGTGTCTTGACCTGGGGAATGCGGCACCTGTAGCCCATTTCCTGCACACGCCTGTGCACGGTGGCTCTGGATGTTTCTACTCCAGACTCAGTCCACTGCTTCCGCAGGTCCCCCAAGGTCTGGAATCGGTCCTTCTCCACAATCTTCCTCAGGGTCCGGTCACCTCTTCTCGTTGTGCAGCAATTTTTTCCACACTTTTTCCTTCCCACAGACTTCCCACTGAGGTGCCTTGATACAGCACTCTGGGAACAGCCTATTCGTTCAGAAATGTCTTTCTGTGTCTTACCCTCTCGCTTGAGGGTGTCAATGATGGCCTTCTGGACAGCAGTCAGGTCGGCAGTCTAACCCATGATTGCGGTTTTGAGTAATGAACCAGGCTGAGAGTTTTTAAAAGTCTCTGGAATCTTTTGCAGGTGTTTAGTGTTAATTACTTGATTCAGATGATTAGTGTGGTGTGGCAGGCAGCGGGGCGAGGGACCGTGAGAGCGGGCCGGTGACGAGTGGTAATGAGTACCAGCTGCGCGGTGCACCGGTCTCGTCTCGCGGCCAAGGAACGGGAGCATAAAAGGAGGAGCCAAGGAAACGGAAGACGAGAGAGGACCAGGCCTGGATTTTATGTTGAGTTTTGCTTTACGTTTTATTATGTATGTGTGGGCAGTCGTCCGTGAGGGGCTGCCCGCGGTTTTACTTTCGTTTTGTTTATTTTGAATTAAAAAGTTGTGAAACGTTTGCCGGTTCCTGCCTCCTTCCTTCCATCAAAGAACTGCGTTACAATTAGGTTAATAGCTCGCTTAGAGAACCTTTTCATGATATGCTAATTTTTTGAGATATGAAAACCCCAAATTCCTGAGCTGTATGCCAAAATCATCAGTATTAAAACAATAAAAGACCTGAAATATTTCAGTTGGTGTGCAATGAATCTAAAATATATGCGAGTTTAATTTTTATCATTACATTATGGAAAATAATGAACTTTATCACAATATGCTAATTTTTTAAAAGGACCTGTATATGAATTTAGCCCAAAATTGTACATATCTAACATAAAATGTTCTGCTGTCTGAATTCAGGTTGTTTCTGCGAATAGCAGCAATCTATTTGTTTGTCTTTCTGTAGCTTTCGGGAGGTTGTACAAAGATTGCTCTGATTTATTGTTGAATGTGCAATCAACAACCTATTTGTACCTAACCCTTTCCCAGATGTGTTTTGGGTTTTGCGCTGTTTTTGGCAGCATTCACGCTGAACACCAATCCTGCCACTCAGTGTTTTTGCCACTCAGTTGGTGTAATACAGTTACACACCGTCTACTGGGACATCATGTGCATACTCTTATATTGGATCCTCAGTTCTACCAAACTGTTGCCTTCTCATGCCGTTCTATGGCAGCATCTGAAACAAGAAAGAAGATAAAAATGTTGGGACTTGAGGTGGTTGTGATTAAGTTATTTGTTGCATTCTGCAAGTTTCATAGCTTAAAACATCCTCCTCATTATAAACTAAGCATTGATTTAATCCAAAAATGGATTAAATATAATTTTCATAAGAAATTTACAGATGCAAAGTGATACAGGTAAATGTTGTGAAAAAAAAAAGTTAACTTATTTAATTAGCTTTTTCGTTCACCACCTGTATTTCTTTAAGGCTAAACCTTAAAGTTTATGGATAGATGCTATATAAATGCTACATGTACAGCATTATGTACCGTGTTTGTGTACAAACTGTATTCGTAGTTTAGTGGCTTTTAATAATGCACATTCATATTATTAAATGTATTAAAGCTTTCCTTTTTTTGTAGAGGTTTTTTCTGCCGCTCCTGAAATCACAGAACATTTGATCCATATTTGTTTACCGTGAGAGACCAGAACAGGTTTCAACTACTTGGATTTTCGCACTCTGCGAGGTCCGTTAGGTTAAATAAATGTGCTTATTACTATCATCCATTGACAAATGTATCAGCAAAACCTTTACATAACTATCAAAACCTCTCATCTAAACATAAAATGTGATTAAACGTTCAAAAACAAGAGTGAGTTAGCCTAAATTACCTCTTTTAAAAAATGCTAGTTCTGTTAGTTCTGTGCATATCTACTTCTTCAAAGACACTAACGTTACATTTCTATCAAGTAAATATAACATAGGATTGTTTCAATTAAAGGTAAGAAAAGTGTCACATTAATGTGTATTACTTGTGTGATTTTATGGACTAAACTCACCTTAAAAGCGGCGAAAACAACAGCGAGAGCCGAAGTTTTACTGCATGTTTGTCGTTTCCCCATACAGATGCAGGTAGCTCGTAGGTAGATCATTTCTAAAGACGTACATAAAGGAATGCGCATGCTCACGCCGCAAGCGTCTACGCCAATAAGATTCGCTGTATTATAAACCAATGAAATTGGGTGTAGGCGGGCCGGTCGGAGACAGAGTTTAATGTGTTGCCCCGCCCCATTGTCCAGACTGCACTGGGGTTACTCCTCAGACTTGGCGTCATCAAACTACGGCTTTGTTTTGAATAGGCGCCCTCTAGCCGACAAAAAAATTACATAGTGCACCTTGTACACAAAATAATTTTAAAACCGCTGAACTATAATCACTAGTATTATTACACTATTGCACTAGTATTTTTAGTATTAAATGAAATCAGTGTCACATTTTCTGTCTGTGATGGTATTCAGGAAAACTACACTCGTTGGCCGTGTCATGTGATGTTTTTTTTAACTGCTATAAAATATAAAAACTAAACATTTTGAATTTTTAATGCAGTATGTTACTGAGTTTCTTTGTGTGAGCGGGGCTGATTTGTTTCCATTTCTCCTCGAGAGGCTGCGCGAGCCTCAACAGCGAAAGCATCAATTCATTAGCCTATAACGTACATTATATATTATTATCCGGGCAAGCCTTAATCTCCAGCCCTGAAACTGATCAGAATATGTAACGAAACGTTGTAGAAATGTAGTGGAGTAGAAAGTATAATAATTGCTGCAAAATGTAACGAAGTTAAAGTAAAAAGTATGCACTATTTATTCTACTTAAGTAAAGTATAGATACGTGAAAAATGTACTTAAGTAAAGTAACGAAGTATTTGTACTTTGTTACATTCCACCACTGGACTTGGCGTCATCAAACTACGGCTTTGTTTTGAATAGGCGCCCTCTAGCCGACAAAAAAATTACTTAGTGCACCTTGTACACAAAATAATTTTAAAACCGCTGAACTATAATCACTAGTATTATTACACTATTGCACTAGTATTTTTAGTATTATTGGTCAAATAGTATTTGTTCCCCTTTTCAGTTTTTTTTTTTTTTTTTACAGAAAAGTATTTAGGGGGGGGGGGGGTGAGACACTCAGTTTCAGTCAATCTCATGTCAATCTTGAGTACCTATAGAGTAGTATTGCATCCTTCATATCTCCGAAAAGTCTCTAGTTTTATTAAAAGAAATATGGGCTGTACCGAGTCTTTCCGGAAAAAAAACAGCGCCTGGAGGCGTATCGTGTGGGCGGAGCTAAAGAATGACGAGCGCGCAAAGCGGTGACGTCCTCAAGCGTGGAGAAACCCATCTATCTCAGCTAATAGATATGATCCAGAATCATTCAGAGGCTGAAATAAATTGAACAGGAAAAACAGCAGCAGCAGGACGTCCGTCTCTGTGGTATGGACTGTATTTAGTGGCCTGTCAACATTTGTGTGTGTTTACTCGCAGTTTATGAGGACATGATTCGGTTTATGGTCTATTGTATGCGACTAAACATTAGCAGTAGCAAGCAAAACGGTTTTGCACGTCAGACTAGTGTAACGTTATACATAGAACAACAATGGAGTAACCGTTAGCGCATTTGAATGACGAAGCACGCGATCGTGTCGTTTACTGATGTTAACTCACGCGACGATAGCCAACAGCACAGACATTTGAAGCAGTTTTACTCACCGGCTGCTTCCAAAGCAGGACCGAACCTTTATCGCTGGGACCGCTCCGTCAAAAACACACTTCTTTGGTATGATTTGGTGAAGTCCTGACAGCAGTGACTGTAGAGATCCACTTTGAGACGCGACTGAAGCGATGTTGTGAAGCTTCCCGTCATTTCTGCGTTCAAATCGGTTCAAATGCAGCGCTGCCTTCCCGGAATGCTGTGCTGAAGCGTTGAAGTCGCTTGACGTCACCCATAGGAATAAAGTGGAGCGCGGCGCGGACTATAACGACACAAGTGTTCCTGAGCGAGTGTTTATGGGCGTGCATTTCCTCTCTTGCTCTAATCACGCGCGCGCACCCTACCGGGAGGTTTGACTCCATCAAACGTCCAACATTAGTTCTGGATGGGAATCCAAGTCTTTAACAGAAAAGCCCCCCCTTATTATAAAGAAAGCATTTAAATCAAGCTCCAAAAACAGCTAATTTTGACATTAAGATATCTCTGACACTGGCAAACTCATTTGCATATGACCACCTCCAGAGCAAGACATCAACCAATAGCCATACATCATCTTCAGATGTTTAATGGCTGACATTTGCCAAAACTGCATGTGAGTGTCATGTCAAAAGTAACTAGAACCCATCATTATTACACTGGAACCAGTTTACAGATGTGCATTCTGTTGAGTCTGTTGAAAACAGGACAATCGGGAGAGTGAAATAATGTTTGTTTTGACGCGTTCAAGTTTAAACAGCTGGTTTGTGTCTCTTCATATACTTCAAAAAGATCTCAGAATTGTCTCAAACAAGTGGATGATTTTATTGACGTCCCGGGTCGCATTGGAGGATTGTATGTTTAGTAACAGAGAGTTTGCAAATAAACTTTTGTTGACAGACGAAGCTCCATATTGACAGAAGACTATATAGAATCTGACAGCAGCTGCATCACAAACCGCGCATGTAAATGATTTCATAATGCTTTGTAAATAACGGTTTTATATAATGTTTTCAAATGCTTGTGTTCAATAGTGAGTTGGTGTTGATACCATTTCCTATGCAATAACATTAACCAATCATAACAACAGTAATAAGAGGCGCATTAACTCTCACACTCAATATATACACACACACACAATTTTATTGTATTTTTTTTTAACTATATGTAACTATCTATTATAAATTGTACACATTTGTAAAGAAAAAAACTTCTCATCAAAACTATTTCTGTTTGATCTGCTGAATAACTAATATCATTGGCCATAATCATTTTTTTGTTCAATGCCACGAAAACGAGAGGTTTACACATTATCATATTAACATTAGCTGCCAGGATTATATATATATATGTAACCCCTACATATGTAACCCCTACTGTTCAGACCGGGACTCGAACCCGGAATCTTGTTCAACTGTACTAAATAATAGCAACACTAACATAACTTTGGGGTCTTTTCTACAGGATGATTTAAGAAAAAATGAGTTATGTTAAAAATAAAATATGTTTTTTTATTTATAAAATCATAGTATATAGGCCTATATAAAAGGAATAAACACAAAATATATTTGACTTAATTGACTTTTCACAATTCGGAAAGGCACAAACGCGAACCATTTCTTCTTCACTTGTGATCACACAAGTTATTTTAGTTACTTACTTTCTGACATGAGTGACAGTCCCTTCGAATAGAAATACACTGGTGTCTTGAAATATATGTTATTACTCCAACCGTTCACTGAACTGAGACATGTTTTGCTGAGAGATCTGATGAACTCACGAGCAGCTGAGCGAGTAACTGAAAGAGCAGCGGTCCTCATCGGATCAGCAGTACAGAATCGAAAACAGTTTCTATCGGACACGTTCAATACTGAACCGTCGAGCCGATGAGCAGAGCCTCTTCATACACATGATGCTCTTCCCCACTGGACTATTTTTCCGGCTACAACGGCGTTCTCACGGGACTTCAGCGTGAGACACAGCTAGCCGCCTAAAACAGGTGGATTTAAACAATGGCTAAGCATCTCATTGTCATGTAAGGGCGCTGTTCATGTTGGACAGACATTTTAATTGCATTTTGTGTCTGTTAAGAGGCACAAAGACACCCTTGCACAAATGCCCCCAAAGCTGCCGTTTTAGCTGAGGGGGGCTCTGGGCATTAACTGTAATAACTTTGTGTTGTTTTTTTCCAATCCGGTTCGTTTTTTTCTTCTATAGACTGTACTCACAAAGATATAAAGATCAAAACAAACTTAAAAATTTGCCGGAGTTGTCCTTTAAGAACAATGCTGACCTGAATGGTGTCATCTAGTGGTTGAAAGAAGAGTACAGTCAAATGGCCTATTGTATAGAAGTATTCTTATGCTGGGCTTGACTTGTTTGAATGTAAACAGTTGTAGGCCCATGTGGTTCCTGTCAATTAAGAAAAAGAAAAAAAGAGGGTCATCTTAAAAAAGTTTGAAAACAACTGCTGTAGAGTAGGGCAATAAGGTTTGAAACCACTAGTGAAACGTTTTACTTTGCATCTTTATGACTGAATACTTTTTGCCATTACAAGTTTTTTACCTATACAAAGAGTCACATTAGCAACATCTGATTTCAGATGTAGAAAATCCCCCCCCCCCCCCCCCCACTGTATGATAATAGTGAAAAATTATGTAAAACTAAAAAAAGTTGTGTTTTTTCTAGCCTCTCTGCATCCGGTAGTTGAAGGCGTTGAAGGAGGCTCTGTCATTTTGCAGTGCAGTCACCGAAGAATTCTCCTGGAAGAAAAACGACTGACCGTCCACTGGAGACACAACGACACCAGGAATGTGTACGATATTATCCAAGGAAAGGTTTCTGTAAAGGCACGAGAGCCAGCGTTCATGAACAGAGCTGAAGTTTTACCTGAAGAGCTCAAGAAGGGCCAGATCTCTCTCAAACTCACCAATCTTCAGCTCTCAGACAGAGGAACGTATCTCTGTTTTGTTCCAGCTGTGAGAGTTCATCACCGCACACAACTGATGGTCAACGGTGTGTTGTAATACCACTTTTACTCATCAGTTTGAATTTCCATGTGTTTATAAGTAAAATAAGGCATAATGACCTGTTTTATAGCAGGCCTACAGTTTGTTTTTACTCCTAACAGTGTTTTCTTTTTTTTTTCTTGTTGGTTTGCCTCAACAGAAAGATCATTCATAAGACACACAACTGCTCAAATAAGAAGCCATGCTACAGAAGAGAGGCTGGGAAGGACTCTGCACCTCCAAATTCTCATAACTTCATCTGGATTCATCCTCTGCACCTCCAAATTCTCATAATTTCATCTGGATTCATCCTCTGGACCTCCAAATTCTCATAACTTCATCTGGATTCATCCTCTGCACCTCCAAATTCTCATAATTTCATCTGGATTCATCCTCTGCATCTCCAAATTCTCATAATTTCATCTGGATTCATCCTGTACTTCATTTAAAATAATTTAATTTAGGCTCTTGCTAATGTCAATGAACCCTATATAAAAGTTTACTATTTAAAAAACCTTTTCTGCGATTTCCTTGTATTACTAGTACTGTACTAATCTTTTTTACATTACACATCATGAGTGTGAATGGATAGCTATTGAAATGAGAACGGAAAATTAATATATTATAACATTTACTTAAGGCTTACTTAGTATTTCTTCATAAAACAGAATTTATATGAAAGCTATAATGAAGGATTGGCTCAGTCTATTTATGAGGTTCTGACAGAGCGGCTACAAAATAATGTGTAACCTAATTGATGGAAATGAACACTTCATTTCTCATTCATTTAAAACACACTGCCTTTTGACCATCTCTAACTTCAGAAACTGTACTGAGTGTAAATTTCAATAAACCACAAATAAAGAGAAGTAGGAAGCGATTGCTGACCACATCTCTCTTTGGTAAATGCCCTTAACTTTATACAGTCCATTACTGCCACCTATTGGACTAAATAACATCATTACACCGAGCTTTAGGGTTGAGGTTTGGACTGGCTTGAAGAAACCGATACGAACCGAAACCATCCAGATTGCCGCGGGTATTTAAATGATCTTGTATTTCCAGACGGAATCGCACATGCGGTTTCTAAATCAGACTATGTGCCCTCACACGCACACAACAGCCTTATACATGTACCGACCATAAGACTTTCTCAATTTAAACTGCCAGTTACATTTAATAAGTGGGCTTTTAAGCCTGTGACATTGAGTTGATGTGTCAGAGAACATGTAACATTGGAATCATGAAAATGAACCATGGTTTTTATGACACATAAAACTAACAAAAACATGGTCATAGTTAAAGCATACACCACAAATAACCATAGTTTGTTACACATACCATAGTTTAACCATGGTATTTGTGACTGATATATTAATCAATCTGCCAACATGGTTACTACACTTTTACTACAATATTAAAACCATGTTTAATTTTCTTAAGGACTCTTGTCAAAAACGCAATGAAGACTGTGCTGCGAGACGTTTGAATAACTATAAACAAAACACAAGAAAATAAAATAAAGTTTCACATCCTGTGTCATTTATGGACCAGGTGCGCGTTTAGCATATGCTGTATGCTTTTTTATACTGGGGAAAACAAATATTTGAGAGACTGTGGGGAGAAGCAGGGATAATGGTGTCATTTATTGGTTTCATATTGAAAGGGTGTTTGCTGTGAATATTAGATATGGATACTTTCTTCATACATTCTTCATTTAGCTAACATGCAACATTTTAAAACAACATGGTGATATATACATGGTGATTTTATACTCTCTTATAAAAGTTGATATATTTCACATTTACAATATTTGGAGGGGACTTAAATGTTCAAAAAGTTTGTTACATGTTAGCTTATTAAGTTTATGGTGACATATTATGAATATAATATTATTTATATTCTTCATAATCAGTCTGTGTTTGTATCCCCCAGGACATGCTTCCACTTTGGGGGTATAAATTAATTGAATTTATTTATTTATTTATTTATTTTTGACAATGCGTACATTTTAAAGAATTTAAAAATAAAATATTCTCTAACAGCATACAATAACCATTCTTTGTAAAGTTCTGTTGTATTCTGCCTACCCAAATAGGATGGGACATTCTTGCAACCTTGCACAACGTTCTCAAAGTTCTCTTAAATTGACGAAAATCCCAAACCTTTACAGAACAACACAGTTCAAGGTTTCTTATACGACTAGAGGACGTTCCATTTCGGTTATTCTGGTCACACAGCGACATTACAAAGAGGACATTTGGCAGGACCTCTAGGGAACCAACCTAGAATGTTGTTTTGGTCCTATTTAAGTCCTTCCATCATGTTTAATGAATGCTTTCAGAACATGTTTAAGTGGATTAATTTTCACTATGGGCTGTTTTGCAAATGAGAGTCAAACAGGATTTGCACAAAAAATTGCTTCTCAAAGATGGATCAATATACCAACTGTTTGTCCAACTTCATGCTCAGAACATGTAAGTATAGGCTACCAAATGTTATATTTTGTGAATGTAGGCCTACTGGTTCTGTTTAAAGTTATATAAAAAGTTTACATAAAAAACATGAAGCTGAGAACATCTTTCCTTTTGCTGTAATATCAGCAGTGGAGCTACATGAGCAAAATCTGATAATCAAGATATCACTTGTTTGGAGTTAACTAATGACCTACAAATTCAGAAATCGTGAATAAATAATTGTAAATATTTCATTAAAAAATCCAGATTTGAGGAACCTACTAGTTCGTACTTCGTAGTCAACAATTAAAGATATGTATCACTGTTTTAGACTCTCTGCATGAGGTAGTTGAAGGCATTGAAGGAGGCTCTTTTTGCTGTGCAGTCCCAGAAGCATTCAAAATACCAGTTCCGGTTAGATTGTTATAGTCTACTTGGAAAAACAGTCCACTGAAATACAACAACACCAGGAATGTAACCTATCAGATCTGGGCCCCCTAGTGGGGAAATACTATAGTCAATGTGGGCTGAGATCTGTTTGACTACAAACATTATTCCAACTGTCTTCCTAAAGACATTTACGGGTTTGGAACAACTTGACAGCACTTACATTTTTGGGCGAACTATCCCTATGACGCTGCCATTTCAAACTACAGAAACTGTTTTCTTTACTGAGCATTCCTGAAACGTTATGTTGTTTTGGACTCCTCCTACTACAAGAGGTGGAGAAACCGCCCTCACAAAACTGCTTTGACGGGCGGTAGTATTTGAATTCGGTATTTGAAACGGATATGCCGGTTTGATTCAACATGCACCAACGGTAAGTCTTTCTCAATTTAAACTGCACGTTGAGTTTTATACATCTCTTATGCTGCGTCCAAATTCTTCTTCTTATAGGCTACGCTATAGCCTAAATGTATTGTTTTTGTTAATAAAATGTATGCTTTTGAGTGTGGTGTGTACCTGTGTAGCAGACGCCAGAGGGACGCTGTTGCTTAGTTACGTGTCAACGAAGTTAAACCGTCCCGTCAATCATCTTGTCACAGTTAATCTTCCACAAATGTCCTACAGTTTTGGAGTGAAATAGCAAGTTGATCTGCGCGTCGGGGGTCTTCCACGTGGAGACCCCCCTCGTGTGTTTGCAATGATGAATTTATAAGTTAATGACATATTACAAAAGCTAACAATACTGTTGCAGATAAAATATGTGGATACAATTGAATAAATATATTTCCATTTGGTGACTCCCTTTTATCCAAACCTCTCAACATAACCGTCGATTTCGCTCTTCCGTGTTTGTAGTTTTAACACTTATTTGTAGTTCTAATCTAATCATTGGCCAACGCGCAATGGGTTGTGTGGGTAATATTTAATTTGTATAAGGATTCTAACCGGAAAATTTTCTACATGAGATTAGGTAAACGTGTCAGACAACATTTAATAATATATATGATTTGGATCGCATTTGGTGTATATATATAATTTAGACATGTCTTTGCAATCTAAAATCTGCCACTAAATCCCGTACCTTAATTAGGAACAGATTTACGCAATTCCCTGGCAGGTATTTGTTTTATTTTTTATTTTTAAACATGACAAAAGACTTTTGAAAGATACTGCGAACAAGATAATACACACTGCACACCTCTAAGTAATGTTCAGCATAAAGCCTTTAGGGGGCGGGGCTCAGGTGAGGAGCCACTTGCCCATATGTTCTGAGTGGACCAATCACAGTCATTTGGGTTTACTTTTGAAAAAACACACGCACGCACGCGCGCGCACACACCTTTTTGTTGTTGTTTTTTTTCAAATGTACTTTTATGGACTTTGCCCAGCATAATTTTGCTTAATGGTTTACAGATGCTGTTTCATCTATATGGTGGTATTGCTATTAGATAAAGGTAAGAGCAGAGCAAAGACAGTAAAAATGGAGTCCAAAGCTTTGAGACCACCATGTGAAATGATTTTACCCTGCACCTATGATTTATAAAAAAATCTATTACAAACTATCAGCAAAACAGTTTGAAAAAAAGGTATAGTTCACCAAAAAAAATGTATTATGTAATTTACTCACCCTAAAGTTGTTCCAAACCTGTAAGAATTTCTTTCTTCTGCTGAACACAAAGGAAGATATTTGGAAAAATGTTTTAACTGTAACCCTGCCCCAAGCGGGACTCAAACCCTGGTCCGTCGGCATTAGTGTCGGATGCTCTAAAAAGGAGGTTAAAGGCTCTAGCGTCAATTGATCTCTGCAGCCATTGACTATCATAGTATTTTTTCCCATAGCTGAACAAAAAAATTCATACAGGTTTGGAACAACTTGAGAGTGAGTAAATGAGTTTTTTAAATGAGTAAAGGAGATTTTGGGTGTATCCCTTTTAAACAAATTAAACATGAATCAGAAAATCATTTTGCTGTAATTCATGATTTCCAATGATGTTGACTCAAACTAATAGTTAATATTTAGCAACAAAAAATACGTAACACTAAAACTTTGTGTTTTCTAGCCTCTCTGCATCAGGTAGTTGAAGGCGTTGAAGGAGGCTCTGTCATTTTGCAGTGCAGTCACCGAAGAATTGTCCTTGAAGAAGAACGACTGACCGTCCACTGGAGACACAACGACACCAGGAATGTGTACGATATTATCCAAGGAAAGGTTTCTGTAAAGGAACAAGAGCCAGCGTACATGAACAGAGCTGAAGTTTTACCTGAAGAGCTCAAGAAGGGCCAGATCTCTCTCAAACTCACCAATCTTCAGCTCTCAGACAGAGGAACGTATCTCTGTTTTGTTCCAGACGCGAGAGTTCATCACAGCACACAACTGATGGTCAACGGTGTGTTGTTGGAGTTGGTTTAAATAGTCAAACATGTTGTACAATATTATGTTTTTGCATACCAGACCATACACATATTTTGGTTTCAGGCTACTAATAGTTTTTTCCAAGTGTTTAATTGTACAAATTTTTGCCCTTGCAGACCGACCAGTAACAGAATACAGAACAGATCAAGTAAGAAGTCATGGCACAGGAACAAGCCTGGGAAGGACTCTGCACCTCCTACTTCCTTTATCAGTATTCATTCTGCACATTATGTTGTTCCATTGATATACAAATTTGTTGGTCTGTTTGTTTATTTATGTTGTCCTTCTTTTTACACTACAGTGAAAATTATTTCAAAATGTCTACCAAACATCCACACATTTTTAATACATTGTATTTTAATAAAACACTGATTTAAGTAATGAATTAAAGACTTTTGTGTTAATTGACTTGAGGTTGTGTTCATTTATTGAAATCTGATAATTAGGATTATCGATTATGAAGAACAGGCAGAGAAGGAATAGATGGTCAGTAGGGGTGTGACGAGATCTTGCGAGATTAAAATCGTGACTAAATGAAAAGCTTCATGTTATATTGCCATGTTGGAGGGTGAGGTTAGGATAAAACACGCCATCGCTACCTTTACATTACACCTGTCGTTTTGCTTTTTATAGAAATAGAAACGATTTAATTCAGGTGACTAACGATCACTTCAATTCCATCAACTCAACCAACACGAGCAGTTCCGAGTTATACGTAGTGCGCATCACTGATCATGTGACGAGATGACTGACAGGACCACGGCGGAGGATTCATCGTGCAACAGAAGCGTCAGTCAAACGTCTTATTTTGTAAAAGGCGCACTCGGCTCCATCACTCCCTCCTCACAGAGTAAATGCCATCGCGAAATTGAAAGCGAAAGTAAATGCGAGCACACATTTCAATACCCCACTTTTTGAAAGCGGCTCCCTGATGCATGCGGATATCTCTCAATAGGAAAGCTATGTTAGGCCGGGCTGTGTAGTTGTAACCATCTCTTAGCTCAGTATCATGCTTGAAGAAAAATTCGGTCTCTATTTGCATCTTTGAATATTGAGAGACTTTGATTATGGTTGCACTCATTGTTTGCACTTAAATGATGATCGATTGTGGAAAGGAGTTCAGGTAGGAGGTCAAAAGTTGTAGAAGCTCTTAAATCATGTGCAGTTCTAAGGTCTGAAGAGACAATCATACAGGAGAGAAGCCAGTCAGTTTAACGGTGCTTGAATGTTTTTGTCTTTTACTGAAAATTCATAGCCTGGATGCCAGGCGAACTTAGCCCTGCCCACAACATTTGAGGTCTGGAAGTTCGGTCTGGATTTGATCTGTTGTGGAGCAACTATGCTCGAACCAATCAAATTGTCAGGGCTTTATACGATGATCAACTAACGTAATCGTTCACGTCACCAAACAGCACTTTGGTTGAATTCATTCTAATCCTAAACGGAGATTTCGTATATGCATACACCTTTACTATTTCTCTCAAAAATGATCATCATGTTGGTAAATACTCTATGTATCCTTAAAATCTTTTTACAACACCAGCAAAGATCATTTACACTCTTCTTCTACTTCCAGCGTGCGTGCAGTTGAGTTCTGTTGACAACTATGCGTCGCTCAACATACATCACTTACTCCGTTGCTCTGATTGGTTGTAGGTCTATCCAATTGAGTGCAGAGGCATTTTTGCCCCATAATCAGCACCCAATGGAGCAGTATTACTCATTCTGACTAGAATCGGAGCATGATCACATCAGGCAAGATAATTCATGCTCAAAAGGTAGAACTGCAATGACAATCAATACAAGATGAGTTAAAACATTTCAAAATGCACCTACTGACTATTTTTCTAGTCATGCATTTCATCATTGAGGATTTCTTAAAAATACTGTGTAAAAATCTCGCCACACCCCTAATGGTCAGTGATGCGTCTGAAGTAAAAATGAAACTACCAAGAATTAAGACACATCAAAGGCACACAGGTTTGCGGCCAGTACAAATTGTATTGTAAGAAAATAATTAGTTTCATTTCTCCATTAAATGCGAAAAACACCACTGAGGACTCAAAAACAGCGAACCTAGTAGGCACATTCGGTCCACGTGATGCATTGACATCACTGACATCCAGCCGGCATTCGCTCCATACTTTCAATCATAACATTTAACAGCAGACGCAACGCTTGACTTTAGTATTAAACACAATGGCTTGGCCACTAACTGTATTTAGTCCTACACAAATCTATTCTGAATAGACATCCACGCAGATGCAAAGTGTCATATCGCAATGAGAGAGAGAAATAAAAGAGTTCCGAGTTATTTGGGAAAATTGCATTCGGTTATGGCATTCTGGTCCGGGAGGAAAGTGGCTAGTGCTGCATCCTTCCCCCTCAAAAAAAACAAAAACATGTCCATTGAGTGTTTGTGCAGAAGTCATTTGAAGATAAACCAACCATCAGGGCGATATTCCTCATGGTTCAATGAATAATTCCTGTTTCTTAAGGACACAAAAAGGTGCAGGACTGTTTTTTCTCTTCCTTGATGCTAAAAAAGTTTTTAAAAGAACATTAAGCCGCAAACATTGACATGCCAATGTGTGTGTGCAGCACAAATCTCAGTCTTAAAAAGTCTCTTAAAATCCAATATATTATTAGTATGGAAAAGTGCTAGGTGAGACAATTCTCTTTATCAGTCACTATGACCGTGGCAAGCAGTCACCGCCAATGACGACAAACTGTTCTTTCGAGAGCAGGCGGCTTTTGCGACTCAAACCTTGTCGTTTACGAAAGCAATGTCCGGGTCCGAGAAGCGTCGGGAGGAGGTCTGGAGCTCCTTTGTGCTGGAGGGGTCTGAGGGCTCAGTTGAGGGCGGGAAGAGGAGCTCTGTTCCTGCTGCGATGTAGAGGGACTGGATGCTGTCTTTGCGGCGGCCTGGTTGCTCACGCCGTTGGACGAGGGTGAGCGACAACGCTTTTCGGGGAGGGAGGGACTGTACAGCCGGGTGGCAGAGGACTCCTGGGGGAAGTTTGACCGTTCCGGGGATGATAGGGTAACGACGCCGGAGCTGAAGCCTGGGAGAAGACAGTGAAGGAAGAGAGGGGCAGTCAGCCCGTGTGCTGCCTCCTTGGGCCACGATGACAGACTTAGGAAGGCAAGCTGGTTTGGATAATCTTGGCACTACCATTGGTTGTCCTACAATAGGGAGACAGAACCAATCAACCCACCAAAGCAAGAGAAACCCCAAAGCAGAACCCAAGACATGCCGCCAAACATTCATTAAAGGAGTACTTCAGCGCTGGCTTAAACGGGGTCATTAATGTAGTAGAAATGTGAAATTATTTTTGAATTTGGTGCTTTCTAGAGTGAGAAAAGGCAGAAAATGTATTTTTGTCTCATGGGGATGAAAGACTACAATTCCCAGAATGCTTGCTTGCGAGGCCACTCCCAAAGCCACCGCTACTGAATCACTGATCACTCTCCCACCACTGCGTTCAGCTTTAAAAATCAGTTCAGTTAGAGAACAGACACT
This sequence comes from Pseudorasbora parva, assembly GCF_024679245.1. NCBI lineage: Eukaryota > Metazoa > Chordata > Actinopteri > Cypriniformes > Gobionidae > Pseudorasbora > Pseudorasbora parva. The sequence continues at coordinate 6,647,668 of NC_090185.1, read as the reverse complement.
TCAATTAAAAACTGAACATGTCTGTTCAATATAATGTGAGTGAGCCGAGCGAGAGTCACGGGACAAACACAGCAGGAGTCAGATTACATTCATCAGGAAAGGCTGAGGTAAGCGCGGGCACAGCGTGTATTCAGTCGGGAGCGTTTTCATTTCATGCCTTTGGAAGCTTAACTTTCATGGGAATTAATTTGAGAAGTTGAAACACTCACTTTGCTCCACACTGCTCCGTTTACCTGAATGCCTGCAGCTGCGAGCTGAGCTGTGAGTGCGATCACGATCATTTGAATATATTTCAGGGTTTCTACTGATACAAAGCCATATGCTAATCGCTGAAGTAACCCTTTAAAGGAAGACAACATGCAGTGTCTTATCCCATCACTGCAACCATGCACATAACACCGAAACACTTGGGTTAGAAGAGAGCACAACCTGCTACAGAGTGGACGGCACCGCCACCCTCTTTAAATGCGCCAGGAACATCCCGTCCAGACCTGCGCTACACACAACAGGGACAGGACCCACACATGGGTGACTACTGCAGAGGAGAGAAAAGGAGATTGGTCCGAAACGGAGGGAGTCTGTACCTTAATACTGACCTTCCGTGTCCGAACAGACCGCTCGCTCGTCCAGCAGGCTCTCAGAGCTCACAGACGCCTCCGAGTCGAGGTTCTCCTGGTCGGAACCGGGCTGCTCTAGTTCAGGAAGCCTGCAGGCCAGGTCCTCTCTGGAAGACAAACGCCATTCAAGAGTCACGCAACCTGATCCGTGTGGTCTTGGGATTACTTGTGGTGAGATTTCGTCTACATCGACATACTTCTCTTGCTTGATGGACTTGATCCGTTCCATCAGGCTTTGCTCAGCCTCCGTGTCTGAATCCAGGGGCTCGTTCTCAGGTACAACACAAAGGTCGGAAGCTGGCTTCTCCCGAACCTAGAGTCCAAACAGATAGCAGATTTAACTCAAGATAATGAGGTTGACATTAAAGGTTCTTCCCCCATTGACAGGACAAAAGGAAACACAGAAAAAAGGTTATTCAATGAAGGGACTTTACTAAAAACATTTTGACTCAAATCTGCTCCCGGTCAGTTAGTCTATAGCCCAGTTTACACCTTGATTTAAGAAGCGTTTTGGTGGATCAGATCCACTGGATCCACTTTAACACCTGCCGTCTCTTTTGTCCACTTTTGACCACTTCTGTCCTGATTTCTTTGTGTGTGAGACCGCAAGACCAGACAAGCGCTGTGAGTGTGTTAGAAATCAGTAAAGGTGAGAGAACACTGAGCTTGGTGTGTTGTTCGTCTTCAAACCAAACTTACGTTTCAGCAGACAAAGTTTAAGTCCTGTTTGGGGTTTCCCACTTCACATAATGTTTAGGTGTTAGGTCAGTAGGCGGAGAACGGGGTCTTTTAGTGGCTGTCTAAACATACCCGAACATATGAGCATTTACTCTACGAAAGCAATCCGGTCGAATGCGTTTTTCGGCTACCTCTGGAAGTGGTTTAAAGTGGACAAGCTTAAAACGTTTTAGACCCCGTTAACACCTGTACACCCGTTTACACTCCGTTTGACTTCTACTTGAAGTTTTCAAGAGTGGCACAACTATCCCTTGTGCAGTGGAAAGGAAGAATACTAGAGATGTTTTACAAAAGTAAGTCTGGAAGAAAGAAAAGGTCTCAAGGGGAGAATTTCAAGCACTTGGATGGATGTTATTTTGTATTTAGGAACCAAATACAATTCAAGTCTGGAAGTTTCCATGGCATGAGTTTCAAAGGTTTGTAGGAATCAAAAACAAAAGTCTAACAGTCAAGACTTGCCAACTTATTTTTCTTCATGATGTATACTATTGCTGTTCATGAAACACCAATTACAAAAAATTATAGCCTGTTGCTTAAAGAGCTACTTCACCGCTTTTTCATATTAAACTATGTTATTCCCTTAACTAAGACGAGCTGATACACACCTCTCTCGTCTCAGTGTGTGCTCTTAATCTCTCTGACGCGCGGTGACGATCTGATAGCATTTAGCTTAGCCCGCTAAGCCCAGTTCATTCACTATGGTACCAAACAGAGATCAAGTTAGAAGCGACCAAACACCTCCACGTTTCCTGTATTTTAATACAGTTACACCAATAGTTGAACAATCAAGTATGATGACACAAAATAAAACGTGGCGCTTTTCTAAGTGGATTAAAAAGGAGAACTATAATGTATGGCGGAATAGCACTTCTGAGAGTACTTCGACTCGGCGCAGTAAAAAGTCCCGGCCGAAACATCTTCCCTCACATCTCCCCCTCACTCTCTCATTTATGTCAATAGGGGGAGATGAGAGAGAGAGAGATGTGAGGGAAGCCGGGACTTTTTACTTGAGTCGAAGTACTCTCAGAAGTGCTATTCCGCCATACATTATAGTTCCCCTTTTTAATCCCCTCAGAAAACCGCCATGTTTTATTTTATGTCACCATACTAGGCTTCGTGTAACTGTAATTAAATAGGGGAAATGTGGAGGTGTTTGGTCGCTTCTAACTTGATCTCTGTTTGGTTCCATAGTGAATGAACTGGGCTGAGTGGGCTAAGCTAAATGCTATCAGATCATCACCGCGCATCAGAGAGATTAAGAGCACACACTGAGACGAGAGAGGTATGTATCAACTCGTTTTAGTTAAGGGAATAACAGTTTAATATGAAAAAGCGGTGAAGTATCCCGTATTGCTTAATGTTCAGCACAACTGATCTCGCATAGCTTTGAAATTCATGCCATTCACTGTAGTGACCACCCAAAACCAGCACACATCTACACCGACACCCTCCTGAATGTCTACAGGTCTATAGTGACACTAACGCATGCAGTGGGTTGAGTTAGTATTAGTAGGGCATGACTACCACACTGCATTCACACTGGATGCATGAGCATGCCAAACTACTGGGGTTCACAATACCACAGGGGCATACGTACCGCCACTTCTTTGTAAGGAGTGATAAATCTGAGAGGTAAAGGCCAGCACTACAAAGACATTAAAAAAAAGAGAAGCAAAAAAAGTGTTGTGACAGTTACTCTCTGTTGGCATCTTGTGGAAGGTTGCGGACTGTTGGGAAATGTAGTTGTTCAGGGAGGGAAATATGGGCACTTTTTACAGGCATCTGGAAACAAACCACTTTCAAATGATGCAGAAATGTACTCTGTTAAAAGACGAGGCAAGTCAAGTTTACCGTGTTTTTTCTTTTTAGCTTGAGCTGATTGACAGCCAGTTCCTCAGCGTATTCCAGCTGCTCGATCTCTTCCATTTTCTCATTGTATCTCCGGATCTGTTCGTGAAGTAGAAGCTCCACACAACTGAGGATAGGAAAGAGTCAGGCTTGAGATTTCACTTTAAAACAACACATTCTTGGTCAGGAAAAAATGTCCTGAAAAAAGTCAGGACTTTTTTAATATAACTCCCATTGTATTTGTCTGAAAGAAGAATGCCATATACACTAGAGGATGGATACCCGACCCGAGCCCGACGGGTTCTGACGGTACCCGACGGGTCGGGTCGGGTTCGGACAGATATTTAGATAGACGTTCGGGTTCGGGTCGGGCTCGGTCACGTCAGCGCGAAAAGGCATTGAACCTTTTAAATTTAAAACTGCTTATTATGCAAGTAGCCAATGGGCCTGTTTAACTTGATGCAATGGTTTGTTTTTGTGATTAAAATACATGCATTATATAACCCTAACATCCGTCTTCCTGCATGCGGAAATTTGTTTATGTCGCCGTGACAACAACTCGCAACACGTGCGTGCATATTGCCCGCGGCATCCCTGTCATTCCAGTGAGCGCAACTTCAGCGCTGCTGGCGGCAGGACAGCCTTGAAGCCATCCGCAGTTGATGCAATCCTTTTTCTACATAAAACCTCGATTAGCCTAAACTTTGATGGATAGATTATGTTAATAGATCCCATGTTGCAGTTTAGGAACCACAGTTTGAGAAAATTGGTAAGATGACTTTCATTTCAATAAGCATTTAAATTGTGTTACGTTAATGTTTTGTTCTGTTAGCTTGGGCCATTTTTAGCAGACCTTTGTTCATTTAATTTCAGTTGGCTATTTGATTGGGCTCTGTGTAACGTTTAATGCCCCGTGTGCGCGCTGATGCGCTCGTCTGTAAACATTTCAGAATGCCTTCCTTACAGTTGCTTAATAAAAGCGGGATTTCCACACAAACAAACGTGCGTGTCATTAGTATATGAGGGGAAAAAATAGATTTTAACTGTCGGGCTCGGACATAAATATTTGAATGCCTGTCGGGCTCGGGTCGGGTTCGGTTACTGCTCTGTCGGACGCGGGTCGGGCTCGGACAGAAAAATGCAGCCCGATCCGCACTCTAATATACACCTAGGATGACTTGAGGTTGAGTAAATCATGGGCTAATTTTCATTTTTGGTGATTTATCCTTTTAATAAGAGAGGGTTGTTTTAACCACTTCAGCTCTGAAGCACATTTTACATTTTTTTGAGAATTAGGAATATCTGAATTTAAAAAAGCGCCCTACCCACATACATTGGAGTAAATTGATAAAAATGGTCTCATTTTACAGAAAAAACTCTAAATTTTAACACAGTGGTAGAATATTGCATACATTATATTCTATCTATTCACAATCTTATGATAAACATGGATAAAAAAATAATATTTTGATTTATTTTTAATTAATTTATTAAAAAATCCATTTTTTTTTTTTTAATCATTTTGGGATCCAAGCTTTTTGGATGTTTCTGTTGATTCTATAAATTGGCACTAAACAGGGGAAAAAATATTTTTTTTGATATCCCCTTGCAAATAAAATAAACTGGCCACTAGGAAATGGAAAAAAAGAAGGCTCCGCCTCTTCAACTTTGTAAAGGGAGATCTCGGGCTCTGATTGGTCTAGAATCATGATCCACATGTCTATAAAGAGCTGAGATTCTCAGCTTTTCTGTAGCATGATGCAATATGTGATGACATCATCAAAAATCGTGGCTAACATCGACAATCAAAACTAGCAATAATAAGAGTATTTGTCTGCATCACACGTTTTGATCTGGACATCGGTGACATATTACAGTGTCGTTTGGCCATGCTTGCTCACAGACATGTAAAAAATAGTCTCATTTTGAAGCAAACAACCAAAGGAACAAGCTGATATAGGGTTTGAGGCTAGTAGCTTTACAAAGAGTTTGTGATCCGAACAGGAATATGACTCGTGTTTGCTTGTTCAAAGGAGTCATTTCCAAATTTCATAAATTTGCTGTAAATTATTGGATTGGTGAAATTAACTGCTCAGCGATATTCCTGAGGCCAATAGCTTTCATTTGATATATGACTTGTCTATTTTAGGTGTGTTTGTGTGATAAAAATATGACATTTTATATTATTTGCATGATTTTCTCAAGGGGCGGTCATTGCGGGGGGGTCGAATTCAGACCGTATTATTTTCTTCTATGTAATATAAATGCAGAAGTTAATGGGTTATTAAGAAAGCTGAGGTTCTAATCTTTCAAATGATACCATACATGTCTAGTTTTGTGGTGCGCAAGTTATAGATTTTTTAAAAAGATTATGAGGGGGTGCAGAGCTGAAGTGGTTTCTGATATTTTGATATTTCTCCCCCAGAAACCAAGCAAAAATATCTTTGAATTTTACTTATCTAGTAAATGCATCTCGATTTAAGAATTTTTAGATATTTGGACTGGAAACAAGGAAAAAATACTAAATAAGCAATGCATTTTTTTTGCAGTGTCGCGGGGCCTTGATGGTTAGTTTTTGAAGTCCATAAAAGTGCATCTATCTATCATATAACTTCTCCACAAGGCTCTGGGGGTTAATAAAGGCCTTCTGAAGCAAAGTGAGGTGTTTGTGTAAGAAAAATATCCATATTTAAAACTTTATAGACTAAAATAACTAGTCGACTTGCACTAAAAGAGTGACCCCTGACCTGATGTACAGGAAAAATTGATATTTTTCATACACAAACGCATCACTTCGCTTCAGAAGGCCTTTATTAACCCCCGGAGCCGTGTGGAGCAGTTATATAATGATAGATGCACTTTTTTGATGGATAGATGCACTTTATGGACTTCAAAAACAAACTAACAACTCAATGCCATTATAAAGCTGGAAAGAGTCAGGATTTTTTTATAACGCCGAATGTGAAAGAAGAACGTCCTATAGACCTAGGATGACTTGAGGGTTAGTAAATCATGGGCTAATTTTCTTTTTTGGGTGAACTATCTCTTTAACGACACACTATTCTTACGTGGTGGTTTTGGCAACATCCTTCATGCTCATGAGCGGGTCGGCACTGTCCGGACAGCGGAGAATGCAGGGGGCAAAAACGATGGCTAGAGAGTTTGGCGTCATCCGATTGCTCTTCTCTTCCTTCGCAACCCTGAAATGAAACCAGAGCATTAACACCTGACGGTTAAACGTTTTTCTACTCTCTGCGTTTGTCGTGTACGGAATAAACTCATCCGTACCTGACGAGGTGGAATATGAGTCTCTCCAAGGTGTTGAAGTTTGCTGTAGGAAGCTGTTCCAAAACTTTATAAATGGCTTGCAATTGCTCTTGCTTCTCAGGAAGTTCTACGAAAGACAACCAAAGTGTCAGGGAAAGCCTGAGGGACACCACAAGGGCAAGAGAGAGGTGACCAACCTATGGTACGGAGGAAGTCATTGTAGTGCGTGAAGGTCATGAGGGGTTCGGGCAGCTCCCTTAGCCACTGTTTGACCAGGCCAGTGACAGCATGGATGGGGTAGTCCTCCAGACAAACATTCTCTGGGCCTTCACATGTCATTAAACAAAGTTATATAAGCTACTAGACATCATGTCAACAGTCAAAAGTAGAGGTGTAACGATATATCGTTAACTGAGATGGATTATTCTTATATTTATAGTGCATTAATAGCGGGAGAGGCATGACGCTAGGACCAATGGGAGATATGTATTGGGAGTAATGCGTGAGGGGAAAACATGAAAGTTTATGGAGTTTCAGTAACATTATTACATTAAACGACTATATATAATGTTAAATATAATGTATAATGATGCAATGGGGGGAATATTTGTGGGTACTACTACTAATAATAATAATACACAAATAATTAATATTATATTATATATTAAATAAAAACCTCCTCTTTATGTTGATTTAAAATATCGGGATACATATCGTATCGTGAGTTCATTATCGTGATATACACTACAAGCCAAAAGTTTGGACACATTACTATTTGTAATGTTTTTGAAAGAAGTTTCTCCTGCTCATCAAGCCTGCATTAATTTGATCAAAAATACAGATTTTTTTTTAAAATATTGTGATATATTCAGTGTTGCCACAGTTACTTTGAAAAAGTAATCTGATTACTGATTACTGATTACTCCTTTAAAAAGTAACTTAGTTACTTTACAGATTACTTGATTTTAAAAGTAACTAAGTTAGATTACAAGTTACTTTATAAGTTACATTCAGCAGTTGCCGACAACACCCCTGCCGCCTCAAAATAGAAATGACAACCGTTTTTGGCAACACACTTTATTGCATTTATGCCCGAGCCTGACGGCCCCGACTTTTTTACGCCCCTTTTTTTTAGTCTTCTCCTTCGTTTTATATTTATTTTAATAATTAAAATGAACAATGAGATGTGCTGGTGGAAACAACATGAGACCATGATAGCTTACGCCACTGTCAAGATATGGCTCGCGCAGGGTTAAAGAGTCCGTCTCTTCAGTGCAGCTGCTAGAGTTATGGCCTTTTTACAACCGGTTCCTTCATTCATTTTCTCTGACCAGGTATCTATCTGATTGCGAAATGACCAGGAGTAGGCCTAAATGCCTTCCGAGAGTCTTTCCAGACGTATTTAATTCCGATCACTCAAACAAACCAATTCAGAAGGTGCATGAAAGCATTTCAAACTAAACCGGACAAATGTAAATATATCTGGTTGTTTAAACCACATGTGTAAATTTTACTCCTGGCAAATAATTAAAAAATAAATGTGTGAGAGCGTGTTATGTTGTAGTCAGATAGATATGACGGTGCTACTGCAACATCGCTGCAAATGAGTAAAGCAAGCCAACGCATATGGCCGTAAATGAAACTTTAAAATAAGTCACACAAAACACAATCATCTTCAATATAAAATAATGAGACTAATGATCTTACCAGTGCTTAGGTCGCTCTCTCTCATATGCGATCTTTGAATTTGAAATGAGCTGCTGAATAAAATGCTGGAATCTTTTGCTTTGATGTGAACTCCGTTAAATGAGCATATACCGCGGGAATTGAAGATCGGATTTATATTAATTTTGCTGAAGTGTAAGGTAGGCTATAAGACAACCTGCATGTACTTTCTATTTTTTTATTTTTTTTTAGATTGTGTAGCCCGTTTCGGGTTTTTGAACGCCGTTGTGAGCAGTAGGCTAATCTATCAGCCTGCCTCAGCTCGTCAAAAAATTCTTTGTGGTGGTATAATAACTAGCCTACTTTGTTTTTGATGTCAAAGTAGTTATATTTCGTTTCGTTTCTTTATTAAGGTCATTTCGAAAAATGTTTAGAGCAATTTTTTGTTTGTTAAATTAAAGTTTTAATTTTTTTATGTGACGACCCAGTGAGTTAACCGCATGTTTAATAGCCTAGTCTCTCAAACCAACTCTTGAATTGCCTTGCCTATATAAACTTTAATTTAACAAACAAAAAATTGCTCTGAACATTTTTCTTAATTAGGTTTATAAAGAAACGAAACGAAAAATAACTACTTTGACATTAAAAACAAAACTGAATTATGTTAATGGCTGCAACAATGTAAAAAAATAAAATAAATAAAAAACACGGCTCCAGCCCCCGGGCTGAGAATTTTGATAAGCTGTCGTTTTTAACTATGGAAAATGACTAAAATAGTAACTCACAGTGACTTGGATAAGTAACTTTAATCTGATTACTGGTTTGGAAATAGTAACGCGTTAGATTACTCGTTACTGGAAAAAAGTAGTCAGATTAGAGTAACGCGTTACTATGTAACGCGTTACTGGCATCACTGGATATATTATTACAATTTAAAATATTTGGTTTTCAATTTATTCTACATTAAATGATCATTTATTTCTGTGATCAGAGCTGAATTTTCAGGATGGTTCCTCCAGTCTTCAGTGATCATGATCCTTCTCATTTGAGGATTCATTATGAGTGTTGGAAACAGTTCTGCTGATTAATATTTTTTCATAACCTTTGATACTTTTTCTTTCTTTTTTTGAAATAAATCAATAATTTTATCCAGCAAGGATGTGTTAAATTGATAAAAAAATATAGTTGTAGTAATGATAGTAAAGGAGATTTATATTGTTTGAAAATATTTTTCATTTTGAATAAATGCAGTTCTTTTGAACCTTTTATTCATCAAATATATTAGTTAGCAGAACTGTTTCCAGCACTCATAATGAATCCTCATCTGAGAATGATTTCTGAAGGATCATGATCACTGAAGACTGGAGGAATGATCCTGAAAATTCAGCTTTTATCACAGAAATAAATGATCATTTAAAGTATAATAATTTGAAAACCAAATATTTTTTAAATTGTAATATTATATCACAATATTAAATTAATGCAGGCTTGATGAGCAGAAGAAACTTCTTTCAAAAACACTTTTGGGCTGTACTGTATATCGAACCGTGACACGAGTGTATCGTTACACCCCTAGTCAAAAGTCTACAAAGTCAATATGCCATTGAGTTCTGGTAATATCCAAGATGGCTCACCTGCTTCCAACAGCTGGTGTAGCTCCTTTATGCGATTGGCTGAGCCGGACTTCCTGTAGATGCCCTCTGTATACAGGCCGTTCATTTCCACATGTTCCAGCATTATCTCCAGCACAACCGGCACAGGGGTCTTGTTATTGACCAGATGGCACACGCGCACACCAAAGTGCTGCGATCCAGGCTCGTCATCACACTAGAGCAATCAATCAATCAAGCAACCGATTAATCAATCAATCAATCAACCAATCAAGCAATCAATCAACCGATCAATCAACCAATCAATCAACCAACCAACCGATCAACCAACCAACCAATCAATCGTTCAACCGATCGATCAATCAATCAACCAACCAATCAATCAATCGATCGATCAATCCATCAATCAACCGATCGATCGATCAATCAATCAATCAATCAATCAACCGATCAATCGATCAACCAACCAACCAATCAATCAACTTTATATCACGCGTTTACAATGACAATTGTTTCAAAGCAGCTTCACAGTGTTAAACAGGTAGCCTAGAAATCTAGACGCACCCTAGCGGCAGCAAATCTAATCTGCCCCGCGAGTGTCGTCTAGCAACTCTCAATACCCTTCTGAGCTGTATTCGCCTAACTCTTGCCGGGCCAATCACATCGTGTATAGAGTCGGTAGGCGGGGCCATAATGACGCCGGCCGAGTTGCGTTTGCGTGCTTCTACTAAACACAGAAGCTGGCGAACGGCAGCGATCTTTCGAATCTGAGAAAAGAACAAAGAACGGCACTGAAGTCATTCTTAAAAAGGGAAGATGTGTTCGGAGTTTAGCCGACCGGATACGGGTGAATGTTTAATCTATCAACAAGCTCTGCTTCACCTTCGTTGCTCTGGTTGGTGTAGCACTATCCTATCGTGTGCAGAGGGAGTTTGAAAGACAACCGTTTATCCCGCCCCTCGGATTGAGCTGTCAATGGTGAGTTTCCAGACCAAACATCTTGATGTGGGTCTGGCTTGTCAGGCTATTAAACAGGACAATATTGCAACAAAATTTGATTTGGCTGTACAGTCGTTCTGGAGAAAACAGTGATGTTATCAGCTTATTTTAATTTATCATAGAGCGACAATGTTGGCAGATCAGTATTATAGTTTACAGAATGAAATAAGACCTAATTAATTGTATATTTAGTTGAATAACTTGGATCATAATTTTAGTGTCCCCAACTGAGCAAGCCAAGCCAAAGGCGACAGTGGCAAGGAACCAAAACTCCATCAGGGCGTGATGGAGAAAAATAAACCTTGGGAGAAACCAGACTCAGTTAGTGGGGCAGTTCTCCTCTGGCCTATTAACACACAGTGTATTATTATTATTCTGGCAACCTTACAGGTCAGAAATCATATTAGATCGGAATATTCTAAATTTCTGGGTATTACGCAAGAGACGGGTTTATTTAGGTTGGCGCGTTGATTACACAAGGGTATAAATGCTTGAAGATCGGAGTCATCGCAAAACAAGACCCAGAAACAACACAACATCTTGTTCAACTGGTTGATTTTTTCTTTAAAATGAATGCTTAGAGGACTGGATCCTTACCTTCTTGGAGCAGAATGTAGAGCAGTCTATGGTGATTTTACAAATGCACTTCTTATGGCAAACCATCTTGCAATCTGAAACAAAAATCGGTCATCAGTGACGCCGTCAGCCCCACTGAAGGTCAATCCTTTGGGTTCCTCTCAGAGATACTCACAGCTGCACATGTAGGCCTTCTCCATTCCCCAGATGTAGGACGTGCAGTGATCACAAGACTGCATGATGTTGACTTGGTAGTTTGTAAACACATGGTCCAATGGATTCTCCAACTAAATCCAGATCAGATGTTTACATTTATTCACAATGTAGAGTCGGTGTGAGAGGATGGATAGATGGATAGAAATACTTACGCTTTTAGCCTTCTTCCTTCTCATCTTACGACTTTTGGGGGGCTAAGACAGAGTGTTCCCAAGGTTAGTTAAATAGTTAACGTGTATTGAAGTTATCAACATTAATAACTGTTATTATAATAAGGAAAATCTTGGGGGAGGGGTAACAGGAGATGAATGAACGTTCACCTTGGCGGGTTCGGCCTCTTCTTTTTTGATCTCCGCTCTGATGAAGCCGTCCAGAACTGACTGGAAGAGATTGACCACCAGCGGTACCTCACCCTTCTGCTTTTCTCCAGCCAGACTAATCACTTTATTCTGGTAGCAATTCATCAAAGCCTTATACCCGATCTGAGGTTTCTGTAGATGTGAACAAGAAATTAATAACATGAAGTATTCTGAATATAAGCTGTATTTGTCCACTCAAGCTTGGATGATGCAGGCCATTACCAGGGCTTTGCTTCCTGGTAGCTAATGTGCTCTTTCACACAGGGGTATACATATGAACTAGCCAGCAGGGCGGTCCCCAGAGAACTACATTTTCTGTCACACTTTATATTAGGTGTCCTTAAAGCTACACTGTGTGATATTTTCCCCCATCTAGCGGTGTAAAGATATATGACAGTTCAGTGAATAATAGTTTCTGTTCGGTGTTTCTGTAAATTCTGTAAATCGGTGGCCGATTTAGTCCAAGTTCGACCTCGTCAATGAGTGCCATTGAGTGTAAAACTTGAACTCGAAGCTTGAATTTATGGGTATGTCCCTCTTTGGCTACTGTACTGTCAAGATGGAGGAGCAACATGGCGACCGGCATTCAAACCCCTCACCCGTATGGATTTTCAATGGCATATTATAAACTTACGGGAATACTTTATTACTTGAAAGAAGTAAATATACATTAATGAGCACATATATTTTTGAAAGAACTAAGTGTTTTTAGCTAAGAATAAACTAAAAAAGTTACACAGTGTAGCTTTAACTACTATGTACTTACAACAAAAAATAAGTATGCCTGCCGATGGATGTTAGATCTGCCATAAATCTAAATGTTTTTAAGGACTGCTTAAAAACATATCTGTACTCTCTGGCATTTTAGTACATCAGTACATGGATGTTTTGAATTTTGTCTTGTTGGTTTCTTTTTATCTGCAATGTACGGCACTTTGGAACTACGGTGGTAGTCTGTAAGGTGCTATATAAATAAGACCGAACTAAGTACAATGTACTCAATGTGTTCATATTGTATTGCTAAACACTTTTGCTGCCATTGAGATGGGATATGGGTGAGGTTAGGGACCGGTTTGGTGGTACGGTTAGGTTTAAGGGTGGTGTAAATGGTAAGGGAAGGTCAACAGTGTAATTACAGATGCATTTACAAAAACTAATTGCAGCTGTAATTACATCCAGGTATTTAAAAAAAGAAGAAGTAAGAACAATGTTAAAACATGCATGTACACAATAAGTTAATTGTATCAAATTATTAACTTATATGTTAGTACATAGTAGTTAAATACACCAAATATAAAGTGGGACAATTTTCCCCTAGGGCCATTTTCCTCATAAGTGACTTAAAGGGTTAGTTCACCTATAAATGAAAAATAGCCCATGATTTACTCATCCTCTAGACATGTTATGTGTGTATGACATTCTTCTTTCAGACGAATACAATCAGAGTTATATTAAAAATATCTTGGCTCTTCCAAGTTTTATAATGGCAGTGACTTGTTGGGTCATTTTTGAAGTCCATAAAAGTGCATCTATCCATCATATAACTGCTCCACACGGCTCCGGGGGTTAATAAAGGCCTTCTGAAGCGAAGTGGCGCATTTGTATAAGAAATATATCCATATTTAAAACTTAATAGACTAAAGTAACTAGCTTTTGGCAGAATGATATACAACACTGTACCTGATGTACAGGAGCATCTCAAGCTTTGACGCCTCTCATGGATAGTGCTGGGCAACAAACGCCAGCTCCTCTTCTCTAATATCAAAATCCTTCACCATTTCTCTTTAAAACATCTAGTTTTAGACCGGTGCTTTGTTTTGCTCTATCCTTCGCGTTTTCTGCGTTCGTCAATACACGTGTCAAGAGTTAAAGGGTTACTCTTTTGCCATAAATCAATAGCTAGTTATTTTAGTCTATACATTTTTAAATATGGATATTTTTCTTACACAAATGTGCTACTTCGCAAAAGGGCTTTATTAACCCCTGGAGCCGCGTGGAGCAGTTATATGATGGATAGATGCACTTTTATGGACTTCAAAAATGACCCAACAAGTCACTGCCATTATAAAGCTGGGAAGAGCCAGGACATTTGTAATATAACTAAAAGAAGAATGTCATACACACATAAGATGACTTGAGGGTGAGTTAAGCCGGGTGCACACAGCTTAACAGCTTGTGCGATTTTGGCCAAGATTTGGCCGTCTGAGACAAATTTAGCAAATCTTAAAAGATTCCTCTGATCCAAGGCTAAAATCTGACGTCTTTGGTCGTTAGTTTGACATGTTCACCGGCAGCCGATTAATGAGCACCGCGATCAAATTTTACCTCAGACGAAATTCTGGCAGTGTCAGAAGATTTGGCACAGAATCCTGCAGTGTGACTTCTCCTACGACGACAGTCAAATATCTCCATTTTCCAAGACAAACTATGACCAAAACGAGAGCTAGAGATTTCTTTGTAGCCTCCATTTCAGTCCCGCGTGTAATGCAGCTCACTGTCACCGAACGCCTCATTTATTGATGATATAAAACTCTGGGTGAGTTTTCTTGTGTGCGTCCGTTTTTAGCGCGCCTTCACTATCGTGCAGTCTGACATTAATGTCAACTGAGATCTTACAGTGTGACATGGCTTACATCGGGGATCATGTTCGTACAGTCTGACAAGGGACCTTCGCAAAGGATTTTGAAAAATTGCACAGTGTGCAGGACCCATTAATCTGTGTAATTTTAATTTTTGTGTGTACTAACCCTTCAAGCCGTCACTTGCGTTCTGTCGCATGCCTGGACTTCGGCATCTTTGGCATCTATCGCCATTTTTCATGTTCGTGGAGTAAATTTATAGGCTAAAAAATGGGTGTTAACATGGCTTTATAAAAATGGTGGGTGCCAGTGTTTGCCATACATTTGGCCAAATCATCGTACACTCAGTAGTTCCTATTGTGTTAGGTTAGACCCTACTCTGTGGTAGAAACGAACTGAGTCCCCCAAAAGTGTTCCTATAACTAAAATCCTTCCCAGTTCTTGCGATGTGAACATGCCAAAAAGTGGGGATTTCCACCAATACTATCAGGAACTATGAAAACGTTCCTCTAGTGCAAAAGCTAATGATGTGCAGTTGTACGCATGATGTTGGCGGTTGCTTACTAGCCGAAGTCAAAAGATCTAAAGTCAATCAATTAAAATGTCTGGGACTTTTTCACCCACCAAGAGCAAGACATAACTTTCATGCCTAGAGTAAAAAATTATTTGTTATATGCTTAACTTTAACACTCAACAAACTTGTATGCAAAAATTAGCAATAACAATGCTTGCAAATGGATTGATAGGATGTAGAGTAAGTGGTCTACATTGCAGATTTGTGGTGTGTTGGTTGTTTTAGCTCTACTCACAGAGATCGAGTACATTCCCTTGATGTTTTCTCTGAACTGCACAGTGGCAGTAATGAAGATGCGCTCCGATCCTGAAAGCTGTTTTCCCCGTGAGCGCAGGTCATTCACCTACACCGCAAGAGCCAAAGAGCAAATCTGAGACATTGTATATATTATAAACACAAAGTCTTTAACAGTTTTTCAGTCTTTAAATCAATAATAATAATAGATTTTGTTTGTATTGCACTTTACATTTGGAACAAATCTCAAAGTGCTACAGTTAAGACAATTTAAAGATGGTAAAATAGTAATAGATGGAATAGTTAAAAGTCATAAGTTCCTTTTTTAAAAGTCTCAATAGCTTGAGGTGCCCTCAGATGATCAGGCAGGGCATTTCAAATCCAAGGAGCGGCAGAACAGAAAATCACACCAATAACCACACTCGACAATCGAACATCTTGCAGTCTCTAGGCCTGTCATGGTAAATTTTGCTGGACGATAAATTGGCCAAGAAATTATTGCGAAAAACAATAATATTGTCGTTCTGAGACCATTTACATCTAAAATAATGACAATGGCATAATAATGCAGGTACATTTTTTCAAAGATCAATTAACTTTTATTTCTATGGACTTAAAAAAAAAAATTACTACAATAAGACAGAGTGTTCCCAAGGTTAGTTAAATAGTTAACGTGTATTGAAGTTATCGACATTAATAACTTATTATAATAAGGAAAATCTTGGGGGAGGGCTACAATAAACGAGCAACACGACCAAAAACAATAAATAAAATGGATGAAAACTGCAACAGATGAGGTGCATATTAGGGGTGGCACGGTTCACAAAACCCACGGTTCGGTTCTGTACGGTCCTTGTTGTTTTTTTCTTTTAATCGTTAACACTCCAGAAATTTACTTCAGCAAATGATATATAACTTAATTATCAACAATTTAGGATAAATCATTAAAAAAACGTTATATCATGTAATGCACAAACTGAACTTGACCATCTCTGAGGAAAGCTCGGTGAGATTTTGATACAGCGAGAGAGAAGACATTAATGACATGCTTTTCATTTATTTGGCAAAAAAGGAGAATGTGTATTACTATCTCTACAGGAACTGTGCCTTTAGCACACAAAGATTGAACTGAAGAATTAACTTGCGTTTATCAAACTGCCATCTTCAGTGTAGCTTTAAGCCTCGTTTATACTCGACGCGTCCGCACGAGCGCGAGGGTGCGCACGGCAAAAACGCCGTCAACTCGGAGTACGCGACGGACCTCGTTTCGCTTGCCACAGTCCACGTCAAGTTTGTAACTTTGCGTGCGGCTCCGCAACCGAAGAAGCTCGAGTTCAGGCGAATCTGGCCGAGCATGACGTCTCATCTCCCAGTCTGCGCGTCGAGTTTGAACTCCTCCCCAAACGGACGAGGAGCGCTCCGTCAGCGAGAGAGACGAGGAAAACAAACAAGCATGCAAATGATCGCGGTCGGAAAAATTATCGAGCTCATTTTTTTTTTATCGTGCGATTGATTGATTTATTGACTATCACGACAGGCCTAGCAGCCCCATCCATTCTTCGTACCTGATTGCCCAGAAACTCATCGAGGTGGCGTAGCTCATTTGTGTTGGTGATCACACGGTTCAGTGAGGCGTTCCACTGCTCCGAGGCCCGAGCTGTCGAGTGACTGATCATGATGCTGGGCGTCCGACCCAGCCGGCCCGCGTGGGTCTTCGAATTGTGCGAGCGTGATGGAGAAGTGGCTATGAAAAAGGACAACAGGATGAATAAAAGGCAGAATACACTGATCTAAATGAATCACGTGTTGTCTTCGCAGCTATGCACCTTCTTTTTGATCCATAAAGGAAGCCAGACTCAGGTCTCCATCTTCTGGGGTATGAGCTTCTTTATTATGTGGACGCTTCTTCAAGATCTTTCTGAAAAACCCTGTCGTCCTATGGAACCAAAAAAAGTACCATTTCATAGAATTAGCTATAACAAGTTTGGGATTTTATTTATAAACACCCTAGCAAAACAGGTCATGTTAGGGAAGGGATTCGACAATCAAAACATTCAAGAAATCACACACCTCCATAACAAAGTATGGCATTTCAGGAATCTCCCTTCTCTCATAGCAGATGCCTTGCATCCATATAAAGGAGTCGGTAACCTATGCCAGGAGTCGACAAATGACTACCGCTGATGTAAGCCAGCGGCCTTATTTTCCCATGGGTTCAAATGAGTCAGATTTCCTGTGTGACCATGTTCTACTACAGATAAGAGTATGCATTTGGGAGGGATGAGTACATAAGCTCTTAATTTTGAGTCTTGCAGATAAGGCGAATGCCTGACACACGGTCTATAGAAATAAGTTAAACGTTTCTACACTCAATTTCACACATTGTGAAATGTGTCAGTGTGTGGTCATAACACAATGCAAGTATGTGTTACATTCTCATGGGATGCTGTAGATGATGTTAGAATAAACTGTTGTCTTTACAGTCTGATTTGTCTTGGTGAAGCAGCTGTTTAAGAAGATTTGAGAAGAAGAAAGGGTAGTTAAACTGGTAATACTGGTAGGTAGGTAGGACAGTACCTCTCTGGGGTTGATGGCTGGAGAGGTGATACATCGTGCTGGCTGTCGTTAACTTTTTCCTTCATAGTGTTGGCTTTTGGTCTATCTGGACCAACAGCAGCCCTGGACTGTGTCTACACCAAAATGTATGAACACGGTAGATGTCTTAGTTTAATACAGCACAGTCTAATGTACATTAACAACCATTTTTGCTTATTAGATGACAATGGGCAATGTAAAGAAGAATTATTCCTGTGTAGATAACACCTTAAAGGAAGCTAAAATATGAATGCCTTCCATTATTATCCCAAACTGAGTAATTACGAAGTGATCATTTACTTAAAAAAGAATCAAGAATGAAGCATTGAAAGACAAACAATATGGAAGGTTAGAAGAGGAAATAAACCAGTGACTAAATGGTCTGCCATTACTAGGTGAGGTTTTAGTCTGTTATCCCATAAGTTCAGTTTTAAAACCCACAGTCAGAATTAAAACTGCAGTGAAAGGAGTTGTATTCAAATCAGAGCAAGCGCTACCGTGTTGGACGCTTGACAATTTAAATCTGCCAGAACGGCATTTGTCCTAAAAAACTGTGCCTATTTGATAACAGAGTAAAGGCCTCAAGGATCATGTATGTTTCCTCAGTGTAGCACAAGATATCTGCAGTCCCTCCCATTATTCGAAGAGCTTATTTCACCAGCAACCCGCACACCACAGCTCCCCCGGACGGCATCTAGTATCAGGCTGCAATACAACACCTCAAATGGACTCATGGGGGGTAAAGGAAAAGTCCAGTACTCTGCATCCTCCATTTCAACACTTTTAATGGGCAAACATATACGTGCAAGGGCGAGCCGCGGTCTGCGTCTTCTACGAGCTTTATCCTGAATCAGCCAAAGAAGCATAATCACTTAACCTCAAGTGTTTGATTCAATTATAGTCCTAAAATGTCCAGAAGATTGTCTGGTTGCATACAGAGACAAATGATCCCCATTGGGAAGCTTGGAGTGGAACTTAACTTCAAGGCACAGAATCAA
Organism: Pseudorasbora parva; assembly: GCF_024679245.1. Classification (NCBI taxonomy): domain Eukaryota; kingdom Metazoa; phylum Chordata; class Actinopteri; order Cypriniformes; family Gobionidae; genus Pseudorasbora; species Pseudorasbora parva. Next base: position 6,628,793 of record NC_090185.1, on the reverse strand, counting down.
TATATTCCTTCACAACGCTTTTCTTACTTAGTATTTTTGTCTTGTCTCCAGTACAAATATCAAAAAATTCTTAAATTAGGAAGCATTTACTAGACAAGCAAAAGTTATTGTCTGGTTTTGGAAGAAAATAACTCAAAATTTAGTGCGTTTTTGCTTAAAATAAGCTAAACAATCTGCCAATGGGGTAAGCAAAATAATCTTCCAATGGGGAAATCAAAATAATCTTGTTTTCTGTTTGAATAAAGATGATTAAGCAAGTTATCCCCCAAAAACCAGACAATAACTTTTGCTTGTCTAGTAAATGCTTCTTAAATGTACGAATCTTTAGATATTTAGACTGGAAACAAGACAAAAATACTAAATAAGAAAAGCATTTTCGTCAGTGTTCTCGTGTACCATTGTATTAACCAGCTGAATCAAGTAAACGTTACCTGGGATGAGCCACCTGAACCTATTTTGGATACATCATCTAGTGACATAGAGATCCCGCGATTCCTGGTAAAGTTTGGAAAACCAGACGGAAAATATTGTTAGAAACATTAGAGGAGTTGAAGATGGGTGTAAACTTAGAACAACATAGGAAGCCGTACTGGAGAGTTTGGATGTTTCTCTCCTCTAGACTGCGGGGCCCTGCCAGGAGGTTTTCCGGCTGAGTGTTGCTTCTCGATGGTTCCTTTCTCCTGTTGGACTCTTCTTTGGCAGGAGCAGGTTGAGCAGCGGTGGCCGGTTCGCTGTAGCCATTTCTTCCAGGCACGGAAGCAGGGATATCTAAGGGTAAGGTGGATGGCCGAACAAGTTCTGTTGGGACATCTTTAGCATCCCTTTTGGCCTTTTCGCCTTTCCAAGCCACAAAGGTGTACTGATCCAACTCTTTGCTGTCGGACCGCTCCTTCAACTTGCCTTCTGCTTTCCCCGGACTCTCTAGAGTTTTGCTCTTGAAAGCAGTATCGTCTTTCCCGGCCGAAGCCGCCCGCTCACTTTCTCTCTGGCTGTGCTCAAGGCCACGCTGTCTCCTCAGCTCCCGTTTTTCCTGACTTCTGGACACTGGTAGTTTGCCAAGCTGAGGAGCTCTGTTTAGGCTCTGCCCAGTCTGGGTTTCAGGAGACATGGGTTTACCTTGTGCACCTTCATCTCTGGGAAGGGAGGATGGCTCTTTCTCGGTTTGCTTCTGTTGCCCCTTGACATCGAGGTGAGGACCAGCCTCCACTTGAGGGATCTTCGCAGAATGATCTTGCTCTTTTGTGACAGAAACATTATCAACATGGGCCCTGCCCTTACCTTCAATCTCAACATTCACAGGAGCCTTATTGAGCTCCAGCACTAGTGTCTTCTCATCGCCAGGCTGCTTGCCTGATGTTGGTACTTGTTGTAGTGGCGTCTTCTCCTTCCGCTCAGCCTCTAAAGCAAGCAGAGCTTCCCTTTCCTCTTGTTCTTTCCGTTTTCTAGCTGCTTCCTCTTCCTCTCTGGCTTTCCTGGCTGTCTCTTCTTCTTCTTTGAGTCGCCTTGCTGCCTCTTCTTCTTCTTTGAGTCGCCTTGCCGCCTCCTCAACTTCTTTCGCTCGCTTAGCGGCCTCTTCAGCTTCCTTGGCTCGTCGAGCTGCTTCCTCCTCTTTTCTCCTGCGAGCTTCCTCTTCCTCTCTCTTCCTCTTCTCTTCCTTCAGGAAGTAGTACCTACAAATTCAAAACTTACTGAATCACGTTCAACAATCCACAAATCTGTATTAAGGTGATTTCATGTTGACTAGTGTGAGGGTCTATACCGTTTGCGAGCTGATTGCCCTCTCGCAAATGCCTGTATCTTTGTGATGGAGGCTCGTGTTTTTCGATATTCAGCTCTTTGTTTGGTACCTCGCCATGCTGTCTGGATCACAACCACGGCTTGGTAGAACTTCTCTTTGCGGAACCTACGCCATGAGCGCTGTAGACATGGTCAATCAAATATCAGACATGAGTAGATTGCCAGACACAAGACAATTTTGCAACAATACTACCCAAACGCAAGACAATTGCAACAATACTACCGGAACACAAGTGTTTGATATACCTGGATCACGATGGCTGCCGCTCTCATTCTAACAAAGTCCATTCTTTCAATTTTGGCTCTAAACCAACGCTGCAAGAAAATAATTTTGTGCATGACATCCTTGTGCAGGATGTCCTGAAGCTTTTGCCTTTCAAGCTCTTTGAGATACACCTGTAGAAGTGGAACGTAACTGTTAAGAGTCAATAACTAGAGACATAGTCACTTAAAGCACCAAGAAAAAAAAGTAACCTTGGTTTTTCCAATCTGGTAGGTAGTGTGGTCAAAGCCAAGCTTGTGCAACAGAGACGATATGTCCTCCTTTGACGTAGCGTTCTTTGGCAGCAGCACACGAAACTGCTCAGTAAACTCCTGTAATGCAAAAAAGGAGCGTTGCTTATTTAGACAAACACACACGTTTAATTCGTAGGGTTAGGGGTTTAATCACTAGGTCAAATCGGCGTTACCTGAAAGGTGTATTTGGCTCCGTAACCTGACCGTCTAATGCGCACGGTTTCCAACATGCCTGTGTACCGCAGTTGCTGCACAATGAGCGCTTCATCAAAACACATTTCCCTCTGAATGTGAGATATAAAATAACAGACAAAATAACTATAGATTTCATATAGAAGATTTTCTCAAGGCATAGTTTAAATGAAGACCAGGAATGTGGGCAAGGACGTGTTATTTGCACCTTCTCAGCATTGGAGCGGAGGCATCGGATGAAGAACGGTTCAGCCTTCCCCAGCGTTTCCAGAAGCTTACTAAGAGATGTCTACAAGATAGAGAGATAGGTAGATAATATATAATAAGAGGAAGACCAGAAGAGAACCATGAAGTTCACACATGAAGCCTTTAGACTATTACATCCATTAGAGTAGCGTGACCATATTTTGATTACCAAAAACCAGGACACTCAGCCCCGCAATGAGTTACTTAAATGAAAGTTTGCTCAAAGATTCCTTATTAATTTCAATACATTTAAAGTATGCCCCTCTGTATGGATAGAAAATTGTTATATTAGGGCCAGGACAGGACTTGAAAACAGGATGTTTGGTCACCCTTCTTTAGAGAATCATATTCTTAGCATTCTCTGAGTGCTAGTTTTAAGCCGTTCCTAAACAAAGTGAGATTTCTGTTATTACTTTCTGTCTACTGCCCCTCATAAGCAGCTGTTTTCTATTCTGCCACACTAATTGCACGTGGCACAAAATGTTTATATTAGCATCTCGCTAAGCTAACAGCATGTTCATCTAAACATAAAAACACTTTTTTTTTCTCCAACATTTGTTTGCTATGTAGACTGAACAGTTGTCCTGATAATTTTCAGCACTGAATGACATTTTTATACACAAGCAACATTTGGACCATTTTGGTGCTTATAGGCTAATTCACAACGCAGAGACAAAAGCCAACAAACAAGTTGGCCGTTGGATTTAGAATTGCATAAAAAATAACCGTCATGTTCATATTGCCCCAACAAACGCTGATTGAACATGTTCAGTCGGGTGAAAACAAACCCCGGTCAATGCCAACAGACGGTAATAGGGGCAACATGCGGTGTGAATTAGCCTTATGATGTTCTGGAACAGAGCATTGATTTTAGGCTGAACCACCAAACTTAATATAAATACAGCCAGGCTAATCTAATAAAAGTTTTTTTTACTTGAAACTGGGCACTGATGCTGGGAGGACGTTTCTTCTTGTGCAGATGAAGCAAAGACTTGGTGGTGCGGTCATGGAGACCCACTATGAACTTCAGCGAACGAGAGTCCAACAGGCTCTGCCCAAACACAAAAACAGAAAGTGAATTTCCCTCACACAGAGACTTTCTTTTGCCACATGAGTGCCATGGGAACATGACGGCATGGAAACTCTCATTTCAGCCCGACCCTAAGCGGTAGAGTCTTCAAAACATTTACCCTACACAGCACATGTAACGGAAAGCCATAAACAATCAAATGGTGATGGAAAGGAGAATGAACCAGCTGCTCTGCAAATGCTCACCGGTTGAGTGTATTTTTTAATGGCCACACATTCTATGCAGGACACAAGCATTATCATAGGAGATATCGGTCTTGTTTATAAAGCACAGTTTGCAGAGTAGACTGTTTATTTTGCTTGACCACCTTGATATTACTCTAAGGCCCTGTTTAGACCTGGTATTAAGAAGCATTTTGGTCAATCGGATCACAAGTAGATGAGGAAGACCACCACATGGTCTTCCCCACTTTTATCCACTTTCAACCACTTTTGCCCTGATTTCTTCAAGGACAGGGTATTCTGGCGACTAAATGTGTGTTTTTTCAGATCTTTCGATCTAATGGACAAAACAAGCTAATGCAATTTACATATGAATGCAGCCGGAGACAATGGAAAAATACACGGAGAGCCTCAGCTTTCGTTTCTGCTTTAGCGGCCGCAAGACCTGGTGTTAGAAATCAATTGTGAGAGAACATTGAGCTTGGTACGTTTTTCATCTTCAAATCAAACTTGGGATTCCTGCCGACAGTTTAAATCCCGTCTGGTTAGCGCACTTCCCACAATGTTTTACGCGTGAGATCAGTATGCGGAGAGTAGGGGGTCTTTTAGGCCCCATTTACACTGCATGGTTCAAGTTGGGTCAATTCTGATTTTTTCCTCTCATGCGGCACAGATCGGATATGACGTGAACGTGTAAGCAGGAAAAAAAACGCATGGATTCCGATATCCTCAGATGGGATTCAGGCCTCACTCATATGGTTATAAATTCGACATAATTCGGATATGTGCATTTGCATCCTCCATGTAAGCGGTCCAATCGGATATTCCCCAGTAAATGCGAGTCGTCCGTCATTGAAAAGGGGACGGAGGCGAATGACGTCAACTCAGATGGACACGAACTTTGATCAAGGGCTCTCCTCTTTTTCTCCGCATTACGAGAGAAATGTTTTGCTGACCTTTAAAGATGTGTGGAAAAGTGAGGAGAGCAAAACATTAAATAATCATTTTGTCTGCATCCATTGCATATCGCAACGCTTTACTTCCTTTTCCGGTTAAGAACGTCTCGGGCTGTTTCGCCAGTGTACAGTGTAAATGCAAATATCGGATATGGGTTGCTTTTAAAAGATTATACAAGCGGTTCGTACAAAAAAAAAAAACGGATATAGTCACCAAATCGGAATTGTGCATTAATACCTGCAGTGTAAATGTGACCTTAGTGGCTGTGCGAACACATTCGACCACATGAGCGTGAAAGCAATACGGTCGAATGCGTTTTCCTGCTACCTCTGGAAGTGGTTGAAAGTGAGCTAGCTAAAAACGTTTTAGACCCCGTTTCCACCTGTATTTGGCATCCAAATGACCAAAACTCAACTTATTACCAGGTGTAAACAGGGCCAAACTCTGGTTGAAGTTACAAAACTATCTGAAATCACTTTCATCACCTTGAATGTCAAACAAACGCCTAGTCTTGTCTTCTTTTAATTATGTAAGTTTGATAAATTCAGGAAGCGAGAGGTTTACCTTGGGAATGAGTTGCTTGGCCTTGGTGTTCTTGTTTTTCCTGTAAAGAGGGAGAGGAAAGTGTATGGTTTGTTGAGATAAGAAGCGAATGGATGCTAGCATGTTAGTAGAGTGAGTCATGCATTTGCTTGTGGGACATGAGTAAGGGCACCTACACACTTGGGAAACTCTGATGGTGCATTTGACGAAGAAGAATGTGTTGGATTTGTTTACGCAATGGTGTGGAATATGTCGGGTCTACAATTGAGCCCAATCCGTTGTCTAAAATTAGATGTTTAATCTAGCATGTAGGCAGAGAGGAAGATGCAAGACTTGGTGTTGGTGCACACTCCAGCATTTAAATATGTCAACCATCTCCATTGAAACCCATGGGGTTGCAGTGTTGTCTGAGGTTAAATCTAGTATGTAGATGGGATAGCAGCAAACAGGGTTTCATGGGAAGGAGGAATGATGGACATTTCTCTTGATACACCTAATCTACAGGAGAGGTATGCCTACTTTAGGTTGGACAACAGCTAGGATGGATAAGGTTTAGAGTTCAAGTGCAGTCTTTATATATATATGTGGTCTTTGCAAGCAGTTCTTCCGCAGCTTTCCACACCTCATTAAACATTACAGACTTAATAGGTGAGACTCGAGAACCAATAAGCTCATGCAGCATGTTAGCATGTGGATACCATTCGGAGCTAGCGTTAATGAAGATCATACTGCTTTCAGCTCATAAACTCTTACATATGCCGCTAGGGAGCCTTCTAAAATAATTGAAATACTTGTTAGATGGGAATTAATAGAGCAGGGTTAAAGGGCGGTTTGAGTTACGCAGTAAATCACAGGGTTAGCTGACATGTAAGGCTGCAAAGTTGGGAAAGTTTTGGAGCAGGGGCTCCCAAAGGTTTCTCAAAATGAAGCTTAGCAGAGAGCCAAAAAGCATTGGCTTCAATGCCAAGGCATGAAGGGTCGGCAAGGTGGACCCATCCAAATTCAGGCCGGAGAGGAGTCAGCGGTCAAACTCACTGGAGGGCGTGACGTGGGAACCGCAGGCGACCCCAGGACTGAAGCAGCTTACGTGGATCTTCCCCATCCAACTGCAAGTCTTTAATGGAGTTGATGATTTGGGCATGCATGTCCCTGATTTACCCGGAGGAAAGGTGGGAGGAGACAGAGGGAGCAGGTAAGATTGGCGGGGAAGGGTAAGTACAGGAACCCAACACCAACGCTGTTAACAGATCTCTGGGAAAGCGAACGCCCTCCACCACAAAACAGGAAATATATGGACATGAATGTCCATAATGTGGACATGAACAAATGCAGGCAAGTGTGTTAAGTTTGAAATTAAAAGACCCTTCATTTGGTGAACTATTTCTTCAAGCTTCATTGGTGAATCCATGCTGTTGTTACTCTGGTTTCGACCTCGACGGGGCGTTAAATGGGGGTCGGCACCCCATTCAGCAATGACCTGGATTCATGCACTGGTTGACTTACCACACGGATCAGAACACCAGGAGGTCAAACAGGTAGGATTGGCACTGGGGGCTGGGGACGCTCTCCTAAACGAGCTTCCACAAACCAGGAAGTGAACCCGCTTCTATTACAAACATCTTTAAAGGACATTTTATGGTTTCCTTCCCACTTGGGAGCACTTAGAGGTAATAAACCTCACAAGGTCCCAACAGGGATTTATGAGTGTGTGTTGTGGATTGCTTTGAACAAACCAGGTTAAATAGAAACTCTGGCTTGGCCTTTGCTCACATAAAGAGAGAACAGCTCGCACAGCTAGTTTCTGGATCCCGCGAACATCTGAACGTGGTATTTGAGTTTGCTCACAATACCGGAAACCCAGCCTTCCCAAGCCGCCAAGCTCTCCGTCTGACCTCAATGTTCTGCTCAAGTCCACTTACTTCTTACTCTCATAACTAGCAAAGATGTCCTCAAAAGCCTCTAGAGGGCGCTCCTCTGAATGATCAAAGGAGAAATCAAGCATAGGAGCATGGCTGTAGAAAATAAACACCACACACACAGTCACTCCAGGGCCAACGCCACCAACAGGTGCCGATCTATGACCAGCTTTATTGCCCATACGGGTTAAACTTTAGTGAAACTGATCAGAGGTCAGTAACTGAGGGGAAACCCTTGACAAACACCAGAGGAAAAGCACATTGGAGACATTGCAGGGATATACTGGTATACCAAATACCAGTCAAGAACATGTCCGGGTCATATTTCACCACGAAAGAAAAAGAAAGAAAAAGTAAGGGATTGCATTTTGCATAAATTATACAGACTTGATCACCATTACTGTGATCATTATATTTCAATGAAAATAAGCACATCCCACCAATTTTTGGTCTGTAATTTCAAAATGGTCTGTAATTTATGGTGATAAGCATGAAATGATTGGTACAGTAGTGTTTAATTTTAATTTAGTCTCCTTATTATAGTGCCTCAAGCTATTGAGACTTTTAAAAAAAGGACTAAAAACATTTCTTTGTAGGAGAACTTATGACTTTTAACTATTAAATCTATTAGTATTTTACCATCTTTAAAGTATCTTAACTGTAGCACTTTGAGATTTGTTCCAAATGTAAAGTGCAATACAAATAAAATCTATTATTATTATAATAATTATTAATAATAATTAAATTAGTGTCGATTGTGTTTTAAAATGAAAAGCTTTAATATGATTTCTTCATGCAAAACATCATTTCCCATTTTTGCCTTTGGATTTTAGAGATGAAATATGACCCGGTCATGTTTTTGCGTCATTCACCCAATATATATACCTGCATTATATTGTGTAGTTACATTAATACTCAGAAAAATGGGCTGAAGTGTGTAAGATTACTGTGAGAATCGGCCTGCAATGTGCCATTGTGGAGAGAGCACGGTCACATGATCACCTGCCACACAAAGGCAACGAAAAGGACAGGAAGAGATCAAGTTCCTCACAATACTTCCTCTCACACACACACACACACACACACACACACACGAGTCCAAAGCTTACCGGTACATCCTCTCAATGGGCATGTTGGATCTCTGCAGCTCTCCTAGAGGAACTCTGGAGTTTGGTCTGACCACACCTGTACACACACACACACACACACACACACACACACACACACACACACACACACACACACAGACATACAGATACACACACACACACACACACACACACAGCATTGACGCGTTATTTCAACATGCCACGAGACACCCCACCCAAGACGTCTTGCAAACAATCTTACTCACTTATTTTTATTATCCCTTCCTAGTTTAATCATTCCGAAATCCTTCTAAATATGACTGTTTGCGTCACTGGGCAGCTTTCTCACGTGTAGGCTATAAATAACCTTCTTAGACCCTGAGAATCCAAAGTTTTTGGCTAATCTGAACCTAATCCATAATGCTCCATGGGTTACCCGCAGTCTTGGCTGCCCAGCGGCGTCCGGCCTCGTTGAAGGCGGCCAGTGCGCGGACGGAGGCCCGGAGGATCCCCCATCGAAACATGGCCACCGGGTCCATCCCGATCAGCTGCCGCACATACGCTCGGTCGCTGCTCCGCAGGAGAGCCACGATATCCGGACGCATGTGGTCCGTGTTCTTCTCCCGGAAATCCTGACGCAGCCAATTTACATCATGAGCGTTAGCACAGTCATGCTGCCAAACGGGACTCTTTTGCAATGCATTAATAATAATTGGTTACAATATTAATAGATTAAAAAAAAACGTATTTATACATGTATTAATTAATCATTTTACTATGGTGCATTAAAGACATTTAGAATTTTTTTTTTTTTTTGCCAGAAAAATAAACATCAATTAAACTATTACATATTAATATGATTACAATAAATACTTATTTATTATAACTTTAACAGTTATTAATTGTACTGTGTCAATACAGGCATTTTGTAAGGATAAAAAATATCTGTATCATTTTGGTCAGACCAAGTAAAAAAATAAATAATTGAAATATTAAACACAAACATAAACTAAATATTTTAATACACCTTTAATAAAAAGTGTTTCTTTAAAGACATTTTAAAAAATAAACATCATCAATATTTCATTTTCATTATTTGGCCATAAATAATATGTTAAATCAATGTTAATTGTTGAATTTATAATAAGAAGCATTTTATTGTATGTTTTCGCATTAATATTTATATAATATCATACTTTTTACCTCACCAAACAAGAAAAAAAATTATACTATTTTTTTTTATGTCTTTATGACACACAGTAAAAGTGATTATTTGTTAAAGCTGTAATTTATTGTAATTTGTAATTTTATTTTTTGTCATTAAAATGTATTTAGTGAAAATCAACAAAATTAATTAATGTTAATAAAATATAAAAATATGTTAAATATTAATTAATCTAAATATATACAACTTAATGACATTAATATATTTAACAGTACAATTATATATATATATATATATATATATATATATATATATATATATATATATACACTAGGCTTGGGCGGTAATACGGTAAAATGGTATACCGCGGGATCTAAAAATAGCAACGGTATCAGTTTCAATACCGTCAAACCGTCAAAAAAAAAAACCAGATCAACTTACATATTGCAGATCAACAATTAATTATTAAATATTTAATAAGTTGAACTAATTAAACTATTTACATATTAAATACTATTTATTTATTAAATGCCTAAATATGTGTATGCGTTGTTGTGACAGCGTGGATGAGAGAGAGAGAGAGAGAGAGAGAGAGAGAGAGAGAGAGGGGAAAAGACGGCGAGTCGGGCACTGAGTTATTCGGTCTCGAAACTTCTGCAGTTTGGAAGTATTTTGGGTTTTGACGGTAAATACAGACGAGGCAATTTGCAAGATGGAAATACCTTGAACCTAAGGGCGCATATCCGAAACCACCATCCACTCACTGCTGCGTGGATGAAAAACCGAGCGCACCCTCGGACTATGCTGTAATATTGCCGAAGCCTTTTGTCACACAGCTGGCAATGTAAGCAATAAGCATGAACTCCACAAAAATCAAGTGGACATGGGACTCACAAAAAAAAATGTCAATTGTCTGACAATTGTCTCATAACGGTAAGCATAAAACGTGCAGAGTTTCTCAGGGGCAGGGGCTCAAATGTAAAAAATAAAATAAAAATATAGGCCTATATATATATAAGCCAAGCCAACAGTTTGTTGACGCTGTCTGAGCCTTACATCATAATGTTTTAATTATTCACGGTAATACCGTATACCGAGGTAAAATAGGGAGGAGGTTTGACGGTATCAAAATTTGGATACCGCCCAAGCCTAATATACACACACAATTTATAAAAATATATAAAAAAAAAAATTACATTCATATTTTAATTACATAGTAACATTATATTACTATATGATATTACTATATTTTTTAATATAGCAACATTCTAACTTGTTAAAGCTGTAAATAATTTGTATTGCCTATATTATTATTTATTTATTATTATTTAAAAATATTTCGGTCAGGCCAAATAATAAACATATATTTTTATGTTTACAAAATTCCTTTAATGACGCAGTAAATTTTCTAAAAGGCGATATAATATAATATAATATAATATAATAATATAATACAATATAATATATATCATATAACAATATAATAATACAATACCATAATTAATATAAAATAATAATACAATACAATATAAAATAAATAAAATAAAAATAAATAAATAAATAAAACAAAATAAATGAAACAAAATAATTAAATTAATTAATTAAATAATTAATTAAACAATTAATTAAATAAATAAATAAATAAATAAATAAATAAATAAATAAATAAATAAATAAATAAATAAATAAAATATAAATCTCATACTCAGTTGCCGTTACCTTAATCTGGTATTTGACCTTCCCAGCAAAATGGAGGATGACGAAAGCCGGTTCCATCACTGGAGTCGCCACAAAGTATTGATTGTGTTGGTGCTGCTGTTTGAACTTGGCTAGCAAGGTCTTATCCGTGGCGTGAGGAAAGCTACAAACACAATGTGTGAGAATAAGACAAATACACAGTTTGGCAAAGCTGAGCGATGAAGCGCAGCGGGATGAAGGCCTCACTTGCTCTCCTCGTCCAGTAAATAGAGCAGTCCGGTGGGCTTCTTGCTGATGAGGTGCAGGCATCCCACATTATCCGTGTAGTCGATGTTGTGCCAGGTGATGCCCTCGGACTGATACTCCTCCTGTCGGACGAACACACACACACACACACACACACACACACACACACACACACACACACACACACACACACACACACACACACACACGTCAAACTTTGTGATAGACAATAAATCAATTAAATCGCACCATTAAAAAAAAATGATCTCGATAATTTTCCCGCCCGTGATAATTCCCATTTTTTGTTTTCCTCGTCTCTCTCTCTCTGACGGCGCGCTCCTCCTCCGTTTGGGGAGGCGTTTAAAGCCTCGTCTACACTGAAGTTGGCAGTTTGATAAACGCAAGATAATTCTTCAGTTCAATCTTTGTGTGCTAAAGGCACAGTTCCTGTAGAGATAGTAATACACATTCTCCTTTTAGCCAAATAAATGAAAAGCATGTCATTAATGTCTTCTCTCTCGCTGTATCAAAATCTCACCGAGCTTTCCTCAGAGATGGTCAAGTTCAGTTTGTGCTTTACATGATCAATATTTTTTTAAATACTGTATCCTAAATTGTGGATAATTAAGCTATATATCATATACTGAAGTAAATTTATGGAGTGTTAACGATTAAAAGAAAAAACTACAACAAGAACCGTACAGACGTGAAAAGCGTGACCCTAAAATCATGATATGAACCGAACCGGGGGTTTTGTGAATAATATGCTCCTAAAACACAATCATCCGTTATTGTTTTTGGTATTCATTCAAGTGCTTTTTTGTGAACAGACTGAGAGTCCATTGCTTTTATTGTTTTTGGTCGTTTTGTTCATTTATTGTGGATATTTAAAATCTTTGAAAAGGTGTACCTGCATTATGCCATTATCATTATTTTAGATAAAAATGGACTCAGAACGACAATATTATCGTTTATCGCAATAATTTCTTGGCCAATTTATCGTCCAGCAAAATTAGTTATGGTGACAGGCCTAATCACACTCGAAGCGCCACAGGAGAACGAGTGTACGATCCATTAAAGCCCACCAACCTGTTCAAGTTTAAAGATGTGCTGGTTGAAGTAATACTGAAGCTGCTCGTTGGCGTAGTTGATGCAGAATTGTTCGAAGCTGTTGGTCTCGAAGTCTTCGAAGCCGAAGATATCGAGCACACCGATGGACAAACACTGAAACGCACAGAAAGAGCATGAGACCTGGAGCGTCCGTGATTCGGCACCGAGCGCTGCGGTTCCCAGCTTACCGAGACGGACTCCTCCATGTCCTTCTTGTTTAGCAGCGCGTGATTGATCCGCAGCACGATCCAGTCGAACAGGGCGCTGTACAACGACTTGGCCATGGAGTCCCGCGCCGTGATCGCCTGAAGAAAACACTCCTTAGATACAGAACATCTGGATAAAACGCTGAGAGCGCGTGTGTGTGTGTGTGTGGCGTACCTCGCTGTGGCTGTAGGAAAGGATCAGCTTGTCGTTTACAGTCACCGTTTTCCTCTTGGTAAGAGCCTCCACCAACAGCTCCTTCTTCACCTGCGTGCACACACACACACACACGTTTGTTTCACTATATTAGTGAGGACATTACATAGACTTCCATTGATTTTATATCAGGTTAATGATACTTTCTATCCCCTAACCCAACCACTATCCCTTAACCTACCCATCACAGAAACATGCGCAAAACAATAGATTTAAATAAAAACATGTTTTGGCCGATTTATAAGCCTTTTTAACTAGTGAGAACGTTCAATGTCCTCATTATTGAGTTGTTTTCATGTTTTACTATATAAGTGAGGACATTTATGCCCTCACAAGTATTGCTAAACAAGGAACAAACACACACACGTGTTTAATATCTGAGAAACAGAGCATTAAACACACGTCAGCTAACGGCAGAAATTAATGTATATAATATGACTACACAATAATAATAATAATACAAATTTAAATCAATAAAAGAAATGTATTCCTATTGCAATAATACTATTGTAGAGTCGTTCACCTTCAGCAGGTCAGAGAGTGTGGAGAGCACCTCCGGAGGCCCGACCTCAAGCCCTTCCTCTCGGCCCGACGACTTCTGACTGTACGTCACGTTACCCAGGTACAAGATGGCCGACAGGACGGAGAATATCCTGCAGGGAACGCAACAACCAACCACAGCGCTCAGATAAACTCGTCTGAATAGACGTCAGTGCAGTGTGTAGGGTGACCAGACGTCCTGAAAAAATCGGGACAGTCCTGAAATCTAAACTGTTGTCCCGAATCTGGCCTTAATTATCCCGAAAATTATCAATAATATCTCTCTGCAGAGCCGGGTTTTGCCCGCGCATGCGCAGTTTCACGACACGCGGATACATTTGATTTTTACATCTTAATTCTGTCCTAAAACTGTCTATTGATTATTGTTGCTCCTGCTGTTAGTCAGGCTCCTTTACTGATATTAGGGCTGGGATAAACGATTATTTTTTAAACGATTAATCTAGCGATTATTTTTTCGATGCATCGATTCATCTAACGATTAATTTTCCCTGTCCGATTCGGTTACAATTCGATTCGATTACCGATTATCTCCCCATTAATTGCCTAATAGCTATTTATACATGTTGATTTAATTATCTGAATGAAAAAACAAATTCCTTAACATTGCAATATATGTTTATTGCTCTTAAAATTCCAAAGTAAGACTATACAAGAGCAATGCATTCAATAAAACCTTCAAAACATAAAGTAGGCTACACACACACACACACACACACACACACACACAAATAAATAAGTATTAACCTACAACAAAGAAACATATTATACGATTTTTCTATGTATGCAACTCATCCTACAGGCTATGCCCATCGATTAAATATCAACAAGTTGGTTAATCAAATCTGGGGACACACTGCAAGCGTGAGCGTCTCGGCTGCGTGGCGTGTCCGTTTTTGTTTCGGCTCCCATGTTAACAGGTTGGAGTTTGCACACTGACTGTGACGCGCGGAAAACGCGTGCATGCTGGAAATAGAAGAGCGCCTATTTTTCACGTGTGTTGGGAGCGTCTCCAGGCAAAATAGAATAGGAAAAGATGTTTATATATCATTTTGACACGAATACATATTATTAAATTACATTTTCATGTTTGAAAGTCTGTAGGTTTACATAAATGCAGATATAGGCCTAATTGTAATAATAAAAAACGTCAATTATCGATTTTGAAATATTGCAACTGTCAATACAGAACGAAATATTCTGTAGCCTATTTTGCCGTCAATACCATAGATATGTGGCTACTGCCGACGTTTTCTTTGCTGTATCAGTAGGCTATTTCTGTTTAACATTAGGGATAGGGCTTCCCTCCGCATCAATAGGAGCAGCAGCGCCGCGTCAGACACGCTTCTAGTGTGCAAAGGCAGAGAAAACGCCACGTGGCCGTGGCTGACCCGCAACAGAAACGCCACGCGCATCCGCGGCATGACAGTGAAAACAGTTACATGTAGAGTGCATTATGGGCGCCAATATTCCGTTTAAAACCGGAATAGTCCTGGGATGAAACTGCTCTCTTAGAGGATGGATACCCTCGGTCACATCAGCGCGATTAGACATTGAACATTTTAAATTTAAAACAGCTTATTATGTAGGTAACGTAGCCAATGTGTCCGATGCTTTCACTTGATGCAAACGTTTGTTTTTGTGATTAAAATACATCAAATATTACCAAAACATCTGTCTTCCTGTGTGCAGACATTTGTTTATGTAGTCGTGACAACAAAACGCGTGCGCGCATGCCTGTGATGCTCCGTGCGCACCGCGCGCCAACCCCATAAACTGCACTTCTGAAAGTCTGAGGAGCCACTCGTGTTGCTACTGTAGATATACATAATAAATAATGTACATAATAAAGTATATTATGTAATTAAGTATATCTATGGTTGCTACTACTCTCCGGCGCCGCCATCTTTACTTTGAGTCTGACGAATCGACGCGCATATTTTGCGTCGACGTATTTTTTGACGTCGACGCGTTGTCCCAGCCCTAACTGATATAAAACAATGCTCTCATGAACACTTAAATATTTCTATTACGTTTTTTTTTCTTCCAAAAACGAACAGCCTGGTATAATAAACATCATGTATTTTCTACGCCTGGTATAAAAAAACGAACTTTCGAATCGAGACATTTCAAAGGTTTCTATAATTATTATTAAATTATTAGTCTAAAGTCAAGAGCTAATTCCTCAAGTTGATTCATTCTGCCTGGGGTAAATGCATAAACTTGAACACAAATAAAACATATTTTTAAACAGGCTTAAAGTCTTAATTTGTTGGAGACAAAACCAAGAAACTAATTTAATTTACATTTATTTATTACATTTACAATTTAAACATTTCATTATTTCATCATTACAGTTGATCACTAACTAATAACTATAAAATCAAACAAGTGCAATTACAATAAATAAATAAATAAATAAATAAAATTGTAGTTTTATTCCCTTCCAGTGCCGTAACATGCATCTCGAAGACATAACGACGCGATGGTAAACTGCTGTGGTAAACCTGCGGCTCTAGCCTAGAAATCTAGACCCACCCTAGCGGCAGCAAATTTAATCTGCCCGCAAGTGTCGTCTAGGCACTCTCAATTCCTATCTGAGCTGTATTCCTCACAATCTGGACGGCCCAATCACATCGTGTATAGAGTCGGCGGGCGGGGCCATAATGACGACGACCGAGTTGCGTTTGCGTGCTTCTAGTAACAAAGTCTTCTAGTCAACACAGAAACTGGCGAACGGCGGTCTTTTGAATCAGCTTTGACCGCGACTCTGGAAGACTTGGAGTTAAGCTTTTCTCTGAGAAAAAAACAAAGAGCGGCACTGAAGTCATTCTTAAAAAGGGAAGATGTGTTCTGAGTTTAGCCGACCGGATCCGGCCAATGTTTAATCAGTCAGGGAGCTCCCCTCCACCGTCGTTGCTCCGGTTGGTGTAGCGCTAACCTATTGCGATCAGAGGGAGTTTGAAAGACAACCGTTTATCCCGCCCCTCGGATTGAGCCCTGTTTATGGTGAGTTTCCAGA